>NC_080414.1:17481944-17783148 GCF_030265065.1 Corythoichthys intestinalis | reverse complement strand
TTAGTTTATTATAACAATAAATCAACAAGATGGCATTAACATTATTAACATTCTCTTAAAGCGATCCATGGATAGAAAGACTTGTAGTTCTTAAAAGATAAATGTTAGTACAAGTTATAGAAATTTTATATTAAAACCCCTCTTAATGTTTCGTTTTATTCAAATTTGTAAAATTTTCAATCAAAAAATAAACTAATAGCTCGCCATTGTTGAGGTCAATCAGTTGGACCCAAGCGCCAGCAGGGGGCGCCAAACACCAAAAAACAAGTAACAAGCGGACATTACACTCTGATGGCATTTTAATCTGTTTGAGCGGGGCATGTGCGTTAATTCTGTCAAATATTTTAACGTGATTAATTTTAAAAATTGATTACCGCCCGTTAACGCGATAATTTTGACAGCCCTACTTGGTATATTTCTTTTCAAAAATATTATTATTTGTACTTATCAAATTGTTGGGTTAGTTTCTAATATTTTTCCCCAATATATTTTGAGTTTTTTTTTTTTCAGTTTTATTTCATTTAATTGAACTATCACTTTGGTTCAAATTTAATCGTGCAAGTGCATAAAATACTGTATTTTGACGAGTCCTTGACACATCCCGCAACACAGTGATCCCTCGCTACTTCGCGCTTCAAACTTCGCGCCCTCAGTCCATCGCGGATTTTTAGTTTTCTCATTACAAAAATAAATAAATAAATACAGATGAGCTGTCCCGATCTGATCTCGTAGTCTCACTCTCCCTCCTGCTCCTTTTCTTGGTGAGGTAGTGCACTGGAGTTGCTTATTAAAGTTAACAATGATTGACAGACATTAAGGTTTGATCTTGCCAGAGATGCATGGAAGTGGAAACTTCAACGAGCCGCATGCGTCAATCATCGTGTAACTTGAACAGTTGCTGTGGCAACTTATTGTGTGTAAGCGAGCAGCTTGAGCGGATTTGAATGGACGCATTCCATGAAGCAAGCATTTTTGTACTTTATTATTGTTTTGAAATAATTCGGTGGGCAGTAACATGTTTTAAACATCATAATTAATACATTAGAAGTTCTTAAAAAACTATATATATATATACATATATATATACAGTGCTGCTCGAAAGTTTGTGAACCCCACAGCGATGGTCAGATTTTTTGTAAAAAAAACTAAAATAACCTTATTAAATGTTAAGTTATACCCAAATCCACAATACTGACATTCCAAATAATGGACTGAAACAAAAGAAATAGTTATATTGTCATTCTTTATTTAACAAAAGTGGTTGATTTAAGAAAAACTCAGATATCATGTGTGCAAAAGTATGTGAACCCCTTCAGTTAATAGGATATTGCGCCTCCTTTTGCAGAGATTACCTCAACCAAACGGTTTCTGTAGTGACTAATCAGCCTCTCACATCTACTTTGGGGGATTTTTGCCCATTCTTCCTTGCAGAACGCAGTCAGTTGAGAGAGGTTTGATGGGCGTCTGGCATGAACTGCTCGCTTCAGGTCCCGCCACAGCATTTCAATGGGATTTAGGTCAGGACTTTGACTGGGCCAGTCCAGAACACGAATCTTCTTCTTTTTCAGCCATTCCTTGGTTGTATTGCTGGAATGCTTTGGATCATTATCATGTTGCATGATCCACCTTCTGCCAAGCTTTAACTTCAAAACAGATGGCGTCAGGTTATGTTCTAGGATTTGACAATATTCCTCAGAATTCATGATTCCCTGGACTATGTGGAGTTGTCCAGGTCCTGAGGATGAAAAGCAAGCCCAGATCTTGACATTCCCACCTCCATGCTTCACTGTTGGGAGAAGGTTCGTTTGGTGGTATGCGGTGTTGACTTTTCGCCAGACATGGCGGTTTTGGTTGTGACCAAACAGTTCAATTTTGCACCTACATCAGTTGATGAAAACTCTTTTTAATTTAGTCTCGACAACACAACTGTTAAAAAAACAAAAAAAAACTACTGAATTGATTGATTAGGAAATCAGGTTGAAATAATAGAAAATTCCAAAATGTTGAGGGGGTTCACAAACTTTCGAGCAGCACTGTATATATATATATATATATATATATATATATATATATATATATATATATATATACATATTAGAGATGTGATCCCGATCGATCGGGTCCGATCACGTCATTTTCAAAGTATCGGATTCGGCAAAAAAATATCGACCATGCCTTCTTTTAATATACGTTTTAATATACGTATATATATATATATATATATATATATTTTTTTTTTTTTTTTTTAATTAAATCGTTTTCTAATTGTATTTAACGTTACAGACATAATATGTTACACTCATCCAGAGTCTTTAGTTTAGGCTTAAGGTAGGGTTATCATATTTATCCCGATAACGGCGGTTATTAATTTTTTTAAAAAATGTATCACGTTAAAATATTTAACGCAATTAATGCATTCGCTGCACGACCCACTCACGCATTGTCGCGCTCAATCTGTAATGACGCCGTTTTACCTAGATAGAGAGATAAAAAGCAGCGTGAAATGAGTGGAGTGAATTTTGGCAGCCTTTGGAGCCTTTTTTTAATTGGCTAAAGCCTTACAATCCCTCTCCCTACGATTAGAAATATCATGGGAAGCAATGTGGGGAAGCAAGGTAGCAATTGATCTTTTTCACACCTTATGTTATTTCCCAACGCAGAGAAGATATATCAATTGGTAGCACTACGCACAGTCATGGTTCCACTTTCCATCATGCATTTGGGCATGGCTACAGTATCATTTACTGAAGGCTCAACAAATACACTAGATGGCAATATTTAGTCACAATATACAAAGTCACAAGTCTTTCTATCCGTGTATCCCTCTCACAGAAAGAATGTTAATAATGTAAATGCCATCTTGAGGATTTATTGTCATAATAAACAAATACAGTACTTATGTACTGTATGTTGAATGTATATATTCGTCCGAGTTTCATTCATTTTTTGCTTAATGCATTGCCAAAATATATATGATCGGGAAAAATTATTGGGAATGATTGGAATTGAATCGGGTGCAAAAAAAAGTAATCGGATCGGGAAACATCGGGATCGGCAGATACTCAAACTAAAACGATCGGATCGGGAGCAAAAAAGATGATTGGAACAACCCTAATATATATATATATATATATATATATACACACATACTGTATACATAATACTTTTTAAAAATTCTTTTAATTTTTTAAATTAAACATGTACTGTATATCTCTTTCCAATATCAAATCTGAATAGATACCTTGAACACTCAAAAATACCTATATATATATATATATATATATATATATATATATATATATATATATATATATATATATATATATATATATATATATATATATATATATATTTTTTTTTTTTTTTTTTTTTTTTTTTTTTTTCGGGTGGGGGTGGGTGGCTACTTCGTGGTTTTTCCACTTATCGCGGCGGGTTCTGGTCCCCATTAACCATGAAAAACGAGGAATCACTGAATTGTGATTACGGTGTACTGCTAACTGTGATGTGACATGTTCTACAAAAATGTATATTGTAACATGCATTTAAGGTCAAATTGACAACCTTATTCATGCTTACTAAGTTGTGTTTTTTTTTTATTTCCAAGTGCTGGTCTCTAGACGGGCAATCCAGAGAGCAGACAAGTCTCCCAGGAATAAAGAAAAAAAAAGAGGACAAGCTCCACATTCCTCACGCAGGTGCAAGTAACCATTCTGCCCATCTCAGCCAGTTTGACAAGCAGCACCATTATTATTATTCATCCGTTCTAATATTTATCCCTTCTCATTCTCATGTTGGTAAAAGAAACCAAAAATAGGAGTGGCCAGCCCATAATATATGACTAATAAGCGATACGTATGATGCTAGCATAATTCAGGGAGGCAGTAGAGGTGACAGAGTGATTAACATGTGTGAGTGTTGTTTGTCATTCATTACCACTCTGAGTGATGTCAACATCCAAGACTATTTCCAAGCTATTTACAGCAGGCATTTAGGACCCCTGCAAATCTAGCTAGCAATAAACAATAGAGGGCGACTACAAATCTCTTGATAATGTGGTCTTTGTCACGCTTGGGAAGTTTGGCCTAGCTCCAAACTTGTGAAGTGGACTTTGGAGTTTCCAAGAAGAGTCTTTGAAGAACTCCTGGAAAATGGCTTCAAAATGTCCACTTTCAAGACAAATGCTAACTTCCTGTTTCTCTTGCACAATGGGTTCTTGAGAGTTTTTGGTGTGTCCACGCGGCTATATGAGTTTTTTCATATTGCTAAGCAGTGTTGTTAATAACGGCGTTACAATATAACGGCGTTACTAACGGCGTTATTTTTTTCAGTAATGAGTAATCTAATTAATTACTTTTCTCATCTTGGCAACGCCGTTACCGTTACTGAGGCGGGAAAGGCGTGCGTTACTATGCGTTACTAAGTTGGTTGAATAAAAAAAAGTCTGAGAGAAACGGACTCACGGGGACGAGAGCAGAGCAGGAGTGGGGAAGACGCCGTTGCAACCGCGATGCTAGGTGGCTCCAATAATACCTGACTGCAGCCATAGCCGACAAACTACACCCACATGACACGGTAGATATCATATTATAGAACTAGATGCAGATGACAGACACTGCTGCATTGCCAACATGTTTTAAGGACTACATGCGTTTGTAAACAGCCGCCATCTTAAAGCAGTAGACCTCTCAGGAAGGCCCTGATGTAGAGATCCTTCCTAGCGAACCTAAGTAATTTTTTTTTAAATCTAAAATGCTCCTAAATCGACAAAATCTTAACTTAAATCTATCTTTAAATGATGAAACAGTTTTAAAACTTACACATGTTTAAAGTAGACAGAAGGGAACTAATGCAATAACGGGAGAAATTTTAACAACTTTAACGATTGATTCACAACTTTAAATGACTTCCACACATAGCAAAGGTTACTAGCTAGTTATCGCAATACCCTTTTGTCTAGTTAAGTTGAGGGTAAAGAATTGGGCTAGGGCCAATTGTCCCCCAAACCCTTTAAGCTTCACATTGTGTGACCTGTTTTTTTTTGGATTTTTTTTTTGAGAAAAAATAAAATATATCACTAGTTACTTTGCCAAGTAACTAATTACTCTTACATTCAGGTAACTGAGTTACTAACGCAATTACTTTTTGGGAGAAGTAATTTGTAACTGTAATTAATTACTTTTTTAAAGTAAAATTAACAACACTGTTGCTAAGTGAAGTTAGTTTCCGGGGCTGAATTTTTAAAGAATTGCAGAGGTACTTGTTTTCTCGTAGAAATGGCCAAAATGGTCTTAAAACGGTGAGCTAAAACAAAATTGGTCCCAAGTTCTTCTACACTTAGTTTCTGAAGACTTTTTTTGTGGGTCTACTCCAGAGGTGGGTATAGTAGCCAAAAATATTACTCAAGTAAGAGTAGCGTTACTTCAAAATAATATTACTCGAGTAAAAGTAGTCATCCAAAAAATGTACTCAAGTACCGTATTGTCCGGACTATAAGTCGCACCTAAGTATAAGTCGCACTAGCCATAAAAGGCCCAACAAAAAGGAAAAAAACATATAAGTCGCACCGGAGTATAAGTCACATTTTTGGGGGAAATTTACTAGGTAAAATCCAACACATAGAACAGATATGTCATCTTGAAAGGCAATTTAAAATACAAATACAATAGAGAACAACATGCTGAATAAGTGTACAGTATGATAATGTTACATGACGCATGAACAACGAAATGCAAATGTGGCCGGTAGGTTAACGTAACATAGCTTTTAAGAGTTATTCAGATAACTATAGCATAAAGAACAAGCTAACAAGTTTACCAAACCATCAGTGTCACTCCAAAACACCATAATAACATGTGAAATGATATAATAATGTGTTAATAATTTCACACATAAGTCGCTCCAGAGTATAAGTCGCACCCCCAGCCAAACTACGAAAGAAACTGTGACTTATAGTCCGAAAAATACGGTACAAGTAAAAAAGTATCCAGTTAAAAGAATAATCAAGTAATGAGTAACATTTTGAGTAATTGCTTATTTTTGTTTGTTTTTTTTAAACAATGTTTTTTTTTTTTTTTTTTTTTACCTATATGAACTGTTGTTATAATGATGGGGTACAATAACTAACATAAACACATGAAGCCAAAGTTTAGGAAAAAAAAAAAAAATCATTAAAGAGAGGAAAGAAACAGTAATGAAGCATAATAGTGGAGAAAATAGTTCCTAGTTTGAGTAGTGAATACTGGAGTTCCTTCATAGTTACTATTAGGAAATTAAAAGGATCATATCTCTGGTTTTCTGTGGTCAATCGGTGCCAAATAAAAACTGGGAGAGAGTTTTAAATCTGTGATTAAAGTTTTTATTTAATTATAACTAATTATTTTTATTTATTAATTTTTAATTATTAATTAATTTATTTATTTATCTAATTGGTGTAATGGAGTCATGTGATTATTGTTGTGACGTCTCATTGGTGAAATTAGTAGCGCTACTCTTGGCAATAGCATCGATAGCAAAAAAAAATCTAATCTGCAGAATAAAGAGGAAAAATGTAACGATTCTTATGTAGCCCAAAGTAGCGGAGTAAGAATAGCGTTTTTCTTCACAAATCTACCCAAGTAAAAGTAAAATTATGGCTTAGTAAAACTACTCTTAGAAGTACATTTTTCTCAAAAATTTAATCAAGTAAATGTAACTGAGTAAATGTAACAGAGTACATGTAACGCGTTACTACACACCTCTGGAAACTAATTACAAATGTGTTAGTTTTTTGTTTTTTTTTCAACAATTAGGGTTTTTTTTGTCGGTTTTCCGTGGTCAATCAATGCCAAATTAAGACTAGGAGAAAGGTTCGAGTCATGTTGAGGCCAGCGCTCAATGTCAATTTTTTAATTTTTTACGGTGCTTTAAACACGCTATGTGATTGAACAGGCTGGAGTGATCATAGAATGGCAAGGTTGCCATGCCTACCAAATTTCATGCTGCTAAGTGAAATTTGCTTGGGATCTAAATTTGGAAAATTAAAACCTTTTCGTGCTCACCCAGTGGTGTAAGGTATGTTGATGCCTCCAAGATTGATGCTCTCGCATCCCACGATGAAGAGCGTAGAAAAACAGAGCAGCGACACGCCGCTGCAGATCATTGCTAGCTTGGCCGACTCGCGAGCACCTAGCTTTAGCTTCTTGATGATGTAGCCGCCTAGCACGATACCCACGCCTGCGCTTGGCACAATGATTAAACCTAGAAAAAGAAAGAGAAGAAGATGTTAGAGATCATTTCCAGTTTGAATGAAAATAGATTCCATTTGTTTCTTCTGGTTCTTGTTCATTGCATCCATTTTAACATGGTTTGGGTGTCCATAGCAACCGCACCACCCCATACCCTTTGTATCCTGGCAACAAACAGCACGTGTGCATCTAGAAATGAGCATATGTTGACCAGCAAGATACTTGGACACAAATACACGTCTTCCTGCTGTTAGCGGCCATGTCGGCACTGCGCTAATCCCGCGAGCTGCGCATCATCAACACCACTAAAGGATTAGATTAGTGCGGGACAAATTAAAAGGGAAAGAAATAGATGTGCCCGCGTAATAAACGTCTTCCACTCAAGGGATGGTGGGAGCACTTTTATTACTGAATCAAAGTCAGCAGGACAGCATGACTCACACTAGGAAAAGTCGACGTGAACTTTTAAGTGTTCTCATAATGACTGCTTGCATCAATGTGATTTCTTGTGTTAGTTTCATTCAAAGCTATTAAAAAGATGGGCTGGACAATCGAAACCTGGGTCATTTTCAGAGTTGGCGAACACTGGACCTCCCGCCCATGAAATTTTAAATAACCCACATACTCCTGAGAGAAACTGAGAGACAGTTTCTTTCTCAACTCAAGTTTGCACTGAAATATCACTGTCATTGCACTGCTAATGCCACAACATTGTCACACGCATCTCACCAAGTCATATGTTCTCAGACATTGGTTTCAATCTGGGTACTGCTACTACTACTGTATAGTGCTTATGCAATATTTGCAGTTACATTATAGCATTTTTTGCACTGTTACATCAATATCTACTGTATGCGCGAACTGTCATTTGCACTATATATCATATTGAGAGCGCATCTGCCTCCTAGTCTGAGTACCGTAAATTACATACATATACGCACTTTATATTACCACATAACCACTTGCTGCCAGTCACTTTATTGCTGCCAGTTTACTTTATTTCCAAACTGTTCTGGCGAAGGTTAAATGTCTTTGTACTCAGTACAATGACAATACTGTAAAGGCTTTCTATTCTATTCTATTGATTCACTTATCCTGGGACGCATTGATCCTCAGGGCTGATTACCGTAATTTTTGGACTATGAGGCGAATTTGACTGTAAGCCGCCACCCACAAAATTTGACACGAAAACGGCATTATGGAATATTTACACCAAAAGATCTTAATCGGTAACACTTTATCTGACAGCTGCATCATAACACTCTCATAAGACCAAATGAACCACCATGAAGCTTTGAACCACTTGGCTTCAAGAAGCTTCATTTGGCCATCACTGCTCTCTTGGGGAAGACAGTCAACCTCTGCTGCCACCTGATGTCAACACTGTTGTTGTCCAACATGCCTCCTAAGATGCATTGCAGCGCTACAGATGGGCATAACAATCAAAATTCAAGTTCTGTACTAATTATTTCTTTAGTTACTGTTTCAGTTGTTTCACTAATTGCTAGTTATGGTATTTGGTAACTCTTTTTTTGATAATGGCGCTATAACACTGTCATAAGACCATCATAATTATGACAGGACACTGCCATGAGCATTAACAAAAGCTTACGACAAATGTCATTTTGTGTCATTCGGCAAATGATCTCACTTTTGAATCGATGTAAAAGATCCGAGCTGGACATAAATTGAGTTATTGACATAATTTGTCGGATGACACTTAATGACGTCTGTCATAAGCATTCATTAATGCCCATTGTAGTAACATGTCATAATTATTATTATTAGACCTTTAGGGTGCAAGCTGGTTGGCCGTAGTTTATTTTGAACATTATTTTTCTTTACTGTAAAAGTACATTTTTCCTCACCAATAAAAGCTAGCTAAACACCTGCTTCTTTTCCTGACAAAAAAATATATATAACTTAGGGCTGTCAAACGATTAAAACTTTTAATCGAGTTAATTACAGCTTAAAAATTAATTAATCGTAATTAATCGCAATTAATCGCAATTCAAACCATCTATAAAATATGCCATATTTTTCTGTGAATTATATATATATTCTGTAAAATAAATTGCTGGAATGGAAAGATAAGACACAAGATGGATATATACATTCAACATATGGTACATAAGGACTGTAGTGGGCATTTCACTCTACTGTCATTTAAATCTGTCTATGCTGTCCTCACTCCGAAGCGTCTACTTTTTTCAAAGCTAAACAGCTAGTGAACGACGCCTTAATAATCAGACTTCTTCCTTTTTCATCTGATTTATTAATAAAATGGCCTCAAACCATTGTCCTCTTTAGACCGTCGTAAAACTACAAAAAAAAATACCACAAGCATTGCATTAGCAACACTGTTAGCTTAGCACGCTATACAGGTTCACTAAACATACACAAAAAGCATCCCATAGAAAAAATATAACATTTCGCTTACTAACATAATATGTACATTCTTTACAACAACCATACTTACGGACAAATCTTGTCCAAGGATCATATAAGCACAACATTACAACGTAGGAGTCAGCCCGAGACGTCGTGCAGCCATATTGAACTGGCAAGAAAACAATAAACCATGTCGCAAAGCGACCACAAGAGTTCGCTGTTAGACAGCACAAAAAGCCTTGCTGTAAAACATACCAAAAGGCAGAATACTGTCTGAGCGGAACATGTGCGTTAATTGCGTCAAATATTTTAACGCGATTAATTAAAAAAATTAATTACCGCGCGTTAACGCGATAATTTTGACAGCCCTAATATAACTATAAAGATTTGCAACCCTGTTACTGTTATTAATGATAAATAATGTAAATATATATGGCGGAAAACACAGACAAGACTGAAAAAGCAGTTTCTGCTCTTGCAACCCTCTTTAAAAGAAACTGATGTATTTTAAGCCAAAAGAATTGTTGTGTTTGAAAAAACAATATGTCTATATGCTGCCATAGCAGATTCATGGCGCATTAAGCCCCCGAACCATTTTTAATTTGCCCGTTTTACCCTCAAAACCTACGTTTACAGACGTCGCGCAACCTCTTTTGTTGCAACCCATCCATAAAACGTAGATAATCATATTCATTATTCAAAATGTCCGTCATTTTTAGCTTAGAATCATTTATTGATGTCTAATATTTCGTTTAAAGAAAAAACGACTTAATAAACTTTTTCACTCGCATATTTTAAACTTTTAAACAAATCACGTCACAAAGAAATAATTGGTGTCTGTAAAAAAGTCACGGATATCTACCTCATAACTATCGCTTAATTGTAATTTTTTTTGTTATTATCGCATTTTCTCCGATATGTTAGATGATAAATAATCGATCCAAACAAAGAAAAATTAAAATACAACATTTAGGAGGGTAAATATATGAAAAAGAACTTCTCGACCACTCATTGATGTCTGCGATTTCTGCATCGCGACCCTTGTTATATTACCATGTTTCACCCATAAAATCCCCCAAAAATCCAGCTGTCTCTTGACACTCAGAGATACATACTACATGGAGTTTTTGGAGCAAAACAAGGTAAGTATACCATAATATCTCGTTAAAGTCGTGGCATCTCTCGCGTGCTCAATCCTCCAGATAGGGTTTTGCTGTTTCAAAAAAAAATTTTTTTTTTTTTTTTTTTTTTTAGAAATGGCCTCCAGTTCAAAGTTTTTCGTCCCCCAGAAAATTGAGATTTTAAGCTTTCCAAAGATGCACACATGCATATAGGACAATTTTGAAATTTGGCCTAATTGGGGGTCTCAGAGCGGAATTTCAAGTCACCTGAGTGTTTTCCGCCATATATTTTTAAATCATGCTATTTTAAAAAAATATATACAACTGATCTGTAATCTAAGCTTTGATAGTTTATTAGCTTTTATTGATGAATATGTAGCAAAAACATCTGGAAGCCAAAATGTCCTCTAACTCTGGAATTACCCATCTCAAGGATACATAATACAAGAGAAACATGATTGAATTTACATGCTACATGACTAGAAGTAGCGTTACGAAGAGGTCACGACTTTATTTACCTGTGTATATGCTGGCGTTGGAAGCGGGGATGCCAAACTGCGATTCGATGAACTTGGGTATGAAGGTGATGAAAGCGGTGACGATGGCGCACTCGGCGGTATAGGACAGGCTGACGAACAGGAAGGTCATGTTGCTGAGGATTCTCAGCGCTGCCTTGGGCAGGTCTGTGGAACAACAAGATGTAGCTCTCATTTACTCATTACTGGAAAGCAGCAATTAAAGAAAGGGCAATGTGTGCTCATAACACAACATTCTCGTCTAATTACATGGGGATAAGTAATCCATAGGGACAAGTGAAGGATCAACACAGCTTCTTTCATGACTTATTGGCCAGAGATGCGTTACGGTATGTCCATTAGCAAGGCAGTTATTCCTGCTTCGTGCCGTCAAGGGCAAACGCGCCCCGAGGTTGCTGTCTCGATGATTTGGCGCCCCCGCTCTGATCCTGTCACTTGCCAATTATGTGGTCAGTGGAAATAAATACACTGGTGTTGCTAGGCAGATTAGGCTAGCTTGTAAAGATCATTTTGAGAGCCGAGATCTCATGATTGCTTTGTATTAAACTGCTTCTTGACAATAAAAGATCTCTCAACCCAGTGAAGGTGTAGGTGGTCGTCTGTGAATGTTACTACAGATGAATTATGGCAATACTGTGGAGACGTTTAATGATTTCCATTCCCGGGGGGGAAGAAGGGTGGCGTGGACAGATGGCGAGCCCCTGTGGATGCCTCCTGCAGCTGTTCCCCTCCAGCAAGACGCACCACTGGGCTTGTAACAGTTGTCACACTTGTTTCTATTGTGGCGATTATTTGCATCAAATCAGCTCGCTCAATGAAGGGGTCTTTAGAACTCTCCCAAATGGAAGTCCATATTGGGTCAGAATCTGTCTCTCCTGAAAAGTATACTGGTCCTTCTAAAAAAAAAATGAGCATATTGTGATAAAGTTCATTATTTTCTGTAATGTACTGATAAACATTAGACTTTCATATATTTTAGATTCATTACACACAACTGAAGTTGTTCAAGCCTTTTATTGTTTTAATATTGATGATTTTGGCAAAAAAGTCAAGAAAAAACAAAAAACGCTACCTCAAAAAAGTAGCATATCATGAAAAGGTACTCTAAAGAAGCTACTAACCTAATCATCTGAATTAACTAATTAACTCAAAACCCCTGTGAAAGATTCCTGAGGCTTTTAAAAACTCCCAGCCTGGTTCATTACTCAAAACCGCAATCATGAGCAAGACTGACTGCTGTCCAGAAGGCCATCATTGACACCCTCAAGCAAGAGGCTAAGACACAGAAAGAAATTTCTGAGCGAAAGGGCTGTTCCCAGAGTGCTGTATAGAGGCACCTCAGTGGGAAGTCTGTGGGAAGGGAAAAAGTGTGGCAGGAAACGCTGCACAACCAGAGGAGGTGACCGCACCCTGAGAAAGATTGTGGAGAAGGGCCGATTCCAGACCTTGGGGGACCTGCAGAAACAGTGGAATGAGTCTGGAGTAGAAACATCCAGAGCCACCGTGTGTGCTGGAAATGGGCTACAGGTGCCGCATTCCGCAGGTCAAGCCACTTTTGAACCTGAAACTATAGAGAAGCAGCACTGGACTGTTGCTCAGTGGTCCAAAGTACTTTTTTCAGATGAAACCATATTTTGCATGTCATTCGGAAATCAAGGTGCCAGAGTTTGGAGGAAAACTGGGGAGAAGGAAATGCCAAAATGCGGCTGTGGCGCAGTTGGTATCCGGAGTTGTCCTTGGACCAAAGGGTCAGTGGTTCGATTCCCGGCTACGACTGCCCACTGTCGAAGTGCCCTTGGGCAAGGCACTGTACTCTGATTTGCCTCCAATGGGCTGACAGCGCCTTGCATGGCAGCAGCCCCATTGGTGTGTGAATGTGTGTGTGAATGGGTAAACGTGTGCTACTGTAAAGCGCTTTGGACATGGTAACCATGCAGATAAATGCGCTATATAAGTACTGTCCATTTACCATTTGAAGTCCAGTGTCAAGTACCCACAGTCAGTGATGGTCAAATATATATTTCTAAGTAAGTATAAGTAGTGTAAGTATTTTATGTTTACTGTAACATATGGATGTGCAACATATGTTTACCTCTGTGGTGAAGGGTCATATGTACAGAACTTCATAAGTTGTTGTGTTATAGAAGCCAGCCAATGCTTTAGTAGCTCAAGCTAATGTGCTATGCTATACATATAATAATTGTGTATTTAAGTGTATTGGGCAGTTTGTTGTATATTCAGTATTTGATACGTGCATTTTTCTGTTGTACTTTCACAATATTAAGACGAGTGTCTTCCCATAAAAGCAAGAAAAGACCAAGCCTTGTGGATTCATTTTTAGGTGGCTGTTGGGCAGTGCAGAACTGAAACGCACTGTTTTGCTCATGTCAATACGAAAAATCTGGTGAGAACAAAGGCAAATCTATGTTGAATCCATCACTAGTTGTTTTTTTTTGGAAACTTCCAGGTGTTCAAAAACTAAGGTTATACATTTTAAAATTTATATATTTATTATCAGATATCGGTATCGGCTTTGAGGAGCAGGAAGTTATCGATATCGGTATTGGTTTCAAAAAATGGATATCGTGCACCCCTAGCTAATGCTATGAGTTACATTTCGAGTGTTGATGGTCACTCAGGACAGAACTTTAAAGGCTAAATCAACATTGCATATTCCCTCTTGCTAAGATAACAAAACAAACTTTACCATGTGTTTTTCAAAACAAGCACGCCTGGAGAGGACACTGGTGAGTTGCAGCACATCACATGAGTGACACAATCAGACACTGCTACGATGCAAGCTAACTAATAGTACACATAAAATGTTACACATTGTGCACATGTGACAGAAACTATGGCGCATTTTCGTCTCGTTCTAGTTTTGTCTAGTCAGACAAAAACGGACATTTGTCTCGTTATGTTTTAATCTTCCAAGACACGTTTTAGCCTTGTTATTGTCTCATCATTGTCACGAAAAAAATATATATTTTCGTTATCGTAATAGTTGACGAAAACAACACTGACGTCTAGCACTGCTAATGGCAAACAATGAAATAACGTAACCCTAAAATCCCGACTTTTCAGACTAATGACATGTTTTAAATTCCACACAAGTAACAAATAATCTGTCCTCCAAGTCAAACATAGTAGACGCATGACTGATGCTTGTTACCCATACCTAATGTTCATTCACTAGCATATTTCAATGTCTGCAGTTATCTGAAGGACAACATCCAACATATCTGAAGCCACCAAAGTTTGAAGTGCCAGCGTTTCATTCGCCTATTGCGTTTGCACTACACAGCTAAAAAAAAAAAAAAAAACGTCTGGCTTTGACTGCCTCGTATTGCTCGGCAGCCGAGTTTGTCTAGTCAGACGAATCGTGACTGCGTTCTCCCGGGAGCTCATTTAAAAAAAGAAAACACGGTGCTAGGAAAGCTGGAAAAGCCCACGGCAGACTAGAGGGAAAATGGGGGGTCCCTGGTTCATTTGGCTCAGGGAAGAAATAGTAAAATATACACTAAAGTACCGAGGCCATTATCTACTGACTGCGCTTACAGTGAATTACCTGCTTCATTAGACAACCTCCTTAAATCAATAATGCTCTCGCCGGAGATCTGAATGGATTTCACACCGTTGGATAAGAAGACTAATCGTGGCAATTGATTAGATTACGGGCACTTTGTACATCATTAGCTCATGGCCAATCTGAGCCAGATTGCAGCAGCGCATTTAAATTCCTGGAAGTACGTCTGCATTGTGTGGGGTGTGGCAATATATCGGTATGGTCGGGGGTCAGCAACCCGCGGCTCTAGAGCCAAATGTGGCTCTTTAGTGCTGCCCTAGTGGGTCCCTGGAGCTTTTTCAAAAATCTTTGAAAAAGGATGGCGAAGGAAATATATTATAATATATATTGTTTTGTTTTAATTTGGTTTCTTTAGGAGGACAAACATGATTCTAATTCATTAATATTTTAACGATAATAAACTAGAGTCGGCATTGTACAACAGAGTAGTCACGTTGTGCGTTATTCTCTGTAAGATGCACTGCAGGGAAAATAAAAATTTAATCATGAAAGCTCATTATGTATTTGTAGCCAACTTAGTCATTTTGATAGTAGTATAATATAGATACATACAGCATGTTAAATAGGCTATCGATACAGTGTATCACAAAAGTGAGTACACCCCTCGCTTTTCCGCGGATATTTAAATATATCTTTTCATGGGAAAACACTGATAAAATGACACTTTGACACAATAAAAAGTAGTCTGTGTGCAGCTAATATAATAGAGTTCATTTATTTTACCCTCAAAATAACTCAAAATATAGCCATTAATATCCAAACCCCTGGCAACAAAAGTGAGTACGCCGCATGGGAACTACGTACATCCCTAAATGTCCAAATTGAGTACTGCTTGTCATTTTCCCTGCAAAATGTCATGTGACTCGTCACAGGAGTGCTGCAAAGATTGAAGAGGTGGGGGGTCAGCCTGGTATTGTTCAGACCATGCGCCGTTCTCTACATCAAATTGGTGTGCATTCCTGTCACCCCAGGAGGAAGCCTCTTCTGAAGACGGTACACTAGAAAGCCCGCAAACAGTTTGCTGTAGACATGTCAACAAAACACATGGATTACTTGAACCATGTCCTATGGTCTGATGAGACGAAGATTACCGTAATTTTTGCACTATAAGGCGCACCTGACTATAAGCCGCCACCCACCAAATTTGACACCAAAATGACATTTGTTCATACATAAGCCGCACTGGACTATAAGCCGCGGCTATCCTCGCTGTATTATGGGATATTTACACCAAAAGATATTAATCGGTAACCCTTAATTGACAGCGGTATCATACCAAGACCAAATGAACCACCAAGAAGCTTTGAACCAGTTGGCTGAAAAGCTTCATTGCTTCAAGAAGCTTCATTTGGCTATCACTGCTCCCTAGGGGGAGACAGTCAACCTCTGCTGCCACCTGCTGTCAACACTGCTGTCGTCCACCATGCCTCCTAGCATGCATTGCAGCGCTACAGATGTAAATACCAATCAAAATTCATTTCTGTGCTAGTTATTTCTTCAGTTACTGTTCCAGTTGTTTCATTAATTACTAGTTATGGTATTTGGTAACGCTTTATTTGACAGTGATTCCATAAGACTGTTATAAGACAATCATAAGTATGACATGACACTGTCATGAGCATTAATGAATGCTTATAACACATGTTATTTAATGTCATTTAGCAAATTATGTCACTTTTGAATGGATGTAAAAGATCCGAGCTGAACATAAATGGAGTTAGTGATATAATTTGCTAGTTGACACCTAATGACATCTGTCATAATCATTCAGTAATGCCCATGATAAAGTCATGTCATAATTATGACGGTCTTATCACGCCACTGTCAAATTAAATTTTACCTATTAACCCAAATAAATCAACAAATAAGCCGCACTGGACTATAAACTGCAGGATTTAAAATGAAGGAAAAAAGTAGCGGCTTATAGTCTGAAAATTACAGTAATTTGTTTGGTTCCGATGGGCTCAAGCATGTGTGGGGGCAACCATGTGAGGAGTACAAAGATAAGTGTGTCATGCCTACAGTCAAGCATGGTGGTGGAATGACCCCCACCCACCTCTTCAATCTTTGCAGCAATACTGACAGCACTTCTGTAACGAGTCACATGACATTATGGAGGGAAAATGACAAGCAGTACTCAGTTTGGACATTTAGGGATGTACGTAGTTCCCATGCGGTTTCCTCACTTTTGATGCCAGGGGTTTAGATATTAATGGCTATATTTTAGTTATTTTGAGGGGAAAATAAATTAACTCTATTATATAATCTGTACACAGACTACTTTTCATTGTGTCATAGTGATCCACCAAAGTCTTCCCAAACAGCTTTTGAAGTCATCCCATGAATATTCTTATAGTTTTAATATCACACGCAATATGCGGCAAAAAGTCGCAACGTCAGTTTTTTCCAATATTGGTCAGCCCTAAAGAAGCGGATCCTTACCCTTAATGTCCTTCCCGAAACCCATAGAGGAGGACACGTTCTGACCCTTGCCACCAGACTTCTCCTTCATCACGTCTTCGTCGTCACTGGACAGATTTCCAGGCGACGAGCCTGCCTTTTTCTTCCTCTTCTTGTGTCGTGGCGGCAGCTTTTTGGGGAAGGCGAACATGGGAAAGATGACCAAAAGCATTGCGATGGCGCAAAGCAAGAAGCCGCTCCACCTGAAACGGAAACTACGATCAGATGGAAATTCTCGAACAATGAACGTGATCGTATTTACCAGTTGCCGACGAAGCGAGGGTCGCTCTGGTCGATGTTGACCACGGTTTTAGGGTCCACGTAGAAGCCGATGAGGACGCCGCCCAGCAGGTAACCAGCTGCTGGGCCCAGGGCTCCCATCACGTACATGACAGCTGAGGGGAAACAAGTTTTGTTTTATCAGGAAAATGTACTGGAGAAGTAGACAACACCTGCACAGCGAAACCAGATGAACTTTCAAGGGCCATTTTTCACAGCTTCTGTAACATCTGAACAGCTGACCTGAACGCACCAGAAGTCTTGCGCTGACAAAAGAATGTGTGCGTGTGTGTGTGTGTGTGTGTGTGTGTGTGTGTGTGTGTGTGTGTGTGTTGGGGGGTTGAAAGATTAAGCACCGCAGGCTCTGAGACAGCCCTAGCCAATCAAAAGCCGCCACGGGTAGGCAAAAAAAAAAAATCATTACAGTTAGAACAGTGAATAAAGGCCCTGAAGCAAAGACACACGTCAAAGCCACTTTGCAGTTACAATTTGGGGGCAGGAGGGGCTCAAGCTTTCCATAATTACACCTGGAACATTGCCTCAAGCTATCACAGAGTTAGGATTAGAATTTTAGAGTGTTGTGTGTGTGTCCATTTTGAAATAATTTAAAAATGTCTCACACAGACTTTGTTTTAACTTTTACCATGATATAATAGATATAATAGCTCCTTCTATACGCGGGTGTATCTCAGCTGTTTATTTTTACTGGACTTTGCAGGACTGTGAATGAATGCATAGACGGTAGCTATATCAAAAGTGCATGACCGCTTTACTGCCATAGATTCACACTGCCAGACGTGACTCACTCATCTAAGCACCTAAAGCAGGTGTCCTTCCCCTGTTGGCTCACATCACATGTTCTGTATATATATCATCACTGAGCAACGCCATCTCTAACATTCTGGAGTCGAGGCACGGAAAGCATAACACGATGTGACAGGATATTAGCAGGGACAAACTATTAATTATAGCGGGCAAGCGTGGCAAAGGGTCTTATCTTTTTATCTCCTCCTTGAGATGAATAATGGCTCATGGGCCCATAAACAAGTCAGGACAGTCTGGAATTAAATAAAGCAAGACAAGGACTGTGCGAAGAGAGAGTCGCAGATAAAGGCTAGGTTGTGTCATGTCAGATCGGATTCAAATGGACAATAATTGTCCAATATGCATGGAGATGAATCCAAATTTAGGAATGTTTGGACAACTTTTGCCTATCAACCTGTGTCATTTCTAACAAGTGGGACATTACAATGCCAATCACGGTATTGTTTGGCTAGGTACACTGACTGGGAGGTTCAATTATCACATCAATGGCAACCAATGAGTCACGTATTAACTCTCATTTCAGAAATTTTCATAGCCCAACCAGTCAAAATAGATTGGGTGTCTTGTAAAGTCAATGGGAGTGAAACTAGGGCTGTTAAGTAAGGCTGCAACAACTAATTGATTAAATTGATTGATAAATTAGTTGCCAACAAATTTGATAATTGATTTTTTTCGGCAGCTATGAGCAGTCCCATATCAGTCCTTCTTTGTGTGTAAAGTGAGGCAGTGCGCCGGTGATTAGAGCAAGAGAGAGAGAGAGAGAGAGAGAGAGAGAGAGAGAGAGAGAGTTCACTGCTACATTCAGGTTTAGTAGCTGAATCAATAATATTTAAATGCGAGTTAGATTGTCTTCAGTCGTGTGTTGTTAGAGTGCTAGAGTGTTAGAATCCAGTGTGCCTCTGTCAGAGGTGAGCAAATGAAGCCCATTTGTATTGTTTGTATTCTTTGTTGATGAGACATTACCAGTGCTGTTAATAACGGTATTAGAGTATAACGGCGTTATTGACGACGTTATTTTTTTAGTAATGAGTAATCTAATTAATTACTTTTCTAACGTTTGCAACGCCGTTACCGTTACTGAGGATGTAAAGGCGTGCGTTACTATGCGTTACTACGTTGGTTGAATGACACGAGGAAAGTCTGAGAGACACAGACTCACGGAGAGAGAAGAGCCGGAGTGGGGAGGAGGGAAGGGAGTTGTGACGGCGTTGCAAATGCGATGCTAGTTGACTGCAGCCGATAGCCTACAAACTACGCCCACATGATGCTAACGGTAGAGATAACATGTATATAGAACTAGATTCGAAATGTTAGACTCGCCGGCGTAACTAAACAGCCGCCCTCTGAAAGCAGTAGACTTCTTAGGAAGGCTCTGTTGTAGAAAACCTTCCTAGCGAAGCAAAGTAACGTTTTATCTAAAATACTCCTAAATCGACAAAATCTTGACTTGAATCTATCTTTAAATGATGAAACAGTTTTAAAACTTTCACATGTCCAAAGTAGACAGTAGGGAACTAATGCAATAACGGGAGCAATTTTAACAACTTTAACGGTTGATTCACAACATTAAATGACTTCCAAACATAGCAAAGGTTACTATGTAGTTATCGCAATATCCGCAATACCCGTGCCTAGTTAAGTTTAGGGTAAAGAATTGGGCTAGGGCCAATTGTCCCAAAAACCCTTTGAACTTCACATAGTTTGACCCATGTTTTGATTTTGAGAAAAAAAAACATGAAAAGTAACACAAGTTACTTTGCCAAGTAACTAATAACTCTTACATTCAAGTTTTACAAATTCAATTACTTTTGGGAGAAGGAATTTCTAAATGTAATTAGTTACTTTTTTAAAGTAAGATTAACAACACTGGACGTTACTACTTAGCACAGAGCGGTATGCTGGTTAGCGATTATGCTAATGAGTGTCTTAAGTGTCCGTTTGTCTTGTGTTTTGGAGAAGAATATCAGCACTTGAGTTATTGTAAGACAGTAAAGTTGTCTCATTTCTTTTTATCAAGAAACCCCATACATCAACCCATTCATATAACAGTTTAGAGCAGGGGTGTCCAAACTTTTTGAAAAGGGAGCCAGATTTGGTGTGGTAAAAATGTGGGGGGCTGACCTTGGCTGACGTCCTTTACGTAGAACAATATTTTTAAGCAAATTTTAGCAAGCCCTTCTTTGTGTCACATTTGCTTTATTATTTAATTAATAATTTCAACAATCTCGCAACTAGCCTTTGTGGTGTTCTTTTGACTCTCGGGCTCTTGCGAAATACTGCTGCTGTGAAATGAAACTAGCTTCAAGTTGCTTCGATTTCTAGCTGCGTATCTTCCCTGTAATGTTGTCGTACATGTCAGCGTGTGTTGTTTAGTAATATTGCCTGACACTGAACTCTTTAAAAACAGCAACTGTCTCTTTGCAAATGAGGCAGACACAGTTGTTGCGTATTTTAGTGAAGAAATAGTCAAATTTCCACCTATCCTTGAAGCGTCGGCTGTCGCAGTCAGCTTTCTTTTTTATTTGTTGATTGTCGCCATTTTAGAAAATTGGGAGTGAAGGGTCAAAGGGGGTAATGTTGCTTGGAGTGCTGCTGCCTTTTAGTGGGCAAATGAGGAGCAGCATTTAGTGTGTTAGCTACTTCATATGCTGGTAGCAGTACTGCTGACCAATTTATTAAGTCTGTGTGCGGACCAGACGTTACTGATTTTATGACAGAGGTGGGGGCCGGATGAAATTTGACCACGGGCCGCATTTGGCCCCCGGGCCGGACTTTGGACATGTCTGGTTTAGAGTCTCCTTTCAACACAAACTCTCATTCAAACCGTGAATTGTCATACAAGAGAGTGTGCTTTGAAATTAGATTTGGATTATATTTGCGAACAACTGTTTGATGACAAAAACATTCATTACAGTCTGCCTCCTCCTTATTCTATTTGTTTGTGTAGTTTGTTTAAAGAAAATAAATGAGTCATTGACTCAATTTATATCAGCAAAAAAAATGTCAATCAGCAGTATTTTTTTTTATTTGAATGAACAGGACTTTTGTCTGATTTGTGTACTGAGATTTTTTTTTTTTTTTCGTTTTATCCTCAGAACTTTTATTAAAAAACTTAAAAAAAAAAATAAAAAAAAAGTTTACTGAAAACAGTACAGTTGAAGACTACAGTTAAGTCAGGAATCTGTAATAAAGTATCATTTTTGAAGGAAATAGTCATCCATTTTGTCTTCATTGTTACTTACAACATGCCCAAAATAGCTTCAAGTTAAATTGTGATTGTAATTGGAAAAAGTGACATTTATCTGATTAATCGTTTAATTAATTGTCCGATTAATCAATTATAAAATTATTGTTAGTTGCAGCCCTATCAACAACTAATCGATAAACTCATTGATTAGGGAATAAATTTAACTATTTTGATAGTTGATGAATGTTCATATACTGTACGTTGTTTACCTCCAAATTGTCTAAATCCAATTTTTGAGTCTTAATAGCTAGTAAAAAAAATATTTTATTTTGTTTATGAAAAGGGATCTAAATCATTTTTTTAATCATAAAAGAAAAAAAAAAGATTATATTCTCTTTTTAGTGATCTGTTTACTCATCAATTTTTTTTTCTTATCTGAATAACTTAGGATGTAAAAGAAACTGGGAAAAAAGGTAAATGTTCAGTTTTTAAAATGTATTCATCAATTTTATTATGAAAAGAAAAACATTAAACATACACTGATTGCCACAGAAATGTCATATAAATCAAATTTTAGTCAGAAAGATGAAGTCTGTGGACATGACTTACTTTTATGGGCCACACAAAATGATGGAGTGGGCCAGATCCGGACCCTGGGCTGCCAGTTTGACACCCGTGGCTTAATAGGAGTGTTCCTGACAATCTTATGCGGATGAAGACCAAATGGATGAGTGGTTTTCGAGCAACTAAAATGACAGACAGCAGCGCCTACCTCCAACCATTCCTAAGTCAAAAAAAGAAGCTAAAAAGTTGGGTAATAGAGGTTGGATACTTTGGAAGCTTTTTACATTGGACAAACAGAAAAAATAAGTAGCCTAAGGGAACTAATCTCTATTCCTTGAAGGAAACAAAGTAACAAAATTGTCGTGGCATGTCGAGGAACAAAGATTCTTTGGATCCTTGAAGGTCTAGAGTCAAGACCAATAAATCAAAACACCACGATAGTGTTCATACGTTCTGTTTCGGAAGAGAATGTTTTTGGAAAAGACCGAAGACCGTGCTGAAAGGCGAGCAGGGTGCTGCCTTTGGACTGACAGATGTGCTAGCGCAGCAGCATCAGCGGCGACGCTCGATCACACACAAACATACTGCAGTGGCAGGGGGCGTCACCGTGGCGGACGGGGGACGCATGCCAATGACGGAGGACCGCGAGCTGGCTCTACTCAATTACGCAACGGACCTTGAGAGGCTGCACGTGAAGGACAAAACGTCACTGGCTTCAGATGACTTGATCCGTTGGGTGCTATTGGCTTTCCCCGCTCTTGTTTGTACCTAGTCAGCATCTATCTGGCCGCTGGGGTTTGACTTTCAATATGGAGTGGTATTTCTCTGCATTAGAAGTGCATTACAAGACATAGATTGAGGATGGAGTAACAGGAAGTTTAAAAAAGGATGAAGTCCTTCTCGGAACCAGAAGGGATAGGACGAGCATGTACACACACAACCGGAAAGGTTGAAGGGATTTATAGTGCATCTGCAACTACAACTGAACGTTTGCCACATTTCTAGATGAGATTTACCCGACAGTAATCCAGACAAGAGCAGCAAAAAGGACCAGTCCCACGGGGTAAGAAGCAGAGACGAAGCAAAACAGATGGTTGGGGAAGCGACGGAAAACACTGAAGAGGCGGTGGCAGGGGTGGGGGGGAGACTCTGAACATAAAGCAAACAAGAGGCGCGACTGATGCTGTGTAGCCTGGCGATAACGCTTTCTCAGCAACATCCTCAAACCTTCAGGGACCAAACACTGCTCTGTTGTCTGGACTCTGCCTACTCTTCCTCCTCCACACGCCACAGAGTTGACGTCCCAAAAAACAAAAACAACAAATAAAACAGTTGAAGGGTTTCATAACAGATATCATATCTCAAACTTGACATCTTACCTGAAATATGTGATCTCTAACCGCCTAACCGTACCAACCTCCAACCCTAACCCACTAATCTTAACGCGATCCTCTAATCCCAACCCTAAATTTAAATTAAACCCTATCTCCTGACTTTATCCTAATCCAACCCCCAACTCCCCCTCAACCCTTTCACTCTCTATTGTGTAATGTGATGTCACGAGTATAGTTTTAGGCCAACATGACCATTATAAGCTGGTTATTAGAGAAAGTTCAGCAGGTTTTTCAGGTGGTAGTAGCTAGGGTCATGACTGCTATCATGAAACATTGGCTAGGTTCTTACCATAGGTCTTAAAGCACAAATCCGATTTTTTTGGTCATATCTGGTTTTTTCTGCTTGCTCGTTCAGATTACCGTTTTCAATCGCAGCCCGAAAAGTGCCGTGCACGCATAGAAGACCAATAATAGACACGTCACAAAATTGCGCGGAGTAAAGTGACCCGCATGCGCAGATGTAGACAAATACGTCACAAGAAAGAAGCGCCAACATATGCTATTTGGATGAGTTCTTCCTCCAAGCATTCTTGTTTTCGTCAACGATGACGATAACAAAAATATTTCGTCAACAAACAATTTTTTCAGTGTTTGGTCGTGTCACTCATGCGACGTGCTGCACCTCACCCCGACAGCCCCGCCCCACACACATGCCGGTGAATAAACATGTACACATTCCAGGTTCCTTTTGTGAAATGTGCTTTCTTATCTTGTATGGCTTATATGCCATTTTGCCTTAGCCTCTAAAGGTCTGTGCTGAGTGATCATCACACGGTAAACTAACTTGTAGCATTAGCACAGCGTTCACATCAGCATAAGTATTTAGTGCGGTGACACGAAAAAGCATGTTTATTTCATAATATATGCGGTATTTTATGCTCCTGAATGAAATGGACCGCTTGGATGTGTGTGACAGCGATCGCTATATTTATGTAGTTTTTCTAATCCTGCGCCATGAAAATGAGTGACTTCAACAGTCTCGAGTTGAGAAAGAGGGAGATGTGACGTGTACGGAGGAAGGAGTCCTCTTCACTATACAGCCGTACTGTTGTATGAGAAGGACTAAGGATTCAGCTGATTTTGCAGATTAATACATTTATTTTTCGCATCATGCCAGCCAAACGGCTGCAGAAAAATCTTGCTGTAAGAGGGAGAGGCGTGTATGCCTTTTTGGGGTTTTAAAAGGTTCCCATTCACCGGTGGATATAGGCCAAAACAAGCCATACTACTGTGGGACCATTGGACTTACCAGGGAGTGAGTAAACATCGTGTTTTGTATAATGTCAAATACTGGGATCATTTTAATATGTAGGTGGCTTGCATTTTGTGGCTGACATGCTCCTTGCTTCCTCGGCGGCTTTTCGCACATCCCCCCACCAGAAGAGTACCCGGCTTATTCCCCTCTTCATGCGCCCGGTATTCTGTCAAATTTTCCGACCGATCAGAAATTACTACTTTGAGTTAAAAATAGCCGCGTATACAGCGATTACAAAGTAAACACTACAAACTTTCTTTAAATAAAGGACTACCGTAATTTCCGGACTACAAGCCGCTACTTTTTTGTCTCATTTTGGGTCCTGCGGCGTGTGCAACGATGCGGCCAATTTGTGTATTTTTCTGACGGCCGCCAGGGGCGCTCGAGCATGGAATGTGGGAGTGAGACACGTGGAATATATGTGTCGAGGAAGACGCTAGTTTGCACTACTACCGGTAGTTTAACTTTGTGCGTTGTGCATGAATAGAGGTGGCGAACCCTCGTCTTTGTGCATGAGTAGAATTGGCAGACCTGCATCATGGAAAATGCTAGAAGAAATTAATTTGGCCATCCGAGTTGTATGGGACGTTTTGATGACGAGCGGCGAGAGATCGTTTGCCAAGACTCGCCGCATGCGAAGAGCAGCTTTGGGGGAGCCTGGCATCGTGAAGCACTGTGAAAGAGTCCGCCATCACCAACGGGCTTTGAGGGGCCAGTCTGCTGCGAGGAGGACGGCACAGGCTGGGAGTGAATATGCCTCATTATGGGAGACATTGAAGGCGACGCGAAGCACAGACTGAGTAGGTGCGTGCGTGGCGAAGTGCATCTGAGCGTCTTCATATCCGACACTGAGGGTGAAGACTTTCATGGTTTGAATGCACAGGAGGAAGATGAAGATTGCTAACAAAGACTTTTATGTTTTTATTAACCAGCGCAATTAGTGCTGCACCGCCATGCTGATGCTATGCAACTTCCATGCCGCTGCTATATAACTGCCGTGTTTGCCGGCGCTGTTTGGAACTAAAAGTTAAGATGTGTTATTAAACGTTTGAAAACTATATTTCTTTGTCAATGTCTCATTTTACTAAGTGGGCACACGCGGCTTATAGGCAGGAGAGGCTTATGTATGTACAAAATGGTTTTTCCTTTAAAAATGTACTGGGTGAGGCTTGTAATCAGGGGCGCCCAATAGTCCAGAAATTACGGTACTTACGTTTGATCATGGATGTGCATGTAAAAAGCTCTCCTCATACACATTAGCTGCAGATGTTAGCTGCACAACAACTGCAGCCACTCTGTAGTAGCAGGGGAACGAGCTGTAAATTGCTCTCCGCCGGGCGGTTTGCCGATCGGCATTGACCTCGACAACCCAGTCGTCATGTGAAATGATCCGGACTAGTTATGTGTGATTTTCCGCTTCGAAGACTTTGAAACATCACTCGGTTCGGGTTAGCATGTCGGCTAGCTGTCAGGCCTCTTGGTTTGTTTACATTCTCCGAAGCCGGGGAAGGGAAATGACATAAGCCTGATTTAGGTGGCATAAAATATCGTTCGGGAGGTGTGACAGTAAAGGTGAAGTCGACAGTTTTGACCATTATGGAGTAATCTTGCCATGTCGTCTTGAATAAATGCATTTTTATTATTTCATATTCCATTTAACACAGGACTGTTATTTGCCATGGCCATGCCATTTATTTAGCTATTGGAGAAAAATACTTGGATAAAAATAATATCCTGTAAAAATATTGGAGTAGAGAGACTGAAACAATGACATTTTGCGGCTCTCTTCGTCACGTTTTACTCGTTGTGAATAATTCCCCCTCAATGGGCTGCATACTAAATCAGATGAAATCGTGACTCCGCTAACGTCATCCACCTGTTGGGGACGCTAGAGCCCTATAATGGTAGGCGTGGCTAACCGGCAGATTAAAAAACTAATTTCTCGTCATCTGCGCTTTGCTAAATTGTTGTATATAGTCGATTCGTCTCAACATATGATTCAAATTCACATAATAATCCTATTTAGGACTTCTTTTCTTCTGTCGTACGCACTTTAAACTCTTGGAAAACATTTTACATACAGTTTGTGGTGTCCAGGTGAGTTTAATTAATTGCAAATAATGTGTTGTTTTCCTGCTGAGTGTGTATTATCATCATGAAAATGGTGATATCCTTGTAGACTTGTTATATGCTCATCTGTTATGTTCATTCGAAATTGTTGGACACCTTTATTTATTTCTTCATGGACTAAAACCGTTGAAGTTTATAGACTAAAGCATTTTGAGAATTGTCGACTAAAACTAGACAAAATTTTAGTTTTGTTGACTAAAACTAGAAGAAGACAAACACATTTGAAATGACTAAAATATGACTAATAAGTATGTTCGTCCAAAAGACTAAGAAGAAAATTAAATCTAGTTCAACATACATGTGATCTCTATGAGACGCATTAGGCGCTACCTGCTACCACCGTAGCATCATTCAGGCTAGTTTTTAGCAACGTCGGCGTCGTTTATAGCGGCTGTCGCCTGCAGTGTTTTGTTTCCCCCCCCCCCCTTTTTTTAATTGCTTCTTCCTCTACGCACATGACATCAGCACGTTGTCCCGCATCAAAAGTAGTCCGGGCAAATGTGATGCTGAGAGCTGTCAAAATTAAATCATTACTCGAGGTGAATAAAATTACTCGGATGAGTTTTTAAACTCGAGTTACTCGAGTTGCTCGAGTACTCGTTTCAGCTCTACGTCTATCGTTCACCTCTCTGCTCCCTTCTGAGCTCCTATGACCTTGTCTTCACCCCTCCCCCATCCCTACCCTTGACAACAGAACGCACCAACACTTGATGAGAAAGCACACCGGCTAATGAAGCAACCCCGTGGTGGCCAAAGTCATTACCACAGGCTAATGATGTAATTTAATTACAGGTTTTAAAGAATAAGTGACCAAACCCATGAATCATCGGATTGTTCTGTTCAAAAGTGTCCACCTGTTCATCTTTCAATAAATGATGCGGCCCTGCCGAGCATCCAAGCAATCTGCCGATGATGTCACATAAGCAGTCAGGAACCTTGGATCCGTGCTCAAAACACGACCTTGTCTAATCTTGACAAAATGCAATCTCTTCTCCGTGTTAGCCGGTGATATTTTAAGACTTTTTACACATTGTGCATTCCTGATTGAACCGGAATAACGCAAGTGCGACAATGAAATCCCATCGCCATGGAAACTTGCTGACGCAGCAGTGTCTTCTTACATGTTCCAACCTCACAGAGGGCACAGATGCACATTATCAGTGAAATAATATACAAAGCTACATTGGGAATTTATGCAGGGACTACTTACTTACTAGTTTTAAATATAAGAACAGTTTGGGGTTTGTTCCTTTAAATCTTAAAGTTTAAGGTTTGGAGGAGCAAAAACGAAGTTGATTTGCTAACCGGACACAGCAAGTGAGCCGTGTGGAATGTTTTCACGGATCAAGCATAGTAAAGACGTTTGATCCAGTGGGCCCGTCGGTACTGACTGGTACAGACAGAGAGCTTAAGACTTGAAAGAAGCGAAAATGATCAGACAGTCCTAAAGCCCTTCTGACTTGTAGCATCAACTTGAAGGCCACCCAACAGGTTGTGGTACCAAATCACAAGCTTTACTGCTGTAAGCCAAGACATGACTGGTCACGAGAGGTCCACAGACATGACTTGACTGAAATAAATGGCGCTTTCTACGTTCTACCTGCTTACAGAGGGAGTGAAAGTGGGCGGGAACGGTCAGGAACGCAGTTCCGGTATAAGATTCAGGGTCGGAACGCTGTTCCGGGATACGGTGCTTTGATTCCGAAAATATGACGGCAACTGTCAAAACGCTATGTAAAAAAATAAATAAATAAAAATGCAAAGGTGCTACACATGCATTTCATCTCCAACAAGAAAACAATCTACCAACATCAGATTTACATACAGAAATGTTAGCAACAAGCATAATAAAGTGCTAGTGTAGCGTAATCCGTTTCCACCGATTTTTATTATTTATTTTATTTCACGGATGGCATGGAGGTTTCCCCAGCTGCTGCAGTTATCAGAGTCTGACGATGACGGGTCACGTCAATGTGCGAATGCACGCAGCAAAGCACAACACCTGGACTCATTTCTCCGTTCAATTGGGTAACATACTGACATGCGATCACCAGAGATAGTTAGCTCTGATTGGTTCAAATGTGTATGTTTTCTGAAACAGGAAAAAAGGGCAATGCAACAGAAAATGGATCAAATCTTTAAGAGCAATGAAATAGCTAAGGTGGCTTATTTATCATATTAAGTTTTATTTGCTCTGATGGGGAGGTTCATAACATCTTAGCTGTCAATGAGCACTTTGGACTTATATTTCTTCATTTATGTTAGGCTACTTATTCATTTCCTTATGATTTAAAAAGGTCAACGTTTGCGCGATCTTCAAAATATATTCCATTTCACTCTGCATAGTATAAGTCATTTGTACTTATTAGGGCTGTCAAAATTATCGCGTTAACGGGCGGTAGTTAAATTTTTAAATTAATCACGTTAAAATATTTGGCGCAATTAACGCACATGCCCCGCTCAAACAGATTAAAATGACAGCAAAGTGTCATGTCCACTTGTTACTTGTGTTTTTTTTGGTGTTTTGACGCCCTCTGCTGGCGCTTGGGTGCGACTGATTTTATGGGTTTCAGCACCCATGAGCTTTGTGTAATTATTGACATCAACAATGGCGAGCTACTACTTTATTTTTTGATGAAAATTTTAAAAATTTTATTGAAACGAAAACATTAAGAGGGGTTTTAATATAAAATTTCTATAACTTGTACTAACATTTATCTTTTAAGAACTTTAAGTCTTTCTATCCATGGATCGCTTTAACAGAATGTTAATGTTAATGCCATCTTGTTGATTTATTGTTATAAAAAACAAATACAGTACTTATGTACAGTATGTTGAATGTATAAATCCGTTTTGTGTCTTATCTTTCCACTCCAACAATAATTTACAGAAAAATATGGCATATTTTATAGATGGTTTGAATTGCGATTAATTACGATTAATTAGTTTTTAAGCTGTGATTAACTCGATTAAAATTTTTAATCGTTTGACAGCCCTAGTACTTATTTTTCTGAATGTATGTTACTTATAGCTTTATTATTAAAAAACAACAAAAAGTACCCTAATTTTGGGACTAAGCCGCTACTTTTTTCCTTCATTTTGAATCCTGCGGCTTATCGTCCAGTGCGATTTATTTGTTGATTTATTTGGGTTAATAGGTAACACTTTATTTGACAGCGGTGTCGTAACACTGTCATAAAACTGTAATAATTATGACATGACATGATCATGGGCCTTACTGAATGCTTATGTCATAGAATAGAATAGTAAAGTGTCATCACTAACTCCATTTATGTCCAGCTTGGATCTTTTACATCCATTCAAAAGTGAGCTAATTTGCCGGATAACACTAAATGACATATGTTATAAGCATTCATTAATGCTCAGGACAGTGTCATGTCATAATTATGATTTCTTATGACAGTCTTATGGAACCACTGTCAAATAATGTGTTACCAAATACCATAACTAGCAAGTAATAAAACAACTGGAACAGTAACTAGAGAAATAATTAGCACAGAACATGAATTGTGATTCTGTAGCTCTACAATGCATGCTAGGAGGCATGTTGGACAACAACAGCGTTGACATCAGGTGGCAGCAGAGGTTGACTGTCTCTCACGAGGGAGCAGTGATGGCCAAATGAAGCTTCTTGAAGCAATGAAGCTTTGCAGCAATTGGTTCAAAGCTTCATGGTGGTTTATTTGGTCTTATGGCACTCGTATGATGCCGCTGTCAAAAGAGTTACCGGTCAATATCTTTTGCTATAAATTTCCCATAATACAGTGAGGACAGCTGAGGCTTATAGTCCAGTGCGGCTTATCTATGAAGAAATGCTGTTTTCGTGCCAAATTTGGTGGGTGGCAGCTTATAGTCATGTGCGCCTTACAGTGTGAAAATTACAGGTAATGTTTACATTATCTTCAATTTTAATATGCATCCTAAGTTCTTAAGAAGTTAAAATTGAGATTTGGCATTTAGTATGTGAGGAAATGAGGAAAAATAAAAATTAGGAGATTGAAGTTGGGGTTATATCTGTTCTTGTTAACTTTTATTTTGCAACTCAATTGAAAAAATACAATTTTGAATGAAAATCAGTTTTTGTATGTCTTATACAAAATAAGTGACCAAAACAGTTTTCTTTGCATTTCAGTAGTTTTGCCCCAGCCCCCTCCCAAATAAATAAATAATAAAATATCTGGCATTGTGGCGACCTTCACGTCGGGGAGTTCCGGAAAGAAATTCTAACCACTTTCACCCCTGCTTACAGAGTCCAATCATCCTTTAGTTTGGACCATTTGGGTACCGCATGCTAATTCTCTATTATATTCAGCTTTATTCTTAGTGTTCAAGTAACATATATGAGGTCCAGTTATTTATTCTCAAAGACAAAATTCTGTGTTTGAGGAAACACACTTCATTTGCTTCATTTCCCCTCAGACAAATTTTCTTTCACTCTATCAGAAAATGTGGGAGATAAAAGTCTGCTTCTCGTCTCGGCGAGAGTCAGGCAGTGAGATGTCAGTTCTCTAACACTTTGTGCCATATCACATCATTCCAGATAAGAGCAGTACACTTTATAAAACCATTTTTAATCCTATCAGGACAGCAGCAATCCGACTTCGGAATGACGTCTGCTGTGCAGTGTACAGATATAACTACCGACATGTCTGAAAGCTTGTAAAGACTCACTGACTGCGAAAACTGATCAGAATGTGCAAAATTCTTCCTGCCTCCTTCAGTTTCCACAACTGTGTTGCCTCCCAATTATCCAAATAACAATCGTAGTTCTTTGCTTTTACAAGCTCCATAGTACTGACACCCAACCCTAGCAATCTAGCTCAAAATGAGGCCTCTCACAAGATCCTCGCAGTGGGATCCTCCTTGGCTTTTGTGTGATCCGATGGACATTCCTTCGCCAGGATCCGTACGTTAACCCCTTACAACACCAGCACTTCAAAACATTTGGCTAGATAAGAGGCCGGTGACATGAATGAAGCATCTGGGTACCCTCCTAATTTGGACCCGTGTCAATACAGTCGCTCGGCAATGAGCTCGCACCTGCAGCTTTTTAGCAGCATCCGCCCCCGCCCCTCCATTGGCAGTCATTACCGCCGCAATAATCCGGTTCGCTGTACTCTCGAGCGGTACACCCCACGAGAGGTCATATCTTGCTGTGTAACCATAACAACCTATCTGATGAGATAAACCAGGATATCTGGGCTTGTCTGTAATCGTATTTGCTACTCTTCCCTTCGCTGGCGGCCACGTAATCGCAACGGCATGTACAACAGTGACAAGGGAAAAAACATACACTAGAATCTCAATATGAAAGCTGCTCAAGAGTTAACGTTTGATGGTAAGTTTAACGTAGTTTTAGCTCGAAATGCGATTTGGTTAAATGATGGTGGCGTAAGATCCAGGTAATGCTTACAGTCACTGCAATTGCAGATGTGGAGGCGGGTAAGCAAAGTGACTGACAACCAATCTATTTTAGCACAACTCCTACACAAAGGGGTAAATGTGTCCAGTATCAACTTGTCTTCTTTCACACTTATTTGTCTTTTCACAAAGTCGCAGATGTGCAAATACTGCTGCTATTCACTGGAAAACTATTGTAGAATTGTCCCAAACCACTACTAATTTTAATAGAATGTCACAGTCATTTAGTACTAAAACCTAACAGGTAGATGATGAAGGCATCCAGGTCATGGTTTAGAGCTGCCCCGACTAGTCGACATAGTCGACGTCAATGCGTCGACGAGCACACCATCCCATCGAAGGTTAATGAAGGGTTAATAAAAAAATATATGCGAGGAAAGTTGAGAATGGCGGACGCTCGGTATGCAAGCGGGGAAAGCGGCACAAAGCCAAAAAAGAGCACCAGAGTGGCCAAAGCATGGATTTATTTCAACGAAACAAAGGAGGGTACACTGTGCAGTCTACTGTATTCAATGCAAATGCATGGATAAACACGTAAAGCGGCGTCACCCAGCTGTAATTTTGGAAGATGACAGGAGACAACAAGCTGGCAGATCGTAAGTACATACAACTAACTGAGGACATTTTTTATTGAAGTTGCTAAGCCTGTCGTGATATGCAATAAGTCCATTTATCCCACGGTAAATAAAAATGAAGTAATTTTCACGGCTGCGTTTTATCGGCGCATGCGTACACGTGCGTGTTGATGCCATATGAGACTTCAGTTTCTTTCACAGATGTTTATTGGTCATCAACACGCCATGGAATTAAAGTTCAGACATACAAAATAAGTAAACACATCTATATTAAACACTGTAAACGTCAGCATTGCTACATTGAGGCTAATCGGGAAAAAAGACAATGTACGAACCACTTTAGCCTGCTGTAAAACATTGGCAATCTTCTCCAAAATGCAAACTCGCGGTTAAAATGTGACACTTCAAACATGAAAAATCGCTGGTTAACAGCATTTGAAAACGAAAAATATGAAAAAAAAAATCTATTACTGAAACCACATGCAATGACGAAAACAGAAGTGCACTTTTTTGCGGCGTGTAAAGCTTATTGTTAGTGGTTTAGCGAACGTACTTCCGGTGATCATTTCAAAACAAAAGCACATTATGTTCAACATATAAATAATGATTTCTGGAGTCAATCTCACATACTTCAGAATTCAGATTATATACTAGGTATAGCTTTAAAATGACACTCTTAATGAAAAATCTAATTGGCAATAAGAAATTATGTAATTATAATTATTATAATACTATTATATATAGTAGTATAGTTTAATATTAATGCTAGATTTTTTTTTTTTGGAATTCTTTTGAATCATGTTGGAAAGGCGAAGTCAGTGTTCTGAATCTGTTTACATTCCATTCTTTTGCACTCGTTAATGCAATCAGCATTTGACCTCATTGATAATTTGTGATTTATTATTGTTATTTACGTGTTTATTTGTACTTTAATAAAGAATTTAAGTGTTCCAAAATGTTTTTGTGAATTAATAAGTGTCAACAAAAATTTAATTGCTAGATTTGTTTAAAAAAATCGGGAGAAAAAAAAAAGTCGTTTGGGACAGTCCTATTTGATAGTAAGTTTAACATAGTTGTAGCTTGTAATGCGATTTGGTTAAATGATGGTGGCGTAAGATCCAGGTAATGCTTACCGTCACTGCAATTGCAGATGTGGAGGCGGGTAAGCAAAGTGACTGACAACCAATCTATTGTAACACAACTCCCACACAAGGGGGTAAATGTGTCTGGTATCAACTTGTCTTCTTTCACACTTATTTGTCTTTTCACACCGTCGCAGATGTGCAAATCCTGCTGCTGTTTACTGGAAAACTATTGTCGAATTCTCCCAAACCACTACTAATTTTAATATAATCTCACAGTCATTTAGGACTGAAACCTAACAAGTGGATGAGGAAGGTAAGCAGGTCAAGGTTTAGAGCTTCCCCGACTAGTCGACGTAGTCGATGTCATTGATAACGTCAATGTGTCGACGAGCACACCATCCCGTCGATGGTTAATGAAGGGTTAAAAAAATATATGCGTGGAAAGTTGAGAACAGCAGACACTCTGTTTGCAAGCGGGTAAAACGACACAAGGCCAAAAAAGCGCACCAGAGTGGCCAAAGCATTGACTTATTTCAACGAAACAAAGGAAAGTACAGTCCCTGACAAAAGTCTTGTCGCTTATCCATTTTGTAGAAACAATTGCTAATAACCTGACTTTTAATTATTCAATTGGTTTCAGAAATGGCTCATATGAATGCTAAGACCCTCCCAAATGATGTTGAATGTACAAAAATATTTGTTTCACTGAAAAAAGATGTATTTAATGAAGACATAAAGGTCAAATTTTATGCAAGACAAAAGTTTTGTCGCCTACAGAAAGTAGTGTGAAAATTGAACTAAAAATGTTCTCCAAATACAAAAATATGTTACATAACATAAGCGAATTAAGTAGTTGGTCTGTGAGATCCAAATTTAATATTTTGTATGACTTCAATGGGCTTCGGCAAGGATTCATACAATAAATTGATGAAGTCATCAGGAACATCAAAGAAAGCAGTCTTGCATGCCTCCCAGAGTTCATTTACATTCTTGGATTTCGTCTTCCATCCTACCCCAGACATGCTCAATGATGTTCATGTCTGGTAACTGGGCTGGCCAGTCCTGGAGGATCTTGATCTTTCCTTGCCTTGAGAAACTTTGAGGTAGAGATTGAAGTATGCGATAAAGCACCATCCTGCTTTTTATGGTTAGGGATGTGAGAGGCAGCTAAGATTTGTTGATATTTCACACTATTTATATCTCAGGGTGCAGACAATTAAAAAACCGTATGGCATTTGCCAAGGCCCACAGCCTGTCAAAAGGATGGACACTGGAAAAGTGGATTTTTCAGATGAATCTTCCATTGAATTACACCACAGTCGCCGCAAACATTGCAGGAGACCTACTGGAGCCCGCATGGAACCGAGATTCACTCAGAAAACAGTGAAGTTCGGTGGTTATATCATTACCAAAATCCTGGTCTGGAGTTACATCCAGTATGGGGGTGTGCGAGAGATCTGCAGGTGGAAAGCAACATAAATAGTCTGAAATATCAGCAAATCTTAGCTGCCTCTTACATTCCTAACCATAAAAACGGACAAATTCTACAGCAGGATGGTGCTCCATCGCATACTTCAATCTTCAGCCCAGTCACCAGACATGAACATTGAGCATGTCTGGAGTAGGATGAAAGAGGAAGCATGGAAGACGAAACCAAAGAATGTTGATGAACTCTGGGAGGCATGCAAGACTGCTTTCTTTGATGTTCCTGACGACTTCATCAATAAATTGTATGAATCCTTGTCTAATCCCATGGAAGTCATACAAAATATTAAATTTGGATCTCACAGCACCACTACTTAATTCGCTTATGTTATGTAACCTATTTTTGTATTTGGGAGTACATTTTTTGTTCAATTTTAACACTACTTTCTGTAGGCGACAAAACTTTCGTCTTGCCAAAATTTGACCTTTATGTCTTCAATAAATGATAAATCTTTTTTCAGTGAAACAAATATATTTTTGTACATTTGAAAGGGTCTTAGCTTTCATATGAGCCATTTCTGAAACTAATTGAATAATTAAAAGTCAGGTTATTAGCAATTGTTTCTACAAAATGGATAAGCAACAAGACTTTTGTCAGGGACAGTACACTCTCTGTTCAGTCTCTTCAATGCCAATGCGTGAATGAACACGTAAAGCGGCGTCACCCAGTTGTAATTTTGCAAGATGACAGGAGACAAAAAGCTGGCAGATCGTGAGTACATTCAACTAATTAAGGACATTTTTTAATTGAAGTTGCTAAGCCTGTCACGATATGCAATAAATCCATTTATCCCACGGTAAATAAAAATGAGGGCGGTAATTTTCACGGCTGCGTTTTATTCTCGCATGCATGCGTGCATACATATGTGCGTGCGTGTTGATTGCATATCAGACTCCTGTTCCTTTCACAGATGTTTATTGGTCATCAACACGCCGTAGAATTAAAGTTCAGACATACAAAATAAGGAAACATATCTATATTAAAACACTGTAAAACGTTAGCATTGCTACATTGAGGCTAATGGGGAAAAAGACAACCTACTAACCACTTTAGCCTGCTGTAAAATATGGGCAATCTTCTCCAAAATGCAAACTTGCGGTTAAAATGTGACACTGCGAACATGAAAAATCGATGGTTAACAGCATTTGCCGACGAAAAAAAAGAAAGAAAAAAATCTATTAATAACACCACATGCAATGACAAAAACAGAAGTGCACTTCTTTGCGGCGTGTAAAGCTTACGGTTAGCGGTTTAGCCGACGTACTTTCAGTGATCATTTCAAAACAAAAGCACGGTATGTTCAACATATAATGATTTCTGGAGTCAGTCTCACATATTTCAGAATTCAGATTATATACCAAGTATAACTTTAAAATGACACCCTCAATGAAAAATCTGATTGGCAATGAGTAATTATATAATTATAATTATAGTAATACTATAATGTATAGTAGTATACTATAATATTAATGCTAGATTTTTTTTTTTTTTTTTTTAAGAATTGTTCCAAAATGCTTTTGTGAATTAATAAGTGTCAACAAAAATTTAATTGCTAGATTTGTTTGAAAAAAAAAAATATATATATATATATATATATTAGATTAGTCAACTAATCGGGAGAAAAGTCGTTTGGGACAGTCCTATTTGATAGTAAGTTTAACATAGTTATACCTCGTGATGCGATTTGGTTAAATGATGGTGGCGGAAGATCCAGGTAATGCTTACCGTCACTGCCATCGCAGATGTGGAGGCGGGTAAGCAAAGTGACTGACAACCAATCTATTGTAACACAACTCCCACACAAGGGGGTAAATGTGTCTGGTATCAACTTGTCTTCTTTCACACTTATTTGTCTTTTCACACCGTCGCAGATGTGCAAATCCTGCTGCTGTTTACTGGAAAACTATTGTCGAATTCTCCCAAACCACTACTAATTTTAATATAATCTCACAGTCATTTAGGACTGAAACCTAACAAGTAGATGAGGAAGGCATCCAGGTCATGGTTATCCAGGTATCTGCAAAACCTTGTTAATTTGGGGTTTGATTTCGACCAGAATGATATTGGGAAAAACTATCATTGCAATTTTGGCGGTGTTTGCGATATTATAACTCGAATTTTCACCAGATAACTTGAATAGCTCTGTTTGGTAAAGGCCTGAACAATATTGGAAAAAATTAACATTGCGATATACAGTATATCGCCAAAGCTCCACACTTACCGTCATTTTCGGACTGTAAGCCGCTACTTTTTTCTTTCACTTTGAATCCTGTGGCTTATAGTCCAATGCGGTTTATTTGTTGATTTATTTGGGTTAATAGGTAACACTTTATTTGACAGCGTCGTCCCAAGACCATCATAATTGTGACATGACAGTATCATGGGCATTACTGAATGCTTATGACAGATGTCATTAGGTGCCATCTGGCAAATTATGTCACTAACTCCGTTTATGTCCAGCTCGGATCTTTTACATCCATTCAAAAGTGGGCTAATTTGCCGAATAACACTAAATGACATATGTTATAAGCATTCATTAATGCTCAGTACAGTGTCATGTCATAATTATGATTGTCTAATGACAGTCTATGGCGCCACTATCAAAAAAAGTGTTACTAAATACCATAACTAGCAATTAATTAAACAACTGGAACAGTAACTGAAGAAATAATTAGCGCATAACATGAATTTTGATTGTTATTTACATCTGTAGTGCTACAATCCATGCTAGGAGGCATGTCGGACGACAACAGTGTTGACAGCAGGTGGCGGAAGAAGTTGATTGTCTACCCCAAAGAGGCAGTGATGGCCAAATGAAGCTTCATGAAGCAATGAAGCTTTGCAGCCAATTGGTTCAAGGCTTCACGGTGGTTCATTTGGTCTTATGACAGTTGTATGATGCCACTGTCAAATAAAGTGTTATAGGTTAATATCTTTTGGTGTAAATATCCCATAATACAGCAAGGACTGCTGCGGCTTATCGTCCACTGCTACTTATCTATGAACAAATGTCTTTTCGTGTCAAATTTGGTGGGTGGCGGCTTGTAGTCAGGTGCGCCTTATGGTGCGAAACTTACGTTACTTTTTGCAATGGTTGCACTGGTGCCTCAACTTTTTTTCTTAAGGTGCACCAGCACAAAATGTAGGCACATTTTTCATTGCATCGCCTTTAACGCCATACTTTTAATCACTCTCCATATCATTCATATAATTCCCTCTTGAACCGCATATCCTCACGAAGGGTCGCGGGGGTGCTGAAGTTTATCACATCTAACTCCGGGCACTCTGAACAGGTTGTCAGTCAGTCGCAGGGCACATATAGACACACAACCATTCATGCACACACTCACACCTTCAGACAATGTTCAATCCGTATACCGTGCATGTTTTTGTTGGAACCTGCAGAAAACTCACACATGGGAAGAACATGCAAACTCCACACAGGAAGGCCGTAGGCAGGATTGCACCACCGATCCCTGAACTGTGAGGTAGACGTGCTAACCACAGCCCCACCGTACGGCCTTCATAATGTGATTTTATTTTTTTTAGAGAATAACGTAGAAAAAATGCTCTACTTTATTAAATGCTTCATTGCATGGGTTCACTCAAATTCACTCACGCTTTGACGCTCACGCTGCCGAGAACAGACTCTCACCTACACAATGAATGAGTTGTCAAAGCACCAAGGGGGCTGCAATTCTAACGATGTTTCGCACATTTGGGCCTTTGATTGTAGAGCTACCAAGGCTTTCCTGGCCAGATCAAACCTGTCAATCATCGTTAACTTTAAGCATAGACTTCATAATGTACTGGCGAGACACGGGTCACGGGGCCGATAAATAGGGGGCCTGCATTGTTGGCGAGGCCGTAAAAGAGCACAAAGAGCTTTTTTCGTTTAAAATTCTTGTGAATAAATGCTTAAATCCCTGAATTCTTTGTAGATATGGACGTAAAACAGTCTCCATTCTTGGTGCAGTTAGCATTTATTTTAAGTAAATATGTCAAAGTACAATGCTAGTCTGTTATTAAGTGTAGTTAGCGGCCACTTTACGTAAACAGAGCTTTCCTGGTGAAAATTCTTGTGAATAAATGCTTAAATTCCCGAATTCTTTATAGATATGGACGATTCTTGGTTAAAGCAAAAAATCGTGCAGTTTGCATTTATTTTAAGTAAATAAGTCAAAGTACAATGCTAGTCTGTTATTAAATGTAGTTAGCGGCCGCCTTACGTAAACAGAGCTTTTCCGGTGAAAATTCAAATGCTTAAATCCCTGAATTCTTTATAGATATGGACGTAAAACTGTCTCGATTCTTGGTTAAAAGCAAAAAAAAAAAAAAAAACGTGCAGTTAGCATTTATTTTACGTAAATATTGCGAACTATGATGCCAATGCAGTAGCGGCTAATTTCTCCCATTAATTTTTTATCCCGTTTCACAATGTATGCAATGCCATGCATGGTACGAAAAATATAATAATTACCTTGAATCATCAAACAAATCACTCCTGAGACAATCCTTCCTGTTTGTATGCGGTGCGTACTTTTCCAACATAAATCCGGCGTTAGATCGCTGCGTGCGTTTGTGAATAGTTCCTTTTGATGTGGGCGGCTCCCTACTTGAAGGCAAGGCGCAGTGCATGACCGATCTGACCCATCGATACCATTATGAAGTCTATGCTTTAAGTACCAAACACCGGCTGCACTGGTGACCAAGAAAAAGAGTTTGGACGTACTGGAGGGAAGATGAGAGACTGTACAAGCATGAAGAACAAAAACATAAATATATTTTTTAAATTAAAAAGCCGATCCTTTTCAACAGATTCCAATCCTCTGAAAAACTGCGCGATTGGCCTGATTTCCGATCACATGTTCGGATCGGGGACATCCCGAATTTATGCCGTTTAATCCAGGGATGCTGTATATAAAAAGGATCCAGTATATGCACACGTGCTGCTTTTATGAAGTCAAATTAAAGTTTACATGTTAAAAGAAACAAACAAAAAAAAAAGTGCACGTCCTGCGATGTGACTATTGCACATACGCACATTGTGATGGCAATGTTCAAACGATATAGTGTGCAGGCTTAGTTTAGTTTGGTATACAATTACAGCACAAAACGGATAACTTTCTCTACTATTAGCTCCATTAATTAAACCTGAACTAATTAGCCAGTGTCACCAGATATGCAAGCAGCTTAATGCTATATTTAGCTGCATAACAGAGAATGAGCAAGTGGTCGCGGCATTCGGACATGAAATTTGGCACAACGCTCACGCCTGTCGGGCCGCATCTTTTTGGTGTTGCCGAATTATTCTGGCAGCAGCTATCCCGCCTTGTTAGGTCAGATGGCAGAGAATGTTTGGAACAGATGAGCCCTCAAAAGGGAAACGACAGCTTGAAGTCAGAAAGGGGCAGAGCGAAGGAAGAATGTCAGAAAATTTCGAAAAATAAATGGCCGGAGACTTTCTTTTACTTGATTTTGCATTTAAATTGTCGTCACAGAAAATGTAGGCTACAATGACCCATTAGCTACAATCAACAGATAAACAAAATACTATTTTGATATCATGTATAGGCTGAATTTACAACTAATAATGCATTATTTAAAAAGTTGTTTTATCTTTGAACGTCTCATTAGGGTTTTGTGGACAATTAAACACCATCCTTATGGATTTTACAAAAAAAAAATATCATTCAACCAGAGGCAGGGATGAAGGGAGGATTAGGTGAAACAACAGGGACCAAAGAGCGAGCAAGAACAAAGGGCGAAAAAAAATATGTCCAATTTTTTTCTCCCCCCTGGCGGCATAGCTGAAAACAAAAGGTTTCTCAGTGTTCCTGCAATCACAACCTCGCTTGTGGCATTTCCCCAGGAACCTTCCCACACTGTCAAAACAATCCGGCCAGTCCTCTGTTAACGGCCGGTGGGCATCCGGCAATGATGTCTAGAAATGACTACGTGAACAGTGAGTAATAACTCTACCACTGGAAACAAACTAGACTCCCACACTTGCTTCGAGGGGGAAGAACACGGCAAAAACACATCCTTCAGATGAGGCTTCAATAGAAAGGTCACATGGTATACAAGGGGTTAGTAGCTAGCACGGGCAAATTTCTAGCTAAAATGTAGCAAAGATCAACCACCAAAAAGTTCCATGATGCTGGTATGACAAGTTGCGATAAATTCAAATTAGGTGCTTCCAGGCATACCTCTGACCCAAATTTTGGGAAAATGTGAACAGAAAAAAGTTCACTGTGCAAAGAAAGACCAAAGGATGGGGGGTAATATCGAACCTCCGTGTGAAAAGCCAATATGAGGAAACCGGAGTGGTTGAGTGTGGTAGCGTGAGCCGTCATCCCCGGAGGGTGCGAGTTTGAGACGGCTGACTGAGGGTCAATGAGGTCAGTACGCCTGATTGTTATGAAACTGAGCGAGCAAAGCAAATCCATAACCCACATGAAACAAGTCCATGTTCTGTGTAGCGACCGAGCACAGAACATGACAAAAGACATTAATAAACTCCCGTGAAATTCCTAATTTGTCAGGGTTAAATTATAGAGAATATACCGCGGCCCTTTCTTTATAAGTAGAATAGGTCAATGAGTAAAAACATCATAAATGGATACACGATAATACGATTCGAAATGTATTCTAACACTTGACTATAAAACAGTAGTTAAACGATGAAGAATGCACATGTAAGGAAAGGTTGCAGCTGTACATGTCGCCTTAAAAGGTCATGAGGACATGCAGTATGTAATGTAATCAGTCCTTAACCCGTTCGGCCTAAGGCGCCCACTCCTTTCATGCATTAATAGCACCTTTTCAGCATCAGTGCCATGTAAATCACAGATGACAAGAAGGTAAAAGCTGGAGAATGAAGCGGGGGGGTAATTTGCTTACTCAAAAAATGTAATTTTGAGAGTGCCTTTACAGTGGTCCTCGGTTTTATTTCATGTTTTTAACAGATATGCGAAGCTAATTTTTGATTTCAGGTCCACTTTTGTGAGCAACGGCCATTTCACCTGTTTTTTTAAGACCATCTCAGCTTTCGGTTTAAGACTGAGTCGGTGGTATTTGGAGCAAATAATCTAGTGTTAAATGGCTATACAGTGGTATTTTTACATACAAAGTTAATTCGTTCCACGACCTTGTTTGTAAGTCGAAATGGTCTTATGTCGAGCAGGATTTTCCCATAAGAATACATTATAATTCCATTAATTCCGTTCCATAGCCCGAAAACCTAAATTCTTTTTAAATACTGATGTTACTATTGCAAATATCAATAATAATATATTGAATAATAATATTAATACGAGTAAAAAAAATAGTAATAATACAAGTAGTAATGTAACAAACCGGGTTCTGATGTGGCAAATGTGTTTGCGTGGTGTACCTGAACGCATCGATGGCTGACTTTAGTTTTACTGCTCTTTACTTTCACTGTATTTTACTTGCTGCGGGGGACACTAGGCGTGTTGTGTTCCACAAGTTGATGGAATAAATGATTAGAAACCTGACGAAGCTGGCGATTTACCACAATAATTATTTCCACCTTAACTTATAAAGACTGGCAAACAGAGGAGGACCGTCATAGACCGTCTACGGCTGTATTATTGGGCAAGCCATATCAGGATGCGTACCCCGTGCTCATATTTTTCTATCATATCTATCTTCATGTCATCGGTAATGGTAAGCATCACCTTTTTCCTTTTTTCCAACACCTGCACTAACATTGTTGGAGCCCATGTTGATTTCTCTCACAAGAAAATCTGCCATGCGCTCTTGCGGGAAAATAAAGAAACTGCAGTGCTGTCATAGATAGTCGTATTTAGAGCATGTCGTCGGATGTAGAAACAAATGGCGAGTCAAATTTTACGTCGGATGTCGAAAAGATCGTGTGTCGAAGCGATCGTATGTTGAGGTACCACTGTAATGGAATTTAACATTTGTTTTCATAGTGCCAATAATTCTACCTCTAAGGGCTCAGTTTTTGGCTATTTTGGCTAAAAATTAGTTTGAGGAACAGAATTTGACACAAACTCGTCCCGCAAGCTAAGTCCATAAAAAGGCACCCTCATCAGCTACAAGTGGAAGTCCTGAAATTTAAATTAAAATGCCCATAAACACCTCAAAAGCTTGCACAAAGAGGCACAGGGTCAATCCACAACAAAGCGCACCATTTTGGCTCAAAAATTTGTTTTACCAGGGAACCAGGATTTGACACCGACCCTTCATGCGGGCCAAGACCAAAATTAGGGCTGCAGATATCAAATATTTTAGTAGTCAATTAAACTCTCAACTAGTCAGTTCGAATAATCAGATTAGGAACATTTAACACATTGCAGAATGAATTTTAGGGATACAAAACAAAGGCTGGTTAAGATTGCATTTTCAAAATAAAATTCCCGAGTGTTTTTTCAAACTATGCAAAATTGCACTTTAATTTAAAAATACATTAAAATATCTGAGCTCAGCCTCAAATGGTAGAAAAAAATGAAATGAGGATCTAAGTACAACAAAACAACAATTGCTTAACTTGCTAGAATAAGTCCGCTAGCTTGAATGTTTTAAGATGCTTAACAAATCGTTCAAACACGTATTCCCACAAAAAACAGCTAAATATACCTATGAACTAAATAACAAATGGATTTTAAAAAAAGCTTTTACTTTTTTTTTTTTTTTTTTTTTTTTTAACCTGTCCTGTTCAGCTGTTTGACACAGAGAATGGAAGTCTAAGTGCCCGGATTCTGAACAGTTTTAATGTTTCACATGGAGAGTCTGATATACTCCCATTGTGATCCTTCAAAATACCTTTTTATTATGACAAAGCAGCGAACAGGAAGGGATTATGGGGGGACAGAAGAAAAGAAATACAAGAGACGAAAGAAAAGAAACACATACACAAACAACAACAAGAAATACATTGAACATCTAAACTAGTTACTAATATGCTGGTGCTATCGTCAGCGAGATGTATTTCCGGTTTACACCATGTGGGGGCCAATTGGCCAGTGAAAGAGGAGAATGCGGGTGGGGGTGTCTATAAGACTATAAGCTAAGTGATTGAAAGGGGTAGAGTGTACACAAATCAGTTCTGTGATCTAGAACCCAGTAATCGTGTGAATCTCTTATGAGTGTAAGCCCGTTGGCGACCAACCCTACGCCGCCGCATCGCCAATCCCGCCACCGGAACCCAAAAAAAGCTTTTACGACAAGTTTATTAATTCACGAGAGGATACCATATACACATGAAATAACATATTTGAAAATGGCGGACTAGACTGAAAAAGCAGTTTCTGCTTCTGCACTCCTCTTAAAAAGAAACTGCTGTATTTTAAGACTAAACAACTGTTGTGTTTGATAGAACAATATGTCGATATGCTGCCATAGCAGATTCATGGCGCATGAAGCCCCCGAGCTATTTTTAATTTGTCCGTTTTACCCTGAAAACCCCGTTTACAGACGTTGCGCAGCTGCTTTTGTTTCAAGCCAGCCATAAAACTAAGGTAATTAATTATATTTATTACCGTATTGGCCCGAATATAAGACGGCCCTGATTATAAGACGACCCCCTGTTTTTCAAGACTCAAGTTTGAAAAAAGACTTTTGAACACCAAATTAATTTTTATACAGAAAATAGTTACAATACATCTGAAACAAATGATTATAACAATATATTTGAGAGAAAAAGCATGTTATTTTGCCTCATTCAAATCTTAATATCTGAACATTTAAATATGTTGACTAAAGTGAGATCACATTCGTAAATGAACGGCTTCTGGTTTTTGAAATGTAAATAAACCAATCTATTGTGATAAAACAACAAAATTGAAATAACTGCCTTAACCATCAAAGTGAAGTCTAACTGTAACTGTAGTCTTGAAACAAATCTGAATAAGGAAAAACATTGCAATAAAATAATGCAAATTGGTTCAACTTGAGAGTAGCTGAGATCTTTCATGACGTAACATCGCTTCAATGATATCTGGCGCCATCTAGCGTTGTGAATGGGTATAACGTCTAGACCGCCAATATAAGACGACCCCCACTTTTTCAGTCTTATTTCAATGCAAAAAACACTGTCTTATATTCGGGCCAATACGGTATTCAAAATGTCTGTCGTTTTTAGCTTAGAATCATTCATTAACTGATGTCTCATATTTTGTTGAAAAAAAAGAAAAAAAAAACTACTTTAAAAAATTATTCACTCGCCTATTTTAAACTTTTAAACAAATTATGTCACAATGAAAAAAATGGCATCTGTAAAAAAAGTCACGGATCTCTAGCTCATAACTATCGCTTAATTGTATTTTTTTTTTGTTACTGTCGCATTTTCTACAATATGTTAGATGATAAATAATCAATCCAAACAAAGAAACATTAAAAAAAAAAAAAAAAAACTTTAAAAGGGTAAATATATGAAAAAGAAAATCTCGAACACTCCTTGATGTCTGCGATTTCTGCATCGCGACCCTTGTTATATTACCAAGTTTCACCCATAAAATCCCTCCAAAATCCGGCTGCAGCCATTCACAGCTGTGTCTTAACACTCAGTGATACATGCTACATGGAGTTTTTGGATCGAAAAAAGGTAATTATGCGATAATATCTTGTTAAAGTCATGGCGTCTGTAATTCTGCTCTCGCGTGCTCTTACCTCCAGATGGGGTTTTGCTGTTTAAATAATTTTTGTTTTTTTAAAAATGCCCTCCTGTTCAACATTTGTCTTCCCACAGAAAATTGAGATTTTAAGCTTTCCAATGATGTATCACACATGCCTATCAGACAATTTTGAAATTTGGCCAAATTGGGGGTCTCAGAGCTGAACTTCAACTCACCTGAGTGTTTTCCGCCAAATACATTTATTTTATAGAGACTTGCAAAACTTTGAATTCGTATGCCTTTGACATTTTTTTTTAAAACCATACATACTACATTCTGATTTATTGTACAGAGGGTTAAGGTACTAGAAAAAAAGTTAACCCTTTGACCTAAACTTAAAGAGCGTTAAAGGGATAAGCCAACTCTAGAAGGGGATACAAGGCTCAACGTTTCGGAATGTCTAATCCGTTGCAGTTTTTCGACGATGTGAAAGGGATAAAGGGTTCCCTGACTCTTGTCTGGATGTCGAATTATAAGTGGTCATCCTAAAATGGACAATTTTGAGGGCAGCGGAGGGTGTTCGGCTCGAATGGTTTGATGACACCGCGTTGCCACAGCGACCTTGCCAACAGGTCAGGGGAGACTCCGGTGCGGAAATCATCACCAAACGCGGCGCTCCATAATAGTCACAAGAAACCGCCTCACAAATGACTGCAACTTGGGTTGGGGTTAACATAAATGGGTTTTGGTTTTTGATGTAGAGACCACCTCAAGGTTGAAGAGGGGGATTGGTTAGCTTATATCTCTCGAAAATGCAAATGTGATAGCTTGAATTATTACACACCGGCCTGACTAAAGTGCCAAGTTGCCATGGTTATTTCCCAGCATATGGGATGCAATCAAGGACGTCGTTTTGCCTGGCGGTCATGTCAGATCCAGAACGTATCTGCACTTTCCTTCTATCCCTGCTGGAAACCGGCAAAGTGAAGGTCAAAAGCAGATACGAAAAGACTCCTCTGTTTACTAAGCAACAACGCTGGGTTGTTGTTGTTGTTTTTACCCTGCGCTTTAACAGCGATGCTGCAGTGGCTCACTGTGACGCAAGGATGTGATCAATAGTCTTGAGGAGGCAACATGAGGACATGTTTAATGTGAAATCCTGTGAATCTGAAGGCAAGAGAGGGCAACATATAATCAGAAATGTTTCATGGTGTTGATGAGCATAAGCTTATAATATTTAGCCAGTTGAATCACATAAGTGGAGGACACATAGTTCTCATAATAAGAGGTCAGTAGAACAGCGGGAATCTGTGTGGAAGCCTTCAGCCGATTGAGGGGTGCCTCACCGAAGTGGTCACATGGGAGGATTACATTGAGAGTTATGCGAGACAATTACGAAACGGCATACCAGGTCTACATGACACCCGTGCAGAGACGCCTGAATGTATCTGCTCCCCGTCCAGCCGGTTGTTTCATGGGGTGCGCTCTCCCACACGCACACATTTTGTAGCGCTTCATTAATCATAGGCAACCCAGTTCTGCCGCCGAGCCCACATTCCCTCTCGCTGTGCTGCAGGTCCACTTAGCAGTCTCTGTGGTTCCGCACTGGTCAGGCGCTGCCAGGCTTATCGCAAGGCAAACAATCACGCGTAATGGCAATTTAATGCGTCTTGCAGATAAGACAGTGTGTATGCAATGAAGTCCTGAGTTAATATGGTAGCACTGTTTCCACTATTGTAGTCTCAGGAATAAGTCACACTTTTTTTTAGCCCTGTGACTTATACATAGATACGACCTACTGTATGTTTTTGGTTTTTTTTTTTAGTTGTTCAAAAGTGATATGAAGTTGAGGACTTTAATGGATTTGGTTGTGATTTTGAATGTGATTGAGAGTTCGGGAAACAAGTGATGTTGTGTGATGTTTATGCTATAGTTAGCCTAAAAATTGCTAATATGTTACATTGTTATTAGTCTCTGGTAAAATTAGTCTCCAAAAATGCGACTTATACTCCGGTGCGACTTATATACCATAAGATTTCTTCCTCTTCATCAGGGGTCGCGTTAACCGAATATTTTCCGTCGTTGACCAATTTTTTAAAACGACGACGGAAAAAACTGAAGTCCATCCATCATTTTGACCGGTTGCAATTCACACCCCAGACCACAGGGTGGCGAGTGAGCATATTAATTAGCTATTGTCTCTCTTGATGCATGACGTCGTTGGCCTTACTCTGAAAAAATGTCAAGGCAACTGAATGTCCGAAGTTTCTTCAAAAAGCCCCAAAACGACGATGGTGTTGATAAAAGAGGTGAAAAAACAGGGACTGCACAAGCGGGCACGCAATTCAAGTCCATGCGCACCAGGAGGAAAGTGTGAGACTACGTTCAGGCCACAGCTGGTGAACTGTTAATTTCATTGTTCCATATGCTACATATGGTAGGCTACCTACCTACTGGGGCCACAGTCAGCTGTTTTTGTCACTGCGGAGAAAAAGTTACATATTCATCTGCTTGATGTGTGATGGCACGGTGTGGATTCTCTGTTAGGCTTGTTCGGACAGAATATTAATTTAAAATGAATGAAAACTAAATACTATTGAATATGTTGAAGCGGTATGCAATGTTAAGAGTCTTGTTAGCTGTAGGCGCACTATCCTATTCCCCTCACTATTCACTCGCGGGGGCCTGTGCTTGTCAGTGATGTTCCTTATTCTTGCTATATGATTATACAACTTTAACATTTGTTAATAATACGCTCTGTGTGTTGTATCATCCATCGCTTTTCCTTTTTAAATGGGCACTTTTAAGCGAACGCAAGAAGTAACAACGGGAACATTTTTAAACAGGCATTTCACGGGAGAGCATTTCGACTCTTCGGCCAATCATATAGCGAGAGCGAGTGGATAGTGAGGGGAAGAGGATAGTGAACCTACACCTGTAACGCGCTCGGCCAAATGGACACACAAGTACGGAAGGTGAATTATGCCAAACAAAGGGTCACCACAATGTCATTATCATCATTTAAAAAATTTAAGTGACGGGTAAAAATAGATTATGACCGGATTTTTATGACCCTGTCAGTCAAAATGACAGACAACGAAAAAGTCTAGCGCAACCTCTGCTCTTCATTATGATTTTTTTGGCTAGTGTGACTTATAGTCCAAATAATAAGGAAGTTAATGGTATACACTGCTGTCCAAAAGTATTGGCACCCCTGCAATTCTGTCAAATAATGCTCAATTTCTCCCAGAAAATGATTACAATTACAAATGCTTTGGTAGTAATATCTGTATTTATTTTTGCTTGCAATGAAAAAACGCAAAAGAGAATGGAAAAAAATGAAATCATTATTATTTTCCACAAAACTACAAAAATTGGCCAGACTAAAGTATTGGCACCATTTGAAAAATCATGTGATGCTTCTCTAATTTGTGTAATTAACAGCACCTGTTGCTTACCTGCGGCACATAACAGGTGATGGCAATAACTAAATCACACTTGCAGCCAGTTAAAATGGATTAAAGTTGACTCAACCTACTAACTGTGTCCTTGTGTGTACTACATTAAGCATGGAGAAAAGAAAAGACCATAGAACTGTCTGAGGACTTGAGAGGCAAAATTGTGAGGAAGCATGAGCAGTCTTAAGGCTACAAGTCCATCTCCAAAAACCTGAATGTTCCTGTGGCTACCGTGCGCACTGTCATCAATAAGTGTAAAGCTCATGGCACTGTGGCTAACCTCCCTAGAAGTGGACGGAAAAGAAAAATAGACAAGAGATATCAACGAAAGATTATGCGAATGGTGGATAAACAACCTTGACTAACATCCAAACAAATTCAAGCTGTCCTGCAGTCCGAGGGTAAAACAGTGTCAACCCGTACTATCTGTCGGCATCTGAATGAATAAGGGACTCAATGGTAGGATACCCAGGAAGACCCCACTTTTGAACTAGAGACATAAAAAAGCCCGGCTGGAGTTTGCCAAAACTTGACTGAGAAAGCCAAAAACGTTTTGGAAGAATGTTAGAGATTTTTGGGAAAAGGCATCAACATAGAGTTTACAGGGGGGGAAAAAATGAGGCCTTCAAAGAGAGGAACGCAGTCCCCACGGTCAAACATGGCAGGGGTTGCCTGATGTTTTGGGGTTGATTTGCTGCCTCTGGCACTGGACTGCTTGACCGGTTGCATGGCATTATGAAGTTTCAAGACTACCAACAAATTTTGCAGCATAATGTAGGGCCCAGTGTAAGAAAGCTGGGTCTCCCTCAGAGGTCATGGGTCTTCCAGCAGGACAATGACACAAAACACACTTCAGAAAGCCATAGAAAATGTTTTGAAAGAAAGCAGTGGAGACTTCTAAAGTGGTCAGGACTGAGTCCAGACCTGAATCCCATAGAACACATGTGGAGAGATCTGAAAATGGCAGTTTGGAGAAGGCACCCTTCAAATCTCAGAGACCTGGAGAAGTTGGCCAAAGAAGTCTAAAATTCCAGCAGAGCATTGTAAGAAACTCACTGATGGATACCGGAAGCGGTTGTTCGCAGTTATTTTGTCCAAAGATTGGTAGCACAAGTATTAGGCTGAGGGTGCCAATACTTTTGTCCGTCCCATTTTTGGACTTTTGTGTTAAATGATAATAATTTATTTGTTTTTTTTTCCCATTCTCTTTTGTGTTTTTTCATTGCAAGAAAAATACAAAGCATTTGTAATTACAATCATTTTCTGGGAGAAATTGAGCATTATCTGACAGAATTGCAGCGGTGCCAATACTTTTGGCCAGCAGTGTACTACTTTTTGGCACTTTTCGGTTAAGCTGTTTCTAGTCATTTTTTTGGCCCTCCGATACCAATACCGGTGCGATATCGGCCGATTCTGTACTGATACCACATTTTTTAAAAAATTGTTAATTACATGAAATTCATATTTTTTTAAATACCAAGTGTCTGCATACTCACTTGAATGTAAACTAATTCTATCATGGCTTGGATTCCAGTTTAGGAACCACAGGTAGACTTACCTAGGTAGAGAGAGGCATTCTCCTTCTTCACATTGTCATCCAGGTAAGTGGGCCCGAGTGTGTAGATAGGCGTGGAGCCCATGCCAACCATGATCTGAGCGCAGATGAACAACGCCACGTAGAGGTTGTGTTCGTTGCCTTCGTGGTCGCGGGGGCACGACGCCGAATCTACCGCCGCTTCCCGCCCGCTTCCATTACTGGCAAGGCAGAGTCCTTCGTTGCTTGCCGTTGAGTTCATCTCCTGAATCTGGTAGGGTGGCGAGATGAAGTGGGGCAGGGAGAACAACGCCGCACCGACGGCGATGACCACCCCGCCGACAGCTAGCCAACGCGGTCTTTGACCCCGGCCGCCAAAGTAAGAGATGAAGACTACCACCAGCAGGCTTCCGATATCAAAGCAGCTGACCAGCAGGCCTGATTCGGAGCTGCGAAGGCTGTAACGTTTCTCAATGGTGGTAATTACGCTACTCAGGTAGCCAGAAACCATCAGGGACTGAATAAAGGTCAGGTAGCACATGCAGAACAGGAAGCAGCGAGAGTCTCGGAGGATGATGTGCACGCACTTCCGAGCCGGAACGTGGATAAGGCGGGAGAGGGAGAAGCCTACTTTCTTACCCCCGTTTGATCTATGGGGGTCCACAGGTAGGGAACTGCTGAGGCCCACCATACTAGACGCAGAAGGCGAGAAGTCGGTCCTGGACGAGGGCGATTCTGGGGACTTAGGCTGAAGTTCGCGGCTCTCTTCCACGTCAAGCAAGCGAACATCCTTGCAGTCTGTCTGACAGGGTCCATTCAGGATGGGTAAGCTCTTCGACTTAAAGCAGCTTTCCGAGTCCACGTACTGGTCCTGGAGTTGGAGGATCTCTAGAGATTCTGAGAGCTCGCTGCCGGTTTCGTCACTGTCTGTCGTCGCCATGGTAAGACTGGATAAGGAGGTGCAGCTTTGCGAGGATTCTGGCTGCGCTGTGAAGGCTTTTAGTGCGACATGACGACTCAGTTAGAGGGCGGTAGGGACGAAATTAAAGACCACCCTACCGGCATCATCACGGCGGGCTGGACGCCGCTGCTTACAGACATTTTTCCATTTGCCGTTCAATAAATGATCCTTGCAAGCCAATAAACAAAACTTGTGACAACAGTCAATGGGTTGATTCTGAAATCTGTCTGGTTTAGACTCCCATTGCGGTGATGCTTGCAATGGTTCTTTGTTGGATGCTATTTTTCTTTGTTCCACAGCGGAGCAGCAGCCTAGAGACATAAAAAACAAGTATTGACTGTGCCCTGAATGAAGGCTGAGCGAAATGCCATAAGAAATTCTCGAGCCAGACAATTTAAAGATGATACTCAAGGCTCTGTTATTTAAAGTGATCCTCTACCTTATATACATGTAGGCTCTAATAAACCACAATTGTTCTCTTGTACTAAAATATATTGTTAGAAACACATAAAATGTTAAATCAATGGCAATATTTTATAATATTTAGTACACATTTTGACCGATAGTTGGCGCCATGTTTTGCGGGCTCGCAGTGATGACATAAAGGGGATCTTTCCAAATGTGTAGCGTATACAACAATTGCGTATTGCTGCCTAAACTCGCGAAGTAAAATGCCATGATGTGCTGCTTTTGGATGCAATTTCCAGTCAAATTGAAACAAGGGGAGTGACGTGAGTGGTCAAGGTGGAATTATTATTTTTTGTGAATAAATGTGCATAAGTGGAAGCTTCTCCTCTTTTTGGTCCCTGTATGCACGTATCCTACCTACCACGCGTTACAACTGGGGCACGAACATTTTTCCTGGATCCTTAGTCAAGTAAGGGATCCGTCTATTTTCTGGATCTGACGGTCCCACCGCGGCTGCAATATTGGTTTCGGATCTGTCTATTTATTTTCTGGATTCAACGGACCACAGCGGCTTTTCGGATCAGTCTGTTTTGTGAATTTGACGGGCTGATTGCGGCTGCAACTTTGCCATTGAATCGGTCTAATTCCTGGATCTTTGAGTGAGTGAAAAAACGCGGATTTTGATTACTATTGTTATTTTTTTTGTTGACTATCCTTCGTGGGAGTTTTCCCCAAATCATACCAAATAATTAGAGCAATATGGCACGCTACAGTGAACACAGTGACTCTGACATGAATATTATTTTTATGTTGAAGTTCGTCTGGGAACGCGTTTGTGTGTACCGCTGAGCTCCCGAGTGACGAGTGGTCAAGGTGGAAATATTATTTTTTGTGAATAAATGTGCATAAATGGAAGCTTCTCCCCCTTTTGGTACTTTTATTCACGTATCTTACCTACCACACGTTACAATGTACAAGACATGGATTACACTCGATTCCAGGATTTGTTCCCGTCAGATAACGAATTTAATGAGGACAGTTAGCACACAAGAGCTCTGGATGCTAAAAGTCTACATAATTATACTGGGATAAGTTTGAAAACGCAATAGCTTACCTTGAGGAACATGAACCGGTGTTCTCAACAGCACTCTCTAGCTCCATTGTCATTGAGACGCAGTTGCCGCAAGTACATCACCAGTTTTTCCCAACTCGTCTTATCAGGTACTGTATTTCCTGCTCTCATTGAGCCTTTGCTGTTCATCTTGTGAACGACTGACAGTGCTGTCCTGCTCTTCACGTTTCCGATCTGGTTCAAATTGGAAGGGCAGCTAAGTAGCTAAGAGTGACACGCTGAAAGTTCGGCAACTGGCCCGGTGACATCATGCACTACGACGTAACAAGAATGGCGACCTACCACTTAAAATAATTTTACAAACTTTGTTAAAACGAAAACTTTAAGAGGGGTTTTAATATCAAATCATTATAACTCATACTAACATTTATCTTTTAAGAATTACTTGTCTTAAAGATCGAGGATCACTTGAAAGGTATTTAGCACACAACTGTATTGTTCTCATCTGCATTTTTTAAGAAGGCGAAAAGCAAAGGAAATTACAGTTGGGGGGGTTTGAATCAATCTCTTTGAGTCAAAATAACTTTTTTACAGATTTACAGAATTAGATTAACCTTATTTTTGGATGGGGAAACTTTCAAATTCACAAATTTCTTAAATCAACCAAAATTTAAATAATTACTTTCTGGCTGAAGTTGCAGATTTTTTTGGAATAGAAATTGAATCACAAAACATGATGGTAAGTAAATTACATCTACATAAACACTTAGAAGGTTTTAACTAGTGCTGCAACGATTAAATGATTAACTCGAGTAATTCAATTAGAAAAAAGCTTCGAATCAAATTTTGCTGCTTCCAGTATTTGTTTCATTACAGTGGCGTTGCAATGGTTTGTTCTGAAAGTGTTTCCATTTAGTTTGATTGATTTGGATAAGCTGTCCTCTCGTGGCAACAGTGAATATGACATAGCTCGTTTAACAAGGCTAAATCCAGCTCCTCCCTGTTAAGGCCAACATAAGGTATTTTTTTTTGTTTGAGCTACAATGTCCTTTTAATGCATTTGTAATTTAGTTTATAGGTATATTTAGCCGTTTTTTGTGGGAATATGTTTCGAACGATTTGTTAATAGCATTGTAAAAAAAAAAAAAAAAAAAAAAAAAAAAAAAAAAAAACATTAGCGTTTTGTAGCATGTAAGCTAGCGGACTTTTGCTAACCAATTGTTCTCTTGTGCTTAGATTCTGATTTATTATTTTTGTTTATACCGTTTGAGGCTAAGCTCTGGTATTTTCATTTTTAAATGAAAGTGCAATTCTGCATAGTTTGACGAAACACTCGGGAATTTTAATTTGTATTCACATTTAATGCACTTTTGAAAGTGTAATCTTATCTTTGATGGTAAAATCACAAAATATTACAGATGAAAACAATAGAAGAGAACAATAACAATCAACACAATTAAAACATTGCTCAAATACCATATTCACTGGAATTACTATAATTTTATTTATCTTTCACAGTCAGTTAAAGAAAAATCTAAGAAACGTCCATGACCTTTACGGTGGCGTTAAGGTTTTATATACTGCATTTTTAACCTTGATTTTATAATAAAGTAACAATGCCGAATATAAAAGAGACTAGTCTTTAGTAAGAAAAAGATATTTTGTTCGCTGCCACAATTTTCTGATAACATCTTTTCAGTGTGCAGTTTGGATGCGTTCAGGAGCTTGAATTGTCACTTTTGATGACTAAATTGCTCAAATTTAAACCAAAAGCTGACAGTAAACAACACAAACGAAGCATACCATCGACTGTCGGTGTTGTCAAAATGCTCCAAAAGACTAAAATAAGAATATAAACAGCAACATCTGTCCTTTTGTCAAGGCACAAACACAGTACGAGAACAATAGAGCACGCTGTCACTGAACGGCTCACTCAGTCACTCTGACAAGAAACCGCGGCGACAAGGCGACAATATTGACGAAATCAAAAGAATTGCTCTCAATGAGGCAATACACATTCTGAATAAGTTCGAGAAAATACTTTAAAGAGCTGTTGTACTCACAAGGAGCAGAAAGGAGGTAGCCTGTTGTTGTCCTCAGAGCGGTTGCTCGCTGAATGAAATTTGTCTGATGCGCAGAGCTGCTGCTGCTGTTGTTGCTGCCTTCATTGACAGTAGGAAATTAGGCAACTTTAGAAGTAGTCCCTTAAAAACCACACGCGAAAGACAATCTTTGCTCTCCAAATTAATAATAAAATATTTTTATATTCATTCGTAGCGTGTGACCGAGTAGTCATAATAGTTTACAAGTGTGTGAAGATTGAAATGACCAAAAACACAAGGTTTTCTGAATGCACCGCACTGAAGTCGCGGATTGTTTACAACGTCAGCCATCTTGGGACTTGAAGTTTTTACCTTTTAATACTGTTGCAAGAGTACCTTTACTGGACCAAAATTCACAAAGCACGTCGAACTGAACGCGAATAAATAGAAAATTAGCACATTACGTACAAAAAATGGCGGTAAAATCACATTTTTTTTCTCGAATAAGCAAGAATACAAATTTCAATCAACTTTGTGTACCGGCATGCATTTCGCCCCTGTTGTCGGCTTGTTGGGGGAAGACTAAACTACGTCATATTGACAGCTGGGAGCCGTGCTGACCCTTTTGCTGTAAATTATATTTGAAAAATCCCAACTCAATTTGGAATTTTATCACTACTCATATCTTTAAATCTGTAGGAGGTCTAGACTTTCTGTTAAGGTGTAATTACAACATTTCAAAGTTACCAGTTAAATTAGCCAAATTCCACACTCAACTTCTTATGTCATGGTCAATGATATATAAACACAATTTTTCACCACATAGATATTACATTTGGAACAACCAAGATATACAGTATTGAAATAGATCTTTATATATTGAAAGATAGGTCAAAAATAACATATTCTTAGTTAGTTAATTATTGAACGAAGATGGTCAACTTTTCACTTATCAAGAATTTTGTTTATCTTATAGTATTGTTGTTTCGCCTCGTGAATATTCTGCTGTGTTTGATGCAATACCCGAGGGCTCTCGAAGATTATTACAAAATTCTCCTAAAGGTAGAAATTGTAACGTGCCAGTCTTTGATCCAAAGTCTCTGTTTATTGGTTATAAATGTGCACTATTAAGCTCTGAAGCCTCCAACCATTGTTTGAGAGGACTTCTTCAAAGGGAGATAGTTTCCAAACCTGCAGCAATTTCTTATTGGAATAATTTATACGAAAATATTGACTGGAAACATACTTGTCTTTTGCCTAGAAAATATTTATTAAGAAATAAAGTAAAAGAAATCACACTCAAATTACTTCACAGGTGTTATCCTGTAAAGACGAGAATGGTTAAATTTAACATTAATATTGATACATTATGTTCTTTTTGTGCAAATGCAGAGGAAACTATTTCCCATTTGTTTTGGGAATGTACTTACTCGCACATCTTTTGGGTTGACCTGAACAATTATATTAATTCCAAAGTTATGCCATCATTGAAAATTGTTTTTAGACATATTTTGTTTGGCCTATCCAACATTGAAGAACCAGAAATGGATAAAAGATATGTTGTAAATCTTATTTTAATATTGGCAAAATTTCACATTCACTGTGTAAAATATGCTAATCAAAGACCAAATTTTCATGTTTTTGGGAAAATGTTTTCTTTATATTTGGACGATTTAAGTTCCTCTTTGAACCCCAAAGCTGTAAGGACCAAAAGACTTTGCAAACAGTACGGCTTGTGTTAAAAATGACCCCGACCATTTTGTTTATTGTTGTTGTTGTTGTTGTTGTAAATCTGTTGATTGTATGTGAATTGTTCGCCCATGATTTGTATTTGTTTTTGTGTAAATCGAGTTTGTTTAAAAAAAAATAAATAAAAAAAAGACCCTTTTGCTATGGAAAAAAAAAGACCTTTTTGCTGTAATTGACTGATCACAGGACCCTAAACGATAAGCTTCGGTTGAATGTATGGTTGTATGTGAGTGACTTATAATTTATAAATTTATCAATACAAAAAAAAAAACTTTTTCCTGCATTTTATTTACTTTTAAATGTCTTGAAATCTACTTTACTAATGCTCCTCACTTTTTATGCTCACACATCTTTATCACCAATAAAAATAACACAGGTGACTGAGATAAACCTATGACGTCAATATGAATGAGTCACCCAAACATTAATAAAGGGCTGTTCAATTGATGTCCGTATGAGAAACTGTGTTCTTTAATTAAAACGATACATATATTTTGTAAAAGGATTTTTTGTTGTTGTTGTTTTTACAAAAGGAAACCCACACAGGTTCTAAAAGTTCATGAGAAATACTACACAATATGTAATAAGCAATCCTGCTTTGCACACAACATTCTTCTTATTCTTTCGTGGAATCTGAGAGGATGGAGGGGGCTGTTGGTGACCTTTTGTAGAGAGAGTGAGACTGAGAGAGAGAGAGAGAGAGAGAGAGAGAGAGAGAGAGAGAGAGAGAGAGAGAGAGAGAGAGAGAGAGAGAGACAGAGACAGAGACAGAGAGAGAGAGAGAGAGAGAGAGAGAGAGAGAGAGAGAGAGGAGGGAGGGAGGGAGAGAGAGAGAGAGAGAGAGAGAGCGAGAGAGAGAGCAAAGAATTCCTACAATACAATCTATTTCAGTGAGACACACAATTACAAATTCCTATGTCTTACTTTGAGATTTTTCCCACTACTATCATTCCCCAGTGTGTGACGCAATAGTAATAATATTAAGGAACGCGGGGGCCAATGAAGTTAATGAAAAGATAATCATACCTAGTTGGATCCATCATCCATGTTCCAAATGTGACTTGATTTCACTCAATTTACTCATATCTGAAATTGTGAGTCAGTTACGGGCTTCTTCATGTTGTGGCGTTCTCTGCTGCCATCTTGCGGCTACTTTGGTGCTGTCTCCTTACTCATATTTACATACCTGTCAACCCCAGGCCGTTGGCAATCTTACAAATAGTGACGTATGCCCTTACAAATTGGTGACTAATCTTACAACGTTCTATATACCGTGCAATACGAAACAAAAATAAAACTCAATTTTTAAAATAATTGAATTTATTAGTACTATTGTAACATACAGTGCTGCTCAAAAGTTTGTGAACCCCCTCAACATTTTGGAATTTTCTATTATTTCAACCTGATTTCCTAATCAATCAATTCAGTAGTTTTTTTTTGTTTTTTTAACAGTTGTGTTGTCGAGACTAAATTAAAAAGAGTTTTCATCAACTGATGTAGGTGCAAAATTGAACTGTTTGGTCACAACCAAAACCGCCATGTCTGGCGAAAAGTCAACACTGCATACCACCAAAAGAACCTTCTCCCAACAGTGAAGCATGGAGGTGGGAATGTCAAGATCTGGGCTTGCTTTTCATCCTCAGGACCTGGACAACTCCACATAGTCCAGGGAATCATGAATTCTGAGGAATATTGTCAAATCCTAGAACATAACCTGACGCCATCTGTTTTGAAGTTAAGCTTGGCAGAAGGTGGATCACGCAACATGATAATGATCCAAAGCATTCCAGCAATACAACCAAGGAATGGCTGAAAAAGAAGAAGATTCGTGTTCTGGACTGGCCCAGTCAAAGTCCTGACCTAAATCCCATTGAAATGCTGTAGCGGGACCTGAAGCGAGCAGTTCATGCCAGACGCCCATCAAACCTCTCTCAACTGACTGCGTTCTGCAAGGAAGAATGGGCAAAAATCCCCCAAAGTAGATGTGAGAGGCTGATTAGTCACTACAGAAACCGTTTGGTTGAGGTAATCTCTGCAAAAGGAGGCGCAATATCCTATTAACTGAAGGGGTTCACATACTTTTGCACACATGATATCTGAGTTTTTCTTAAATCAACCACTTTTGTTAAATAAAGAATGACAATATAACTATTTCTTTTCTTTCAGTCCATTATTTGGAATGTCAGTATTGTGGATTTGGGTATAACTTAACATTTAATAAGGTTATTTTAGTTTTTTTTACAAAAAATCTGACCATCGCTGTGGGGTTCACAAACTTTCGAGCAGCACTGTATAACCTGGTGCAATCAAAGAACAATCAATATCTTCAGCTACATCATGATTACTAAAATTTAACAGTGACTTTTGTTATAATTGTATGTAGCACTTTTGGCCATTTCTATAATGTCTTGATGGCTGCACTTCGTGGCACTTCAGCTCGCAATTCAGTTTGACTTGAAGGTAGTTCGTTAGTGTGTCCAATTATAAATTAAAAAGGTCAATTGATAAAATTAACTTACCGATGCAATCTTTGAGTCAGGGAACATTTCTTTTGCTAATTCTGAGAAGTGATCAACAATAGTTACAGGCAAATTGTGTTAGGCAACAAATTGTCAGAATGAAATCTCCGCTTTCATCACTTTTCATTCTGCAGACTTCATCTTTATGACCAGTGTTGTCAATCTTACTTTTAAAAAGTAATTAATTGGTTACAAATTACTTACTAATTACCCAAAAAGTAATAGAGTTAGTAACTCAGTTACCTGAAGGTAAGAGTAAATAGTTACTTGGCAAAGTAACTGGTGCTACCTTTCATGTTTTTTTTTCATAAAAAAAAAACAAAAAAAAACATAGTACCCTTTGTAATGTTTGGAAATCGTTTAATGTTGTGAATAAACTGTTAAAGTTGTTAAAATTGCTACCGTTTTTGCATTAGTTCCCTTCTGTCTACTTTCGACATGTTAAAGTTTTGAAACTGTTTCATCATTTAAAGATAGATTCAAGTCAATATTTTGCCGATTTAGGAGTATTTTAGATTAAAGGTTACTTAAATTCGCCAGGGAGGTTCACTACAACAGAGCCTTTCTGAGAAGTCAACTACTTCAAAATGGCGGGTGTTAATTAACGCCGCCGTATGTCATTTCCTATGTAGTTCTATAAGCATTTGATATCTAGGCGTAGATTGTAGGCTGTCGGCTACAATGAAAGCACGGGCGTCATTGATTAAACACGGTAACTCAAAATGGAAGACATATGAGACTATCCACGTTGGCCTCTTGAGAATGCACAACGACCCAAAATTGATGCTCTCCTTGGGTCCTTCAACAACCAGTGTCTCCTCACATTCTTGGGAGAGCTACAGGACATCCTGATTGACCGTGAGCAGCAGAATCTGGTTCCAGCACAGCCTCCTCCTATCTATGTCATCATCTGGGACAACATCGGCTTTCACCGCACCAACCAGATTAGAGAGTGGTTCAATATACACCAACAATTCCTCAATGTATGTCTGACACCCTACAAACCTTTCCTCAACCCCATAGAGGAGTTCTTCTCATCATGGCGGTGGAAGCTGTATGACCGGGAATCATATAGTGGAGAGAACCTCCTCAGGACCATAGACCTGGCCTGTGAGGATGTGGGGGATTACTCAGGCTGGGTCCGGCATACCAGAACTTTCTTCTCCCACTGCCAGGCGAGGGAAAACATAGCCTGCAATGTGGACAAGGTCCTGTGGCCTGACCCTACCCTACGACGTGATGCCCAGGCCCCCGCACAGGCCCCCACACAGACACCATAGTACCTCTTTACTGTACATACAAGAATTTGTGACATGTATCCCCATGTATGCTTTTGTTCTCTTTTGAAATATTTGTTTTGCGAAAAGTACATTTGTACAGGTTGTCATCAATAAATGGGGTTCAATTCCCCTAAAAATAATCTGTGACTTACTATTGATTACTATACAGATGATGGGGTGCTTAGAACATCACACCCTGAACATTGTGTTTTCAATTTTTCTTGAAGTGTGCGATATATATCCAATAGTGTTTACATTTTTGCAAGCTGTGAGGACCATTTTGTTGTCAAAGTTTGGTCTTGGCCATTGGAGCAACAGTTTTGAGGTGAAAGTTTGGGTTTTGTGGTTGAACGTTTGGGTTTTGGAGTGAGAGTTTCGTTTGCAAAGAGAATGAAAGTTTTTGTGGAGCTAGCTTGAGAAAAGTGTTTTGTGTTTAGAGTTTGGAGAAAACGGAGGGCAGTTTCCTGAAATGTGTTCTGACATTCGAGAAAAACTGTAAATGTGTGTGAATGTTGTATGGGCTCGTGGGCATTTTCTTGTGAACCTCTGCTGCCACCTGCAGGTCATATTACATCACTGAAACGCTCACTAAAAACAACTGTGTGTACAGTAGGCTATATACTGTACGTATTTTTGTTTTTCTTTTTGTTAACAGTTGTCTATTTTCTATTTTTGACTGCGTTTATTTTGGTTGCATTGTTTTCAGTATTGGTATGTTCAATCTTTTTTTTTGTCCTATGAAATTTCAATCGCTACATGTTGCCATGGCAATCTAATCTGCTCAAGGTCTACAAAATCAGAAGTTCTCTAACTGCAGTAATAGCAACATGATTTTTTTGTCAACCAATTAGTTGTCACATGTCTTTTTGGACACTCGGAATGCTCAAGCAGTTTCGCTTCTTTTGCCCTTCAGAGCCTCTCATGGGGTGACTGTGAGGGTCTGTCCCAGAGGGGCAAGTCTATCTCTACCATAAGGCTTATTAGGCTCGTCATTTTATGAGCTTTTAAAAGGGAGGCTGGGAAAAATTACATTTCCCATTGCTGTTTTTCATTATTTCCTTGCTAGATAACCACACAGTGGTTAGTGGGCATCAAATGGCGTTACAAATGATAGTAGGGACTGACTAAGATATAAATTCCCAGGATTAAGCTTGAATTTTTTATTGACTTGAATCAATAGTTTACATTTGATGTTTTTATTTGGAAATATATGTCATTAAATGTTAGAGTTGTCTGACAAAAGCATTTTAAAATGATACCGAATGATATCGACATTGTTTGTTGTTGTTGTTGTTGTTGTTGTTTTTTGGGCCAATATGCATGCTGCTTTCAAAGTGAATGTAGAAGCCGTCTGCCTTTCTACAAGGGTTGATCACAGCTTAGCAGAGCATTTATGCTTATTGATCATATTGACCTTATTGATTGCTTGGGATTTGTTACATGATTAGACCATTTACAATCATGGTGCAAAAATTACATGAACAATAAATGATTGAAAAATAATGAATTGAATATGTTAAGTACCACATACAGTGATGGCCAAAAGTATTGGCACCCCTGCAATTCTGTCAGATAATGCTCAATTTCTCCCAGAAAATGATTGCAATTACAAATGCTTTGGTAGTAATATCTTCATTTATTTTGCTTGCAATTAAAAAACACAAAAGAGAATGAAAATAATTAAATCATTATCATTTTAGACAAAACTTCAAAAATGGGACGGACAAAAGTATTGGCAACCCTCAGCCTAATACTTGGTAGCACAACCTTTAGACAAAATAACTGTGAACAACCGCTCCCGGCATCCCTCAATGAGTTTCTTACAATGCTCTGTTGGAATTTTAGACCATTCTTCTTTGTTCAACTGCTCCAGGTCTCTGAGATTTGAAGGATGCCTTCTCTGAACTGCCATTTTCAGATCTCTCCACAGGTGTTCAATAGGATTCAGGTCTGGACTCATTGCTGGCCACTTCAGAAGCTTTCTCAGCTTTCTCACACTGAGCCCCACTTTATGCTGCAAAATTTGTTGGTAGTCTTCAGACTTCATAATGCCATGCACACGATAAAGCAGTCCAGTGCCAGAGGAAGCAAAGCCACCCCAAAACATCAGGGAACCTCGCCATGTTTGACTGTGGGGACCGTGTTCTTTTCTTTGGTTTTTCCCTGTAAACTCTATGTTGATGCTTTTTCCCAAAAAGCTCTAACATTCTTCCAAATTGTTTTTGGCTTTCTCAGGTAAGTTTTGGCAAACTCCAGCCTGGCTTTTTTAAGTTTCTGGGTCAGAACTAGGGTCTTCCAGGGTATCCTACCATAGGGTCCCTTTTCATTCAGATGCCGATGGATAGTAGGGGTTGACACTGTTGTACCCTGTTTGGATGTTAGTCGAGGTTCTTTATCCACTATCCGCACAATCTTTCGTTGAAATCTCTCGTCAATTTTTCTTTTTCGTCCACATCTAGGGAGGTTAGCAACAGTGCCATGGGCTTTACACTTATTGGTGACACTGTGCAGGAACATTAAGGTCTTTGGAGATGAACTTGTAGCCTTGAGATTGCCCATGCTTCCTCACAATTTTTCTTCTCAAATCCTCAGACACTTCTTTGGTCTTGTACTTTTCTCCATGCGTGGCGAACACAAGGACACAGGACAGAGGTTGAGTCAACATTAATCCATTTTAACTGGCTGCAAGTGTGATTTAGTTATTGCCACCACCTGTTATGTGCCACACGTAGCAGGCGCTGTTAATTACACAAATTAGAGAAGCATCAAATGATTTTTCAAAGGGTGCAAACAGTTTTGTCTAGCTCATTTTTAGAGTTTTGTGTAAAATGATAATGATTTAATTTTTTTTTTACATTGTTCTCTTTTGTTTTTTTATTGCAAGCAAAAAAAAAATGAAGATATTACTACCAAATCATTTGTAATTGCAATCATTTTCCAGGAGAAATTGAGCATTATCTGACAAAATTGCAGGGGTGCCAATACTTTTGGCCGGCACTATATATCAGTATTGGTTTGATATCGGTATCATATTTTTGGAGTTCAACAATATCGGTATATCGATTAAAGGATCAGTATTGGAAATCTCTATTAAATATGAAATTATGTTTTTCTATACATATCATAAATTTAAGTACTTAGATACAATTTACGTGATGCAATAAGATATTTATTTTACAAAATGCATTAATATTTTTTAGGCTGATTGATCGCTGTTAGCTCTCCCTGTTCAAATATATAGGACATCTATCGCTGTCAATGGCAATTTAGTTCACATATTTTGCATTTTACATTTTTCTGTCTGTCTCGCATTTTCCTCAGAAATGCATGTTTTCTATTTTAAAAAAATTATAAGTTCTTTTATAATACTTGAGGAAATGCTAAGAACAAAACATTCAATTTACAAATGGTGGATTATATTTATCACATAAAATAATGGAACGTTTATGACTGAAGTTGCACTTGAAATTGCAACTGCAAATGTATCCACTAGAGGTCGCTAAGTAATCAAAAAGCAGACATTTTGGTGGACCATATCAGGAAAAGTTTTTAATTTAAATACTATATTGCAAACCATGCATACTTTATTAAAAATAACTGTCCTTAACTGCATTTACTAAATTTTATTTATTAATTTTTTTTAATGATGTACTGTTGTTGTGAGGAGGCGGTGCAACGTGGACGGATGAAGCAGAGAGTGGGCAGGAAAATAATGTGATGCTGCAGGCGGTAAAAAGTCCACGCCACCACCGGACTATCAACACTATTCCTATCCGGAGCAAGTACCCAACAAACCGGCTTCTTCTACAAGCTCCTCCCGCTTCTTCCAAGTTGACAACCGGCGGAGGAACTACTACAGCCCGCCAGTTTCTTGTCTCTCCCCAGGGGGCGATGGCTCAAGACGAAGGGAATATTTTGAGTGTCTGTTCGGATTTTCGTCGTCGTTACTTCTAAAAAAAAAAAAAAAAAGATGATGGAGTTAGATTCGCTGGAGCAGCCAGTGTTTCAGGTAAGTTAAATTGTGTTTCTTGTCGTGTTTTATTGTTAGCAGTCAGATACTTTGGCTCCAGTTTCCCAGTAAAGGTGTTTTTTTTTTGTTTGGTTTGTTTTTGGCATGACTTCATGGTGGTGTATATCAAATCATTTGTTTTAGTTTGAATATTTTTGTATGTTTTTTCCCCGACGTGTTATTTTATCACAATTAAATTTAAAATTTGCAGGTGACTGGCATGTCTCGTATCGCCATTTTAGCTTCGTCATTGTCAATGTCATTTTGTGCCCCTTTTCATACTTTTATATTGGGTTGTTTCGTAGTGTTACTCAAATGTGTAAATATTTCACCGTGTTGTCGTCACTGATTTGACGTATGTCGGAAATGTTTGGATTTTTACATGTTGTTACCGAGTTGCTAAATTAAGCTAAGAGTTAGCCACAGTGACATTTTCCCTACGATTTTCGCTATCTGTGTTATTTTGTGTCGTAACTATTTACACTTTTTTTTGGGTCATTTTTTATTGGTAATTTAATCTGAATCTTTCGGATTCAGCTGTTTTTAACAGACAGATTATTTTCATCATTAAATCAAAATGACCATGTAACCGATGGGTAGGAAGTCCAATTTAGAGAGTTCTGAACCTCCTAAATCAACTTTTGTCACGCCAAATCCGGGACTGTTAGCAACCGTACAGGCAGGTCAAGTTATCATCAATATTTGGACTTAAATACATGGTTGCCATTGTCGTTTTAAGTCATTTTTACTATGTTTGCCAGTACAGTGATCCCTCGCTACTTGACACTTTTAACTTTGCACCCTCAGTCCATCACAGATTTTTTTTTTCTCCAATTAAAAATAAATACTGATGAGCTGCCCCAATCCGACCATGTAGTCTCTCTCTCCCTCCTGCTGTTTTTCTTGGTTGCCATTGATGCTTGGAAGCCAAAACTTAAAAAAGCGCCGCATGCGTCATTCATCGTTTAGCTTGTAAAACAGTTGCTGTGGCAACTCACTGCGTGTAAGTGAGCAGCTTGAGCGGATTTAAGTGGACTAACTCAATTAAAAGCGTTTGATAAAGACAAGCATTTTTCTACTTTATTCTTGTTTAAAGTTTTCTTTTTTTAATTATACTTTGGGGAAAAAATTGAAAAAACGTCTTATATGTATCCCTCTCCAATGCTAAATCTGAATAAATACATTGAACACACACAAAAAAAAAAAATGTGGGGGAGGGTGCTACTTCACGGTTTTTCACTTATCGCGCCGGGTTCTGGTCCCATTAACCGCAAAAAACGAGGGATCAGTGTACTTCTTCACATTCCTTTCAACACATCTCAGTGCATCCAGAGTCATCCGTACTTAATTTAAATTTATCAATTGAACTTCAATGTTTAAATCTGACCGTATTTTGCCAGATTGCCAGCATCTTAATTGTTTTATTTGTGCATTTTGCAAGTATCTAAGCAAAAGAGCCTACAAGAAAAGCCGCTTAAAAGGTTCGGATGGAAGCACATCGTCGGACACCACCACAAACAGCTTCGTACGTCAGGTAAGAAGTGCTCATTTGGTTGCCTATTCAATTCAATTTTCTCTTCTCACTGTTCGTCTGCTTCGTCCACACACACTTGTATTATGGTACTTCACACGTCAGAGCCCGGATTGCTTGAATTGAGGAACACAGCACTGGTGGCGTATGTCCCAAGAGGCCATTTCCTGCGCCCATGTTGGAATTTGTGTGTTTGTACATTAATGTGTGTCGGTAAAAGCAGCCTGGCATGAGTGCTGTGGTCCAGTCATCATCATCATCCATCAGTCGTGAGATGTGCGCTGCCCTGAAAGCCTTGTATAAACATTGCTGGGTACACAGCCACGGTGGCGGCATTTTGCCTGAGCTGCCGCGCTGGCATCCTCTGACATAAAGCAGAACTGGGCAGGTATGTATTTTACGCGTCTGGATTTTGTAGAATTTAGAGACCTGCACAGGTCGGGATGGGTGCCCTCGGCGAAAATGTTTCTCCCTTTTTAGGAGGAAGCGCTTCACTTTTTTGGCACCGGAGCAAAAACGCCAGCTCCTGCTTGCACTCAACTTGTCTGAGAACTTGTGAATGAGCTTCGCTTTGACACAGACTCTGCTCAGTGAGCCATAGCAGACAAATTCGATCGAGTCTGATCATATTGAAATGAGAGGTTGTTCCAGGAACACAGGGAGGAAGAAGTGGATTGTTGTGTTTGGGGTCAGTGAGGTCTGTGACACAAATACAAAAATAGTACACCTTCCCATTACGACGCATTTGTTTTGGTGATAATCTTAATTGTAAAAACATAGTAAAAACATCTGATTCTGTAAGGCATTCCTGCAGGCCTCAGCAGGCATTCTTCCGGCTCGTCCACATCGCTCTATGGTGTTCTGACTATTATCAACAACATGTTCCAGTAAGCGCACATGAACTGAAGGCCAACTTATGCATACCGACGGAAGCGAGAGGATGGTAGACCAACCCTGTGGTGCTCCTGGGGTTAGGGTGAGTGAGTGATACTACATGGTAGAGGTCCCGGTTTGGTCGTGGGAGTTGATTGAAGGAGGAGTGGGTGGCAGAAGTGGTCCAGGAACATCAACACTGTGTGGTTGTTTATTTTTAATAGTGTGTCTCACCGATGACACATCATTTTCGGAATTGCTTGTGAACAAGCTTAAAGCTCAATCTTGCACATGTATGATAAATTCCCGGAATGGCAAAGTGAACAGGACTGAACAGATTTTATGCAGGTGAAAACCTGAGCTGTTTTCTGTCTGAGTCCTAGTTGTCTTCCGAGAGCATCCTGGGAAACCATCCAATCCTAAATATTAATAAACTTTCCTTATTTAGCACTTGACTAGAAGCAATCAACAAAGGCTTCGACTGAAGCGGAGCATAAACAGGACTGAAGTTAGAAGGATTGCTGAGGCGCAGGTCTAAAAATAGGTTTCCTCATAATATATCAAATATGGTAGTCAGATTTTCTCATTTAGGATCCTCTTCCTCCTTATCTCAAATTTGCTGATGAACACTCAAGGGCATGCCCAGGGTAGGAAAGCCCACTCGTATTCCCCGGTGATTGCGGTCCCCATTATGTTCCCCTACTTGCTTACTAAATGATGTCACATGCTGATGTTTTATATAACCTGTACAAGTAGCGTAGGTGTCTATGGGGCTCAGAGAGTGTTTTATTTTGATGAAACACCAAGATATCCCAACTGCTTTAATGAAGAACTGTTGAAATCAGGTGTAGTGCTCCAACAATTAATCGAGTAACTCGAGTAATTTGATAAGGAAAAAAGCTTTGAATCAAATTTTGCTGCTTCGACATCATCTAATTAGAGTGGCGTTGTGATGGTTTGTTTTGAAAGTGTTTGCATTTAGTTTTACTGATTTTGGTGGATACACTGCCCTCTAGTGGCAACAGTGAATATGACATAATTTATGTAACATAGCTGAATCCAGCTGGTCCTTGTTAAGACCAACATGATGTAAGTTTTTATTTGAATGTTTTGTTTGTTTTATTTAGTTGTTTTTTGTAGGAATACGTGTTTGAACGATTTAGGAGCATTGCAAAAAAAAACAAAAAAAAAACAGCATTTTATAGCATTTAAGATAGCTGAATTTTTCCTAATCCGATTACTCGATTATACACTAAATAGTTGATGGATTAATCGACTACTAAAATAATCGATGGCTGCAGCCCTAATCAGGTGTATACTTTTGAGAAACACACAGATCTGTCGACTAAGGGTGTAACGGTACATGTATTTGTATTGAACCGTTTCAGCACGTGGTGCTCGGTTCGGAACGGAGGCGTACCGAACGAGTTTCTGACGTAATGTAACCCTTACTTTTCGAGGCTGTGAGTCGATCGGGTTACAGTTTCTTTGTGTTGATTATATTTACTCCGTCTTCTCTACTATAATGAGGACCAACACGGTAGGACAGTATTACCCAGAAACGTCAACGGCGCGACAACGTGGCCGCCGCGAAAACGCAGTGAAATGCGGGCGTTAAAGTCAATCAGCCAATGCCCACCAGTCGCAGTGCGGCCGCGTCCCAGAAGCGGCTCAACATGACGCACACGAAAAGAACAGCAGAGTTTATTATTTGACGCGAGACGCGACCCTCCTGCGTCAATAATACTACCGGTAGCTAGGATCAGGCAGACCGGAAGTCACTCGTGTAAAAATACGATGGATCCGGTTTTCAAACTAATATGCAATCGTAACCCACTTTTTGAGTCCATCAGATCTCTTGAGTGGTAGATCGGGGCACAGTTGACTTGTCTTTGTTGATTTACTGCTGTCTTCTCTGCTATCATAATAACCAACATGGCCCCGTTTTGAATACAAAACCCTCCTACCACAACAAATCAAGTAGGAACTAATATTCACATAGGGACTAAAGTTATACAACATAAAATATACAATATAAATGAATACTATATCACATTTGTAAAATATAAACACGTAATACAATAAATAATAGCCAATTTAAATAATATAAGTTGAAATGAACTGAAACACCTGTAATTAAATAATAAGAATAATACACAGATCCTGCTTACACAATTACATTTATTAATTTCTGTGTGGCGCTTTAACTTGAGAAAATCCACCAATAAAGCTTTGGAAAACCGTTCTTAAGAAAGAAAAAAAAAATTAATTGAGGCATTTTATTTGTAAAATTCATGTTAAAATCTTTGTCATTAGGATTGCTTTTCTCTTTAGCACAGGACTTCTTTTTTCTTCTTTCTTTCAGAAAGAAAGCTGACCGGCGTCTGAAAGGGAAATTGTTGTTGGATTATCTTTAAATACCCGCTACTTTTTGAGCAGAGTTCTAGCTTAATATAGGCTAATGTTCCTATTGTTGAAAGCACAAAGGTGTGTAATAAACAACTAGCACATTTATATTTTGCATTTTGTTTTCTTACTGTACCGAACCGTGACCTCAAAACCGAGGTACGTACCAAACCGAGATTTTTTGTGTACCGTTACACCCCTACTGTCGACTGAAACTGTCAAATTGACTAGAATTCCAACTGACAGAGGGTGAACTTTGAAAAATTTGTAAAGGACTGCCCATATAGCAGACCCATGTTGAACAAATGTTGATTTTCTATCAAAATCATCAGTATGTTTGACATTGAACTTTTCGACAATAAACAATGCTGAATCAACATTGCAAATACCGATGACACCTGACAGTGACGTTGAAACAACATTGTTCTTTGGTGTGTCAGGCGATGGTTGGGTTAACATTGTTTTATAGTTGATGAAATAATGTTGACAAATAGTTGATTTTAGATTGACCGGGAGATATGATTGAAAAGTCACTGAATTATGGATGAGTGGGAGTTATGGTCAAAAAATAGTTGTGTTCGTGGTTGAGCGGGAAGACAGCGTATCACCTCAAACGAACTCCACTGGAAACGCCTCATTTAAGGATAGCCATCTTTAAAGGTAAGCCTGTTGCTTTTCTTTAAAGCCTTTTTTTAGCAATGATGTCTTACGGTAGAATAAATCACGTTTGTCATCAAAGTTGTATATAAAACAGTTTGACCGACAAAACGTGACAAAGTTGCCGAAATTGTAAGAAACGGTGCATTTGCTGTGATTGGCATACAAGCGAAGACCTACCGTATTTTTCGGACTATAAGTCGCAGTTTTTTCATAGTTTGGCAGAGGGTGCGTCTTAGCTGGAGCTTATACTCTGGAGCGACTTATGTGTGATTAATTACGGTATTTTAAAATAAATATATATTCATATATTTATACTAAAATGATGTATGGATGTCAAATAATTTGGATAAAACAGAGAAGGCGCTGTGCATGCCTGTACACATGAACCCAGTGGCTCTCTTTTCAATCACCCCTTCGTGAGCATCCTAGTATTCCCTTTTCAATATGGAGTAGCTATAGGAGTGAAAAACAAACTAAAGACAGAGGAATTGAAAAGCAAACAACTACGGTGTGGGAGTGGGATATGGAAAGGATTCAAATTGATTGTTGAAGGGTCTATACGGAAACCTGTGTAGGCTTTTGAAGGAGGGGCAGAGGCCCTAACAGCTTCGCTGAATGTAAACGAATGTGGCACTTTGGTCTCATACAAGAAATATATTTAACAAACTTTTCCAGCGTTATTTTGTTGTGTAAATGCATTTATAATGCTCATAAAAATATGTAGAACATTTAAACATTGAGAAAACTTGCGTTTTTTTTTTCTGCCAACTCGAGATTAAAATAAATGTCAAATCCACTATCCGCCTGTTAGAACAGACACACAAATATAAAAGATTTTAAATGTTTATTGAATATCCATCTTACAGTCGCTTTTAACTGGGAGAATTTGTTACAAAAGACAGGCTTCTATTTGTTATCATTATGCATATATGCACCTGCATCGTCACAAACGTGATCACACAAAACGCAACCACGCATCGCATTCCTGCATTTCCTTCTTCTCCTGAGTCCTCACAAACAAAACATAAAATTTTGTTTTTTTTTCGGGCTCGTGCCTCCAAATAAAACATAGAATTTCCGTTTTTTGGGGGCTCGGCCAAGCAAATCAAGTTAATTGATCGGGCTTGGGCCGCGTCGGGCTTTAATACCTGCGGCCCGGTCGGGTTGGATTTTTAGGCCCCATCCAACTTCTAGCGTCATGTAATGTTAGCATACCGTACACCTATTCAGCCTTTTGTTCTCTATTGTATTTTAAATTTCCTTTCAAGATGACATGTCTGTTCTTGGTTCTGGATTCTCTGGATTCAAATAGATTTCCCCCCAAAAATGCGACTTATACTCCAGTGCGACTTGTATATGTTTTTTTCCTTTTCAGTACGCATTTTTTGGCTGGTGCGACTTATACTCAGGTGCGACGTATAGTCCGAAAAATACTGTATTTAGCCTGGATTTTAGCTAAGTAGAACTAGTTCAGGCAAACGTAATTCTTTTTCCAATTAAAGTGCTAAAATCACTAGATATGACACAATCGAGCCTTGTCTAAATTAATTCATTGAACAGAAAGACAGTGCGGTTATTTTTCCATCGTAGCTAGCCCACTAGCTAGCTCCATTCCCATATGTAGCTCTAATTTGGTTTGCGATTGGTTGGGAAACTCACTTCACCACAACATATTGAAGTATGTTAAACTAACCTATGATACCTGCGTGAATTCTTGGATATGAATTAACTGTGAATACCGTTTTGTTTGTTGTTGTTGTTTTTTTTCAGATTCATTGAAGAGGCAGATAGGGTTGGACACGTCACAATATGTATTTGCTGCTGTTGTGCTGAAGTGGCTACGCTATGCCTCAGACCGCGTTGGTGGCAAAGTTCGCGGCGAAGCTTGTCAGACTGAGGAGGAAGCTTAAGTTTGAAACTTTACTGAGCGTTAATGAAGTTTTCTATTGTTGTGTTTTCAATTAAAATAATTGGAAATCTATCAAGTTTTATTATTTATTCATTCATTATTAAATTATTCATTTGAAATATATATATGGCGGAAAACACAGACAAGACTGTAGGAGCAGTTTCTGCTCTTGCACTCCTCTTTAAAAGAAATGGCTGTATTTTAAGCCAAAACAACTGTTGTGTTTGGTAGAACAATATGTCTATATGCTGCCATAGCACATTCATGGTGCAATAGGCCCCCAAACTATTTTTAATTTGTCCGTTTTACCTTGAAAACACCCGTTTACAGACGTCACGCAACCGCTTTTGTTTCAACCCAGCCATAAAACAAAGGTAATTAAATATATTTATTACTCTAAATGTCTGTTGTTTTCAGCTTAGAATCATTAATTGATGCCTCATATTTTGTTTAAAAAAAAAAAAAAAAAAAACGACTTTAAAAAATTATTCACTCACATATTTTAAACTTTATAACAAATTATGTCACAATGAAAAAAATGTCGTCTGTAAAAAAGTCACAGATATCTACCTCATAACTATCGCTTAGTTGTATTTTTTTTTTTTGTTACTGTCGCATTTTCTCCGATGTGTTAGATGATAAATAATCGATCCAAACAAAGACAATTTGGGAAAAAAAATGTGTAAAAGGGTAAATATATGAAAAAGAAAATCTTGACCACTCCTTAATATCTGCGATTCCTGCATTGCGACCCTTGTTCCCTTGTTATATTACCATGTTTAACCCATAAAATCCCCAAAAGATCCAGCTGTGGCCATTCACAGCCATGTCTTGGGACTCCGTGATACATGCTACATGGAGTTTTTGGATCGAAACAAGGTAAGTACGCAATAATATCTCATTAAAGTCACGGCGTCTTTAATTCTGCTCTCGTGTGCTCTCACCTCCAGATAGGGTTTTGCTGTTTAAAAAACATTATTTTTTTAAAAATGCCTTCCTGTTCAAAAATTTTCTTCCCCCAGAAAATTGAGATTTTAAGCTTTCCAATGATGTATCACATGTGCATATCGGACAATTTTGAAAGTTGGCCAAATTGTGGGTCTCAGAGCGGAACTTCAAGTCACCTGAGTGTTTTCCACCACATATATATATTTTTTTCATGTATAATTTTTTATCAGTCAGCCAATATGTTTCTTTTGTCTGTAAATAAAGCAGGATCTCTAAATATGGGCATATTTGAAAGCACTAATATAATCATGGTTGGAAATGAAGGAAAACAACATGGATTCAGCGTTGTTCCAATATTATTAGTAATTGAAATGACGTTTAGGTTTTGTAAGGATTTCAGCGTTGGAACAACATTAATCGAGGGTGCAAAAGTGATGACAAATCAACGTCAGGTGTCAGCGTTGATTCAACGATAAGATTGACAGCGGAATGTTGATTCAACATCATTTTAACGTCTGTCTGCTATCTGGGTGAATACTTAGTAAATTATTCATGACTCTTTTGATGTTTTTTTGATTTTTATTACCTATTCATTTTTTCATAATAGCACTCAAGGTCTTCTTTGTGGAAACGTTTGAAAATATGAACCACGTGCTTATAGTCTTTTGTTTAGAACGCGCCGTTGCACTGCAGCAATTAACTACTGTACAAACAACAATAGTGCTTGACTGCCATCCTGTGGCGGACCATGATAATTGCAATTGCTTTCATCAATGTAATTTTTTTACCCCGTCCCTCCCATCACCTAATACTGAACCTCCAAACTGTGAGGTACATGTGTCAATAACAAGGCTAATTTCAGGTGCCATTCAGGCAAGCTCTTTGTTATGGCTTTGGTCATACCTTTTGACTCTCTAATTCGGTGTCAATGACTGTTTTCCTGAAAGGAAAAAGGGAGCCCACTAATTAAGAAACACTGTGTGTCTACCAAAACACTCGCCAATGCGCCAAAAGCACTGACGCACTTCCTTGCTTTGAAAACAAATTGCAGCACTGAGAGAAAGCATGAAGGCGCGTGCAATGCAAATGAGGACTGACAGCAGCATTCAAGTTAGAAAAGAGGGGACACTCAAAGGAAAGAGAAAAGGGGTGCCGTGAACAAGAATGGATGCTCTCTAGTGGGACGGCGGTCAATAAAGGACACACCGCCTCCCTCTTCCTCCCTTCACAGACCTTCGTACTGAGGAGCAACTTGTGTGCCGTGATGAGTGAGTGGAAATCCACAAGCAGCTGAAAGCAGCCCCGCAAAAACTGAAGCATTGCAGGGTATCTTTTTTGTTTTGTTTTTTTGGATGAGGGTGGATCTGACCTTCTGGAGAACTGAATTGGATTTTGGGGTGTTTTAGTTGCTGCAGTTACAAGATGACTTCGAGATGACAACAGCATCAACAACGTTTCTGAGTTTCTAAGTCCTATCGTCCTTCATCGAGAGTCCGCACGGACGGACTGTGGCGGAGTAAATGCCGCCACCCGACAGGTAGCCCCCGTCCCTCCCTGCCCGGTCCACTTCATGCCGTGCTGTGGGCTGGGCCATCGCCGGAAAGCACCGCTTCCCTATGTAAGTTTGACGGCGAGGGTTAGAGGGTAACAACTGAAGTACAGTAGCATTTATCATCCTTAGACCTTTTTAGATCTCAATATAAATTCTAGATAGTGTGAATTCCATCAGAGACTGACATTATTTGAAAAACCTCATCTAGAATACCGAACACTGGAACATATCACCGTTCACAATATTTTTTTCTGTGTTTAGTTTGTGAAAATGAAAAAGCGTGATCGATATATCATTTATCTCCAATTAGAGCGTTGTCGTATCTGGAGCTTAACTGTAACTAAAATTTTGGGTAGCAATTCGTTGCGAAACAATCAAGCAAGGGACTGAATTTTACCACTTCAATTCTGATTTTCTTTACATTCCTTTGTATGCTAGGCTGTTCCACCGTTCAGAGAAACTCCATTGACGACGAATCCGTGTATGTAATATCTGCGAGTGTCGTAATAAGCCTGAATAATCCATCACAGCCTCTCTGTGGATTACGTGACAGCGAGTGCGCAAGTGATCCACCAGGTGTTGTCCCACAAACGCAGCCAGAAGAATGCTGTGGTATGCTGTTGAAAGATGCAGAGACATTTTTCTATCCCAAAAACATCTTTATCCCGTGTACTGCAGCCAAGAGAAAATATTTCAGATTTATGCTGTGATTAATTTGACTCCACAGTGCACTGGATCAACATTCACCGTACAACTGAGTAAGCTTTAATTTAACTGATGAGTGGATTAGTGTAGGACCAGCTGTTGTAAAACCACCACACTTGACTGGTAAGCCACAGTGTGTGTAAAGGTGTTTGTTTGCACATCCAAACTGCACGCCGACTGCACACGTTAAGTTCAGGTGCGGCCTCTTGTAGTGCTGAAATTTAACATCATGAATGTGATTGAAATCCCAGCAAGGGAGTGATAATTGCACCCCCGGCACCTACGGCTCTGAAAGGACCTCCAGTTACCGTGACCCGCTGTTAGTTCTATGACGCTCCACGTACATGTTAGTGTTACATAATAAAAATTTCATTTCCACTCTAAATGGAATGTGGAGCATCCAGTTTCCTGACAGGCTGGTGTAGACGGTCCCAGACACGACTCATGGAAACTCTGGGAATGGAAGACGGCGGGGGCCCTGTCTCTATTTCAGTCAGTCAGATTTGTGAATGGAGGGCAGTCAGTCAAGTAGGACGACAGAACACATTTGCTAAAATCGGTAATTGAGATGTTAACCCAGGCCTTTTTTATTTTGTTTTGTCTAATAAGATTTAGTTTTGAAGGAATCTGATCTTTTAGCCAGATTGCTGGAATCACGAGAGCTGAACCGCCGGAAACTGCGCAACCGCAATTCCAACGACCCGACCCTGCCCGGCGGAAATCCGTCAACCTGGCCAAAAGGCTAAACCCCGCGGGTTCACCTTAGTCTTTAACCCTTGCACTGACTCCATTTTAAAAGCTGGAAAAAGGCTTTGAAACACAAGTTGACAATTTATTCCAAGTTGGCAGCAATCATACAGCACAGAGAGAGAGACCCAGGGCAGGAGGCAAACTGGATCCAGGGTCACCATATAACAAGTCAACAAAAGATTCCTGAGAAAAATGGTAAATGGACAGTACTTATATAGCGCATTTGTCTGCATGGTTACCATGCCCAAAGCGCTTTACATTAGCACACTTTTACCCATTCACGCACACATTCACACACCAATGGGGCTGCTGCCATGCAAGGCTCTGTCAACCCTTTGGAGGCCAATCAGGTTTCAGCCTATGGGCACTTCGACAGTGGGCAGTCGTAGCCGGGAATCGAACCACTGACCCTTCGGTCTAAGGACAACTCCAGCTACCAACTGCGCCACGGCCGCTCAGATCACAACAATTAGTTAAACATTCAGTCTTTTAAAGGCTCTGGTGAGGCGGGCTGTGGTCCGGAAGAAGGGTGTGTTGGGGACTTGTTTAGGATTATTGTGTTGCGTTACTGTCGGCAAGGCAACAAGAGTTAAGGATTTTGCTATCCTCAGCGCCACGTGAGTGCTGAGTGTTCACTTCTCGGTCGCGGGTTCCTCCGTGTCAAATGTTCCTTGTGGCAAGACAAGATGTCCCGCCATTTGTTCTGGACTGTCCAGAAGAGCTGATTGCGGTATTTGGTGGCGCAGACATGGGCTTGTAGACGTCTTGCCTATCACCTGCTTGTCAGCGTCAGTCTTACTCAGTCAGCTGCATGACGCGCGCGTTGGGCTCCCGTGGTCAGAAGGCGTCCTGTATCTGTTCTGCCCTTATCTGCCCGTTGTCTTGGCGGAGCAAATTCTAATCATTTGAAGTCCAACTGTTCATAATATGAAATATATTCTGCTTGATTTTCTTAAACTATCATATAAATGCTATTTAGTATATATTGAGTGTGTTAGAGTAATACATACAGTCAAACAGTAAATACAAGAAAAGATACTATTCTTTAGTTTAGAACTTGTATTAGGGACCACCAGTAGCAACAGATCTCTAATAAGTTCATTCCAGAACAACAACTCTACATGTGTTGGTCATCTTAAACTAATTTATGTAGTTTGCTGAAACCCAATGAACGCAGGCAAAGACTCAAGTGATGCAAAATCTCTTACTGGATGTAATCCAAGGCCACATTCAAGAAGAGTTACTTTATTTAGGTGTTTACCGATGATTTTCAGAAGCGAAACGTTTTATAATCTGATTCTAGATTTGGCTTGATCATGCAGCGTGTTCCAGAAAACTCCACTCAAGGTTTGTACTTGTATTGACTTATTTCCCAATCACAGTCCATTTCAGTAAATGCAAAACCGTGCACAGTTTGGCAGTGATTCATCTCCCACTTTTCTGGAGGCACTGGATTACTGCCTAGGACTGATCATTGAGCCAGGAGGTTTTGGCAGCCGATGAGCATTTTTTTTTTTTCAAAGTTTTCCAGAGATTCTGGAAATGTCCGGAAATACAGTGACTAATTGGCAGTGGAGACCCCGAGGAATGTCTCGGAACTTGCGGGTCTTGTTGCACTTTCACATAACGTAATTGTTTCGCTTTAAGACTGGAAAGTGTGATATACTCTATACCTGAGTAGACCATTTCAGTCTGATAGCACTGATGTCAGTCTGAACAATGACCAAGGTTTAACAATGAAGCAATCTTTGGTCTGGAAGAAGCAGGCCACTCCAAAAATATCAAGTAGTAGTTTGTGAAAGGTCACAGTTGACATTCACAATTCTTCCTCAGATAATTAGCATGTTGCTTTGTATTTAAGGCACCATACTTGATTATTCTTCTCTGGTTGAGACTTGCTGCATCATTTACTGACTAAAATACAAAATATTTTCTTCCGGAAAAGGGTAAGCATGCGTCATTATTAGCGCACTGCGTCTGTTTGAGGTCTCAGCTCGCGTTTCTACTAAACCTCAGCCTCGAGAGTGAGCCAGGCGGTCTGAGCCACATTTAAAACAGCTGCAGATGTTCCGCCGAGCTAATTAGGGGCAGTGGGACGGAGGCAACCTTCTGCACAAGAGGAGGGCTGCTGGCCAATGTGGATATAAACAATTAATTAAGAGCGGCGGGTGTTAAAAGTGGTTCAAGGCTCTGCATGAAATCTTGCGTTCAAAAACTGACCTCTCAGTTGCCTTTACAGATGCAGGTTTCCTCCATATGTATTTATGTAACCCAAATTAGTATGCAAGTCGGAATTTGCTATAATGAATCGTCCACCTACGCAAAACCAGCTATAATATCACAGTTACAGAAAATTCTTGCAGGCAGGATTTGTTTCTTCATTTGGAAATTGGAGATGACCATCTTTGCCTAGTTTTGTGCTTTAAAACCTCTGACAACATGAACGTTGCTATCTGAAAAGTGTTGCACTAGCTGGAAGACGGTTCAGCCTAAGATAACAAGAGGTGCAAATGCCCCAAATGGTCAGGATGGTCCCGAAGCTGCTTCAGTTTGGAGTGACTGAAACCTCTCAAATACATGCTATTCACAATGTTTAACTTGAGTGAGTATCCAGTAACTGTTTGTATTGGTCAGTACCCTCAATGTATTAGTTGGCATAGATTTAGCATCCGTAGGAGCGGTGCAATACTTTGAACCCTCTGTTTGAACTTAGTTTGCTTTGCATCCAACATTTTTCTATTACTTACCTAAAAACTTGAAAAATGCTTCACAGTTCACCTGAAATCATCAAGGAACTCTTCAAAACACCCTCTAGATATAATTCCTATACCGCGGGTAACTCCTGCGGTCAGAAATGTGGAATCCCTGGTGTTCAGGGGGGATTATAATCAGAGTTGAGAATGAGTATCATATTTACCGGCCTATTATTTTGGAAACACAAGGAAATAGTTTATCCGTCTCAACCCAAGGAAGATACAAAAAATACTAGTGACAAATTGCAGGGAAAGCACAGGGCATCGAGAACTAATGGGTCATGGTGAGGTGCACCGATAAAGGTGAGAAAAGACAAAACAAAAGGTTGGTAGTAGCTCAGGTCCCTTAACAAAGAGGTGCCATGACAACAGGTATGCTGAGAAGCCATAACCCTGAGAATCATGAAAGAAATCATGTACAACAACGGATGAAATCACTGTCTTTGTTTGGAGGGAGTCCGGGGCAGGTTGCCTGGAAGTGACACAAACCTGCCAGTTGGTTAAGAGCCCTCTCCTCCACAGAGTACGCTCATCTGTCTATAAGCTCACCCTCGGGAGCTAGGCCACACAAAACTGCTGCGCGATTGGTAGCGTGCTGGGGCTCAGCTGGGCGGGGTTAAACCTGCTGGGATGTTTCATATTCATACTCCGTGTGAATTCACAAGCAGTCCGTCAAGTCTCTGCCTGCTGTCAGGAGGAAGAAGAGTTCTCCGGATTTGCTTTTTGCAAGGCTTTGCAAACTTTTTGTTTCAGTGGTGGTGTCCTCAGACAAATGCCTGGTGATTCGGGTTCGAAGGGAAGGCCGCCCTCTGGTTGCCACCCCTGATCCCATTCGGGCAATCAGCCGTGGGGTCTTCTGAAGACTCCTCTCAACGGGCCTGCTCCCGTTGCCATGCTCAAACACTCCAAGAACAAAAATGTCTCGTGGGTAAGTGGAGTGTTTGCTATTTGCGTATGAGTGTGAGGATGAGTACAACAGATTATGTTGGACTAAGGTAGTGCAATGCCACTGGTTTTTGATGCTCCTGTCCTGAGCCCGGTGGCCTTTCCAAAGAGAGGCTTTAGAGATTTAACTATTATATAACTACAAGCTACTACATGTCCACTTTATGAAATCTCCTGACCAGTCTGCCAACTCTAATTGCGGTCCAAAAAAGTTATCAACGAGTTTGGAATTCTAACCTGACTCTTAAATTGACATTTGTTAGGAGTAGTTACAATAACGCTAGATAAAGTACTTTTTTTTTCTCATGTTGACCCAGGTTTATTTATTTTTCAAAAATGTGTTTGACATGTAATTCTTTACTAGTACAGCGGGATCAGGGGAGATTAGAGTGAGTGTGGCTTTGCAGGGATGAAATCAGCTACTTGCGCACAGGGGGGTGGTGCAAAGAGGACAGAATGAAAATATGCTTCACTATATGTTTTTAGCTTATGCGTGCGTACAATACATCACCTTGTGCTTTGTTTGTGGTGGTACCGGAGCAACTATGCCAAATCCTCATTAGCAATGTGCTTCTGTCTTCCCCACCCAAGGCAAACTTTGCTCCACTTTTCCACCCTCAGTGCACCCATATGGTGCATATGTCATGCTGATGCACTGCCCTCGCGCTGAACTTGATTTTTCGGCATCCAGAAAAAGCTGGAAATCACATTCATTGTGAGGCTATGCTGCTGATTTGACATCAATCTCTGGTTCCATATGAAACACTGTTGGTGTACCTTTGTCCAACCAATAAGGCTAATGACTTTGAGCACCACGGTTTGAAACGCAGCAATGGTCATTGTCAGGCAGATTAGCGCACCAGATGTTACTCTGGGTCTGTCTTGTCTGTCTGGGGGCAGCTGTATAACCTAGTACGGTGGCTACAACCCAGCCACACAGCAGCGAATTCGCTTCTTAGTATCAGTGAAGCTTTTCGCAGTAGCAAAATACAAAGTAAAAACATGTTGTCAGTAGAGAGCTTTTTACCCCGTCTTGCTCGTAGAGTGCCATCTAGTTAACCATGCAACAGATGTCACCCTATCAAATTAAAGCTTAATGCCCGGCCAGCGGGAAAAACACTTCAGCGCTAACCATGACACCACACAGCTTAAACATTAGACTGTGTGTGTGTGTGCGCCTCAGCCGTCATGTGACATTTGCCATCTTCTTACCAATGGTCCCGTTTCATGGTCCCTTTTCATGACGTGTCACCTGGGTGACATCGGTTGTATTTACGCGGAACTTGCCGGATGAGTAGCATGCGCCGTCTCCTCTTGACTGAGCTGTGAGCACCCATGGGTCACGCTACTCTGAGTGAAAAGCGGGGATTTGCATTATTCATTGCAGTCACAGCCGAGGAGCAGCGCGGCGACACAAGTTGTTTCCTGCATTGAGGGAGGACGAGCATGTCCAAGAAGCCAAAGGTAAAAGCAAAAACAACAATGCAGAACGCTGTTAATCGACTTGTGTTTCACACTAGGCTGCTCCTTAAAATTTAAAAATGTATTTTGCAGTCAGCACAGTCTGTTGCAGGCCTGTGTTGTTGAAATATTGCTCAACATAGAGCTGAGCTTCTAGAAGCACTATTATTTGTGGATTGCCATAGATAAGCACTTTGCTGTCGTACTAAGAAAAGACTGCAGTTGAAGGGTGAGTCAATGACTTTGAATGTAAATGTCAATAATCAGCTGCTCAAAGGGAAATTCAATCAAACAACTCTAAAAAAAGTAGCTTTGTGGTTAAAATAGATTGACTGAGTCAACTTGACTAAGCCCTACAACAAAATGATTGTTATGTTAGTCATTAGCAAGTGGAATATCTCATGAACAAATCATTCAAAATAACAGAAATAATACAACACAGTTCTGTGCTTGAAGTTGAAAATTCACCATTAGGTTTCCTCTCTGTTTTGTTATTTTTATGGAACAAGCAACATAAGCTGAAAAGAACTTCACGAACCGTTGTGCAACCTTAATCGTCTCGTAACATCGAGGATTGATGAGTTGACCTGTCTTTAGCTTTAGTAAAGTACAGTACGCTTTTCCCAAATTCATTTTCCCTGACTACTGTGACATTTGTTTTTGAAGGTAAGCTTTGACCACGTTTCATTTTTGCATTTGTGCTAAAATCCTGGCTCTGTGAAAAGTCGGATAAATCTCCTTACAGAGAGAAGCAATCATTTCAAAGTGGACACAAGCAATCGTCTCCTCAGGGGCTATATTGTGTATGGTATGCCTCATCCCTCACAAATGCCTTGATGTACAGTATTCGGCGGATGAGCTATAGTCAGACTGCTTTGATTTTTGATGAGCTGCTTGTAAGGTTTTTCCCACGACTCGATGTGAGACTGTCGTTGTATCTTTTATGTCTTTACGTATAAGTCTTTGTTGTTTTATATTTTAGCAATTTCATTATTGGGAAGAGACGCTCCACTCGACTTCTTGTTCCGCCTATCTTCTTTTTCGTGGTCTCCCTTCGCCTCAATGCCTGTAATTAGAGATGGTCCTGCGACTCGAGTGACGTGGCTTGTCCTGTATCTAGGTAACCTCCGTCAGACGCTGGGTGCCGGCTCTCACGGGTTTCATTAATTGTGAATCAGAGTCCCGTCAGGCTGCGTCAAGATTTTCCATCCTTGCTTTCATTGAGAAAGAAAGAGAAGTGTTTTTGATAAGAAGACTATCAGACTCCGAAAAAACTATTGTTTATCTCTATACAATTATAGCAATAAAACAGATCCTGTCTAAAGTTAGGGGTTGAATTGCTTCCAGGAAAATTTAAAGATTTATCAGTCTAGCACAATAATTCCTCTTGGAGAATTTTTCATTTGTATAATAGCTTTCTTGGCAAGGCAAAGCCTCGGAGTTGACTTTTGGACAACTCAGTGATTGGGGTGTTTTTACAAAACTTGAAATGCCAACCACGGCCTGTTTTTAAACGCACGCCTGACAGGCAAACCAAACAGTGTTGTTAATGTCCGACTTGGTTTTTCTTAAACGTAGACAGCCACAGGTCAGAATAAATCAATTGCGTCTAGTTTCACGTCATTGTCGGTCCGCAGTTGTCTAGTTGGTAACCAAATTCATTCGTGATCCCTGTCTGCATTTTTGGCAATGTGAAACTGCACTGTTTGTTCATCTCCAAATTATATGCGCTGAAACCACCCTCACTGAAAAAGACAGGTACCACAAGTATAGATTTGTTGACCCTAGTAGCCATCGCAACCTTTCTCCTTTATGAATGCCGTGTGGACGGCATATTGATTTCCCTCTTGCTGTTCATAGTGCTTGTAAGTTGCCTTCGTTGGCCTTTGTGCGCCTGTCAGTAGGAATGCACTTGTTTCCCGATCGATACACCAAAAGGTGATGCAGGCCCTCATTTAACATGAACACAGGAATCAGAAAGCTTTTAAGGCTGGTTATTGTGATATATTGGTTAGGAGTGGGAACCTCTTGGTACCTCACGATACGATACGCGATACATAGCTCACGATAACGATGATCTGACGATATGGCGATACAACGATTATCGATACATTTGTAGAATGTCCTAGAATGATTTTCTGACCAACAACTAATAAACAAAAAAAAAAACAAGCTTCTGCAGTGAATTGGAATGAGTTTATCACTAGTAGACATCCAATCCATTTGAAATTGGAGGGTGGCAGCAAATGAACATTCGTTCCAGCGAATGAACATCCCTTCCACTTCAACCGGATTGAACGTCTACGGCCGTCTGAGGCAGCCAATGCCAGCCAATGAGGTAATTTCGGGCCATGTAAGGTCATTTACCTGTTGATGTTTAGTTACTTCCTGTTGATTTTGGGGTATTTGATGGGTCACTTCCTGTTGATTTTGAGTTACAGAACAGGAAGTGACATGGGAACCACCCAAATGAATAGGCAGTGACTCAAACTCAACAGGAAATGACCTATAAATCATAGGCGGAGTTTGACTTTTGGGCCAGGGGGGCGGGGGGGCACAAAATGTTGATGACCCCAAAACGGAGTGTCAGTAATAAAATTAACCTACAAGAATATTTATAATAATAAGTTGAAAATGACCGTTTTTTTTGTTTCTCGCCATTCTTGAGGAGAATTCTAAATCAGGCTGCTTAGGACGGCTATACTTTTCGCCAAGATCGTCATCGATTGAATATGGTACGCCCGCCGGTGTTGTGCCAATGTAGTTATCCCAGTCAAAAATTGCACCCCCTGGGTGGAGCCATATGGAGGTAGATTTGTGTCTTCATTATTAGATCAAAAAATGTGTTTGAATGCAAAAATAAATTTAACAAAAAAAAAAATGCATTTGAAAGCTTTTTTTCTTTGAATTTTTTTTTTTTTTTTTTTTTTTGATTGAAGCAACTTTTTTGATTGAAGTAATGTTGTTTTGCGTTTGGGCCACATTTTGTCTAGGACATTTGTGTCTTTATTATTCAATCAAAAAATAAGTTGCTTGAAACATAAAATATATATTTTCAAACGAAAAATCACTTCAATGAAAAAAATAAAAATTTCAATCATAGAAAAAAAGTTTTTGAACGCGGAAAAAATATTTGTGACTCAAATGTTTGCATTTGAACACTTTAATTTTTAAAATTTTTAATTAAAAAAATTTTCTTTGATTTTGGCAATCCTTTTTGTTTTTGGGCCATGTTATCGAAATCATTCGATCCCCAAAAAAGTTGCTTCAATACCCCCAAAATATTTTCAAACAAAGAAAAAAATCATTTGAAAAATAAAATTGCCCTCCCCTAATTTCTTTTTTTAAATAATATGCAAAGTAAATGACCATCTAAGGTGGTAGTCACATGATATGTTCGAAAAATAATTTTGACCCGTTATAAAAAAATATATATATTTTTTTGGTTCATTTCATTCATTTTTGTTGTTTGCTTTAGTGCTTTACAACTTTTACACATACTGTATATAGGAAAGTCAATTACATACAATGACACTTTTCGGCCACCGGGGGGGCTGGCCCCCCCTTAAACTCCGCTTATGCTGTAAATGCCCTAAAATGAACCGCAAGAGACCTGTAAATGCCCTGAAAACCCGCAGTCTAAGGCTAGGTTCATACTACAGGTCTTAATGCACAAATCGGATTTTTTTGCCATATCTGTTTTTTGGCGTGCCTGTTCAGACTGCCTTTGTCCATTTAGATCATTTTAGTATTACGCATGCGCACTAATTCGCAGTCCGACACGCGCTGAGCAAGACGACCCGCATGCGCAGAAGCATCAAAACAAAAACCACACATGCTGGTTGTCATCCGTCATTCCAGGGATATCATAATTTGCTTTTTAAAAAGAGGACACAAATAACATACATAAATAATCCCAGTTTAGTCTTAAATTCAAAGTATATGGATCGATAGCATGCTCGCACTGTCCGTGCATGTCACACACACATACGGGCAGTTTGCCCCGACTCTCGGCCGTGTGAGCAATGTTGAAATATTGCTTATATGGAGCAGACAGAAAACCGATCATTCTCAGGATTATCCTCAACCCATTTTTATTTTTTTTTATGACTGTTGTCAAGTCCGACCCTTCCTAAAAAGCCGTGTTCAAGCCAAGCTAGGCGCTAATAACGCACAGCTGCACCGCTACCGTTAGCGTCTCTCTCGCTTTTTAATGACGTAATTGCTGCATGAATTCCGATTGGACAGTACAGACCGCCGCGACGGTCTGGAAAAATGTGGCCCAGATCGGATTTGAACCACATACGAAACTGACCCAGATCGGATTTGAAATGGTCCAGTTCTATGCGACTTGTCACGTTCAGACCGTCAAGTTAATGCCTCACTCGAGTCGGAAAAACACGAAAAAATCGGATTCGTGCATTAAGACCTTTAGTATGAACGTAGCCTAAATGGATTGGGAGTCGTGCACCATCAATGCAGCCTTAGAGTTAGCTGAGACACTATTATGGTGGAAGATTTTAGTAGCAACTTGTTGGTTCCTTTTTATTTATTTATTTTTTTTTATATTTATACCTTTTTAAAACGATATCTCGATTCTTGGCAGGAGCATATCGATAACCTTTTGGGATAAAAAGTATCACGATATATCACCATTTTGTCACACCCCTAATATTGGTGTATTTTTTTCAATCGGCAAATATATTTTTAGCTCGTAGCTTGAGACACCAGCACCTATTTCCTGCTCATCCGTCAGTCACTCGGCATGCTGCCTTTCGTCCCCTGAGGCTTGATAGCAATTAGTCTGACCTTCATTTTGATAGATGTGGTGAATGTTTGTCTTTTCGCAACAATGTCAGAATCCGTTCAAAACGTAAACAATGAATTGATAACGGAAGGTAATTGAGTCAAGTGCCTATCCTTGGTTTCAGCGTTCCAAAGTACATCACAGCAACACACTAAAACTGCTGAATAGCCAATTCTGCCCAATGATGAAGGGTCTGAGCTGACGTGCCATTGTTTTGTCTGGCGCTGACTACACTTTGCTTCGGCACGTGCCGAGCGCACGCTCCGCAACATAATCCTCACGGAGGGGTTAACCCTGATCAAACCCAATATAATCCAGGATTTAGCCCAGGCCGCCCACGAAACAACTCTCTGGGGGGAAATAATACAAATCTGGTTTTTAGTTTGTAGTTTGTATGACAGGGTTTTTATGCAGTTTGAAAACTGGTCCCACCTTTTTGCAGGGTCGCACGTTTTAAAACGTTTCAATCTGGAGTAAAAGGATGTCCTTGGTTTGTGACACTTTAGATTAGAACCCCTATCTCATTACCTTGAAACCAACGGAAACTTTCAGTGGTCTTTGGATCTGATAACCAGCAAAGCCTCTCTGAAGCATTTCAGTGACTTCCTGATATCCTCGGTCTCTCCAACATGTGTTTCATGCTATACAGTAAAAAAAAAACAAAAAAAAAACATGGAAGTCGCGTTAACTGCACAGATCACACACACGCGCAGGCATAAAAAAGCGGCTGCAGCTGCTTTCTGGAATTTTCAGGCCAGCCCTGTTGGCCAAAGATCTTCCTTGCTTACCCGCGATGTGTGTGTGGGAGGGACAGAGGTTGGGGAGAAAAGGGGTGGGGGGTTTGTTTTCTGGGGCTGCTGGACGGTTGTAGCGTTCCGAAGGAGTGTACTCCCAGCGTGGGAAAGACGCTCGTCCTCTCTCCGTGCCTCAAAAGTAGGCCAAAGGAGGACCAAAAGAGACTTTTAACTCTGAAACATTTTTGGGGGGGTACAGAAGCATAAAGTCTAAGGAATTCCTGTGCTACGCGGCAACGATGGGAAGCGGCTGAGGAGATTTTTTTTTCTCCCGGCAGAAATGTTTCACTCGGCTAGTGAGGAGTCAGATTTGGTGAGTTTCAGGAAACACTTTTACACACTTTTCTGAGACTTTCCTACTTCCTCTCTTTGCAAGGGGAAGGACTTGGACTTGGGCAGAATAGAGGTTATTGGGGCACATTTTTAGGGGCGTTATCCCATGGTTGGATCAAAAATGTATTGCTTCTTTGTCGCAGAGATTCTGTACAAAGCATTACTCAACTTTTAGTGGGAAAAAATCATGCTTTTTAACTAATCTGACCGTTCCCAAGTTACGCCTGAACTTTGTAACCTCTGCTGTGTCATGCACTCGACTTGTGAAGTCAGCACATGCTGCACCTTCTCAGTGTGTGCACTGAGTTGAGTTCAGGCTGTGGTAACCTAACAACGCAGAACGCAAGCCCAATCCGAACTGGGGAATGTTTTAGTAACAGTACAAAAGTTTTTATTTAACTACGGATGTCCCGATCACATATCTTTGCACCCGAGTCCGAGTCACCTGATTTTGAGAATCTGCCGATACCGAGTCCCGATCCGATACCGAAAATTTTGTTGTTGTTTTTATTTGAACAAAGGTTCCAAACATGTTACATTACTGTACATTTTACAGTACTTCTTTTACCTTACTTTCTTTTACGGGAGTGTTGCGGAGTATCAAACATAAATTTGTGCATCTTTTCGCAATGCCATTGTATTTCTGGATTATTTTGTTACTTTTTAGGCCTTAAAAAGTAAAAAATACATATATAAATTAAGCCTGAATGATATTGGAAAAAAGTAACATCGCTACATAAATTGCCAAGGCTCCACACTTACTTTTTACATTGGTTGCACCTTTGCAAAGTTGCAACTTTTTTCTTCTGGTGCACCAACTCAAAATGTAGGTGCACAGAACTGTGAAGTGGTCGTGCTAGCCACTGTCCCACCGTACCGCCTTCAGAATGTGAATTATTTTTTTAAAAACAAGAATAACGCAGAAAAATGCTTGTCTTTATTAAATGCTTGATTGAGTGAGTTCACTTAAATTCACTCACGCTTATAGGGGCCGTTTACATGGCGACTCTCCGAGAATACGAACAATTTCAAATTTGCATTTGCGTCTCCATTTGAACAATGTCGCAATTCCGCATGAAAACGATGTAGTATTCATGCCGGGCCCTAGGGGGCAGTGCAGATTTACAGGCCGACAGAGAATGATGCACTTTGACCCCACCAAGCTCCCTCAGCCTGGAAAATAATATGCCCGCCCACTCGAAGCAATGTCATTTTTCTTTTGTTCAAAAAGGCACAAAAATTGAAACATTCAACATATTTAATTTAGAAATGTTATTAAAACAGTAAATTAAAGCCGACATTCTGCCATATTTGCTGTTTTTAATGTTTAGTAGCACCGCGGCGCACGCCCAATGTGACGTGTACGGGTGCTGACGTTAACGGCGCGGTCTCGCGCCGCAGGAGCCTTTGATATGCATGCCGAGGAAGCCCCCTTCAACTCCCCGCAATCGGATTCTTCCACTTTGGAGGCAGGATTCAGAATTTTTCGTCTTTGCCTTCAGTCTTCGCCGCCACCATATGCACGCGAGGCGAGTCCGCTACTCAGTCATTGCGCCTTTGTGTCGCAGAGTCGCCATGTAAACTGCCCCATAGGCTCAAATTGCCGAGAAAAGCCTCTTACATAAAATGAGTTGCCACAGGGGCAGTTTACATGGCGACACTGCGACACAAAGACGCAATGACTAAGTTGCGGACTCGCCTCGCATGCATATGGTGTCGGCGAAGACGAAAAATTCTGAATCCTGCCTCCAAAGTGGAAGAATCCGATTGTGGGGGGTTGAGGGGGCTTCCTCGGCATGCATATCAAAGGCTCCTGAGGCGCGAGACCGCGTCGTTCATGTCAGCACTCGTACACGTCACATTGGGCGTGCGCAGCGGTGCTACTAAACATTAAAAACAGCAAATATGGCGGAACGTCGGCTTTAATTTACTGTTTTAATAATATTTTTAAAATAAATATGTTGAACATTTCAATTTTTGTGCCTTTTTGAACAAAAGAAAAATGACATTGCTTTGAGTGGGCGGGCAAATTTTTTTCCGGGCTGAGGGAGCTTGGTGGGATCAAAGTGCATCATTCTCTGTCGCCCAGTAAATCTGCACTGCCCCCTAGGGCCTGGCATGAATACTACATCGTTTTCATGCGGAACCGCGACATTGTTCAAATGGAGACGCAAATGCGACATTTTTCGTATTCTCGGAGAGTCACCATGTAAACGGCCCCACAGACTGGTGTGTAACAAGCTAAATGACTATTGACACATTTGCGCGTCTGATTGTAGAGCTACCAAGTCTTCTCTTGCACGATCATAGCTTCAAACCTGTCAATCATCGTTAACTTTAAGTTTCAAACAAACACCAGCTGAAGACCAAGCAAGTTTGCACTGGTTAGCTAGTGGGAGGGAGGTAAAAGGCTGTATGAGCATGAAGCAGAAAAACAAATATATTTTTGTAATTAAAAACCCCATCCTTTTCACCAGACTCTGATCCTCTGAAAAATCACTTGATCTGATAGGGACATCCCTATGTTAAACCAATCAAGCGCTCCTAAATCATGGCAGACTTTGTAATATCTGCAATTGTATTCTTGTCCAAAGAATCAAAATTGTATTGTCAAGAAATTGGTGATTTATACTTCTAGTAATGATACACTATCTTGTAATTAGATACAGTAATGCTTTGGCCCATGAGTTTAATTACTTTAATAACATTACAGCTCAGGTAAGCCACAACTTGCCATTAATAGCAACTGTACTGGGAGGGTTTGCGGCGATCATTTTTGTGTTCTTAGTTTTGTTACCTACAGTATTTGCCTGCCACTTTCACGATTGACATCCAATCCATCTACAGTGGTATGAAAAAGTATATGAACCTTTTGGAATTTCTCACATTTCTGCATAAAATCACCATCAAATGTGATCTGATCTTTGTTAAAATCTTACAGATGTAAAAACAGTGTCTGCTTTAGCTAAAACTACCCAAACATTTATTGGTTTTAATAGTTTAATGAGGATAGTATGCAAACAATGACAGAAAGGGGGGAAAATAAGTAAGTGAACCATCACATTTTGTGGCCCCCCCTTGGCAGCAATAACTTCAACCAGACGCTTCCTGTAGCTGCAAATCAGTCAGGCACATCGGTCAGGACTAATCTTGGCTGATTCTTCTCTACAAAACTGCTGTAGGTCAGTCAGATTCCTGGGATGTCTGGCATGAATCGCTGTCTTTAGGTCATGCCACAGCATCTCAATGGGGTTCAGGTATTGACTTTAACTTGGCCACTCAACAACGTGTATTATGTTTGTCTGAAACCATTCTGATGTTGATTTACTTCTGTTTTGGATCATTGTCTTGTTGCAGCATCCATCCTCTTTTTAGCTTCAACTGTCTGACAGACGGCCTCAGGTTTTCTTGGAAAACATCCTGATAAACTTTTGAATTCATTCTTCCATTAAGTATTGCAAGCTGTCCAGGCCCTGAGGTAGCAAAACAGCCTCAAATCATGATGCTCTCTCCACCATGCTTTACTGTGAAGATGAGGTGTTGATGCTGGTGAGCTGTTCTATTTTTCCTCCACACATGAAGTTGTGTGTTCCTCCGAAACAATTCAGCTTTGGTTTCATCAAGCCACAAAATATTTTGCCAAAACGTCTGTGGAGTGTAACAGTTTTACATACAGTATAGTTGATGTGTGCACTGAGATATTGGACTGTGCCAGTGATTTCTGTAAGTCTTTACACTCTAGGGTTCTTTTTTTTTTTTTTTTTTTTTTTAACTTCTCTGAGTATTCTGCACTAAACTCTTGGCGTCATCTTTGGTGGACGGACACTCCTTGGGAGAGAAGCAACTGTTCCAAACTCTCTTCATTTGTAGAGTACTTTACTAACTGTCGATTTATGAACATCCAGATTTTAGAGATGGTTTTGTATCCTTTCCCAGCTTAATACAAATCAACAATCCTTGATCGCAGGTCTTAAGACAGCTCTTTTTAGCGAGCCATGATGCACATCAGACAATGCTTCTCATCAAGACAATTTTTACTTTAAACCACTTATCAGTGTTTGGGCACACACCTGACTTAAATAGTTTGGTAAAAAATGATTTCAATTGCTCTTTAAGTCTATTTAGTCAGAGGGTTCACTTACTTATTTTTCCCTCTTCTGTCATTGTTTGCATGATATCCTCATTAAAATTTGAAAACCTATAAATATTTGGGTAGTTTTAGTTAAAGCATACATTGTTTTTACATCTTTGTGATTTTGACAAAAATCAGATCACATTTGATGGTGATTTTATAAAGGAAATGTGAGAAATTCCAAAAGGTTCAAATACTTTGTCATACCACTGTAGATGGATTGGATGTCAGTCGCGAAAATGGCAGGCAAATACTGTATGTAACAAAACCAAGAACACAACGATATTGTCAAAAATCAAGCTAACAAAATGCTAAACCAACACGTGACGTCAAACCACAATCCATACAGTCCACATGAAATAAACCCAACGAGGCCGAACACATTCATCTCAAGTACGCTCCCATTAGTTGGATGTTACGTTTGACTGGAGATGGTTAGCTCGCTTCTCGTTGCACTCTCTCTCAGCCAGCTCTCATCAATCATCTCGCAGTCTTACACCTCGTACGCCAGGAAGCTGCGGAATATTGATGACACAGGCGTAAAATAGAAGCGTAGAACCACCCCCACCAACTACCACTTCCCTATAGGCGGCCTCTCTCACTTAACTGTATCATCTTCATGAGACGTCATCTTATTACAGTGCTCGTTGCCCGCCTAGGGAATGACCTGCTAGATAAAGAAGATCCAAACGGCGAGGGATTGACTGCAGTAGCTAGTCGCAGGTAATATTTATTAGTAGCCAGGGATTAGATCGTAACATCCAACCAGATATCGTCAAAGTAATAATTGCACCTCGTTCCTGTGTTTTGCCAGCCTCAGTAATAAAGTTATAACAGAACTTGTTGCGAAAAGCTTGATTGGGCTAGCTGCTGACAAGTCAAAGAATGTAGTTTTTTTTTTTTTTTTTTCATCAACGCACACCAACGTGACTCTCCTTCGGATAAGCGTTTCAGAGGATGAATGAATGATTGAATGATGTCAACTAGGGCTGCAGCTATCGAATATTTTAGTAATCGAGTAATCGACTGAAAATTCTATCGATTAATCGAGTAATCGGATAAAACAAATATATTTTTAGGTGAAGAGCAATTATAAATATACAAGAGAAAACAAGACATTTCATCTAATCTTGAACCATTTTCAGTCAATCAATGTCTTTATTTTCGATGTATATTGTAGCTAGAATATAAAAAAAAAAAAAGACTAATTCACTGCTTTCACTCAAAAAACTTTTAGATCTTATTTAAAAAAAAAAAAAAAAAAAAAAACTAATATATATATATATATAACCTAAAAATGCCGTTACCCTTGATAACACACATCACTTAAAAGTTTGGATTTTTTCCCACGTGTTTCAATTGAATTTCTCTTTGTGTCAAGCCATTTTTAAGTTCTAGTTAAGTTTTAAGTTAGTCTAAACTGTAAGTCCTGATATGATTTTGAGTTTTTGCAGTGTTCAAAATAAATGTATGATACAGGCTGTACTGGAGCACATTAGGGACCAGTGCTACTTGGTGTTTTATCCAGCAATGACTACTGAGCTAAAATTGATAGTTAGCATGATTAAGTTTTTATTTTACACCCTCATCACTCCACAATGCTATGTTATGTTAAAGCCTGTATGTAAGACACGTTAGCCACGCAACGACAGTGGTCATAATTAATTGAAACCTAGTCCTCCGCAGGGCTAACTTTACGTGAGCTAGTAGCGACAGTAACGTTAATCTTATTTATTAGCGCTTAGCGCTCTTTATTAGCGCTTAGCGCTGTACTGCTTTAAGATGGCGGCTGTTTAATAACGCTGCCCAGACGCGGCCGAGTCTGTCATTGCGCATCTAGTTCAACATACATGTGATCTTTATGAGACGCATCAGACGCTAGCTGTTACCAACGTTACAGTTTCCTCGTGTAGATTATATTTACTCCGTCTTCTCTACTATAATGAGGACCAACACGGAAGGACGGTATAACCCAGAAACGTCAACAGCGCGATAACGTGGCCGCCGCGAGAACGCAGTGAAACGTGGGCGTTAAAGTCAATCAACCAATGCACACCAGTCGCAGTGCGGCCGCGTGTTAGACGCGTCCCAGAAGCGGCTCAACACGACGCACGCGGAAAGAACGGCAGACATTATTATTTGACGCGAGACGCGACCTTCCTGCATCAATACTACTACCGGTAGCTAGGATCGGGCAGACCGGAAGTCACTCGTGTAAAAATACGGTGGATCCGGTCGATTTTCAAACTAATATGCAATCGTAACCAACTTTTTGAGTCCATCAGTCCTCTTGAGTGGTAGATCGGGGCACATTTGACTTGTCTTTGTTGATTTACAGCTGTCTTCTCTGCTATGATAATAACCAACACGGCCCCGTGTTCAATACAAAACCCTCCTACCATAACAAAACAAGTAGGAACTAATATTCACATAGGAACGAAAGTTATACAACATAAAATATACAATATAAATGAACACAACATCACATTTGTACACACATGATAAAATAAATAATAGCCCATTTAAATAAAATAATTTGAAACGAGCTAAAACACCTGTAATCAAATAATAAGAATAATACACAGATCCTGCTTACACAATTAAATTGATTAATTTCTGTGTGACGCTTTAACTTGAGGAAATCCACCAATAAAGCTTTTGAAAACCGTTCATAAGAAAAAAAAAAAAGATTCATTGAGGAATTTCATTTGTAAAATACATGTTAAAATCTTTGTCATTGGGATTGCTTTTCTCTTTAGCACAGGACTTCTCTTTTCTTTCAGAAAGAAAGCTGACCAATACGCGGGGTCTGAAAGGCAAATTGTTGTTGGACTATCTTTAAATACCTGCTACTTTTTGAGCAGAATTCTAGCTTTGTATAGGCTAATGTTCCTATTGTTGAAAGCACAAAGGTCTGTAGTAAACAATTAGCACATTTATATTTTGCATTGTGTTTTCTTACTGTACCGAAAATGAACCGAACCGTGACCTCAAAACTGAGGTACGTACCGAAACGAGATTTTTGTGTACCATTACACCCCTACTTAATAGATATCGTTTTTGTATCAAATCATGGCCTCCATTATGCCAAAGATTCCCAACCCTACTCTGTATCTAATGGAATGATTGACAGCCAGCAAGTCCATCAAGGGGATGGGACGTTGCACTTACCTAATGCGCTGGCATTTGGAATGCTGGGTAAACACTTTTTCATAGCCCTGTCAGTGTCACCTTGATTTCTTTGCAGGAGCAGCGCCACTCGATCTTTTTTGCCACTTACCAAGACTCATTACCTTGTGCTTCTTTTTTAAACGTCTTGTTTTCTCACAACACTTCACACTCTGCTTGCTCAATTAATAACAAATATTAGTAAGCACAGCGCGTAGCATTTTGCTCTCAGCGCACGCCAAACATTTCAGTGACTTGAGCGAAGTGGCAGTGACGGACAGATGGCAGGGGAGAGCCAGGCAGGCCAGAATGAGTCACGGCGAGACTGAAAACCGCTAGCACGGGTGCTGTGCTGTACATTGACAGTCTTTTGACAGTCAGAACAGAACACGACTGGGAAGCGTTCATTCTTAAGTAAACCGTAAAAAAAAAAAAAAATTCCGAAAGGTGCTGGCAGCTGTGGAATTTTACCGTGGTTTGGTAACCGTATATTTTTTATCTGGGTCTTTGCCTTGCAAAGGCCAATATAGTGTTGCCCCTGCAACTTAATTTATTATTACTATAGATTTTTGTAAATTAGAGTTTAATTTATTATTACTATGGATTTTTGTAAATTAGAGTTTCTATTGCAGACCTGATCTTACCACCAAAATTGAACTATTCCTTATCCTACTTTGTCACTAGACATCTTCTATTTACTAAATATAAATATCATGTTCTCCACACTGAGAAGAAGCCAACAGTGCGAAAGGTCTTTTTGTAGAAAATGCAAACCTTTTCAACTCTCTCTTAAGTGAAGGCATAAAAGCCGCACTGGGAAATCCCAGTGGGAGATGATAGAAGGTAGTGCTTATGATGGGTTATGTCTTAAATGGAAAAAGGTGAAGATGGTTATTCTGGGCGCTTGAGTGAGTGTAAAAATGGAAGCTGTCCTTAACAACAAACAAATTTGGGGGGCTTGTCTGGGAGTCGGACATGGGACCTTTAAAATAACTGCACCTGCAGTTTTTATATGACTGCGCCACCAGCCTCTCCCAGTCAAAATGGATGGAACTCCTATCGTCGTCAATGGCAGACTTGGTTAATTATTTGCATAACGTTCATAGTGTTTCTGGAAGCTTATTAGCGTTGTCACTGTCGGTGTTACGAGTAGACTGCTCTAGGCAAAATCTGTCGTTACAAGTCTCCGTCATTGGTTGAATTAGCATCTTAACAGCATCTGTGTCCTGCATTGCAGAATACAAAACACTCGTAAAAAAACCTTCAGAAATTTCAGAATCCAACAAGCAGCTAGCGCTCCCACACCGGTTGACCTCCGAACTGGCGCAACCCAGCGATCGGTCATGCGTCATCAGTGTAGTGGTTACATTTTTAGTAACCTATCTCAGCCAATCTAACTTCATCCGCTCATGAATGGAGATGGCAATGTTTTAATTAAAAGGCTAATTATTCTCATTAGTCCTGTGTGGCTTAGAGCTGTCCTGCAGTGACTCTCTGGTGAATGGAGGTCCCTCAGAGTTTTAAATAAAGATGACTTTCATGTTCAATAGTGTTACTGCAGTAATTTTGAAAACAAAATCATACTCATTTGTGTCTGTTTGGATTGAAGAACTGAGACTTAATCTCAATTAGTCTTCAAATTCTGTAGTTAATAGAATGTATGACTGTCACGAAAATTCATTACAGAATTTTTATTTCCCTAATCACTGTTCACTCCACACCTACCCGTGTCTGTGTGCTCAGTCCTGACCCCTAAGCTGCAGCAATATGGCCACACTTAAATAATCTTTACGCCTGTGAATTAGATAAAGTGACAGGCATTGTTATTTTCGACAGCAATGACAATAACGTAAATGATGACGTGACGATGACGAGCTAAAACACATGGCTTGGAAGACGAATGCCACTTTTCATCTGACGAGATGACAACGAGACGAAAATGTGACATATTGTACATCGAGTACATCAGCTTGCATCGAAGCAGTGTTTGTGTCAGGTCACTCATGTGAGATGTGCTGCGGCTCTCCGTCATTCTTTTCAACGGAGTTTAGGGTGTGTTTCAAGCTAGGCTAGCTCCATCTTGCTTGTATGGAAACACTAGAGATGTCCTGATCGAATATTTTTGCACCTGAGTCCGGGTCACCTGAGTTTGAGAATCGCCCGATACAGAGTCCCGATCCGATACTGAAAAAAAAATTGTTCCAAAAACAAGAACAAAAATTAAACACGTAACTGTCCCACCGAATTATTTTTAAACAAGAATAATGTAGAAAAATACTTGCCTTTATTAAATGTTTCGTTGAGTGAGTCCACTTAAATCCGCTCACACTGCTAAGAACAACACACACACAATGAATGTCCACTCACACTACCGCAATGTTTAACAAGCTCAACGACGTGTCAATCATCTTTGAGCTGGTCTTTTTCAAGTATAGCGCTCCCAGGCTTCTCTGGCAACATTAATGCTTCAAAGCTGTCATTTATCGTTAACTTTAACAAGCAAACGCCACCTGCACTGGTGAGCAAGAAAAGCAGCAGGAGGGTGAGTGAAGGCTGTACGCGCCTGAAGCAGAGAAACATGAATATACTAGTACAGTGGTACCTCGACATATGATGGCTTCAACACATGATCTTTTTGACATTTGACGTAAAATTTGACTCGCCATTTGTTCTACATTCGACAACATGCTCGAAATACGACGAAATGGCAGCACCGCAGACGAATGCACGGCGGATTTTCTTGTGTGAGAAATCAACACAGGTTTTAGAAAAGGTTGGTACAGGTGGTGAAACAAGGAAAAAGTTGACGCTTACCTTCTAAATGAAGATGCAAATAATTGAAAAATATGAGCGTGGGGTGGGCATCCGTGAAATGGCTCAACGATACATCTCCACGGTCCTCCTCCGACCATCGTTCGCCAGTCTTTATAAGTTAAGCTGACAATTCTTATTGTGGTAACGTCTCCAAAGAAATCGCCAGCTTTGCCACGTTTTTATCATTTATTTCACAACTTATTCAACACAAAATGCCTAATGTCTGCTGCAATTGACTGTGTTCTCAAAAAAACAATGAAAGTGAAAGTGAAACTCTCAAGTAGGGCTGTCCCAAACGACTAATTTTCTCCCGATTAGTCAGCCGACTATTTTTACGATTAGTCGACTAATCTAATAATTTAAAAAAAAAAATTGGGGGGGGGGGGGGGTTGTTTACTAATTTAGCAATGAAATTTTTGTTGACGCTTATCAATTCACAAAAAACATATTGGAACACTTAAATTATTTATTAAAGTACAAATAAACACGTAAATAACAATAATAAATCACAAATAAACAATGAGTTCAAATGCTGATAGAATTAACTAGTGTAGCATCCCGATTGAAAAGGTGGTCTCTTAAACTGATGGTTTACAACTTTTATTCCATCCTTGATGTAATCACACCGTAAGAGCTGCGGTGCACACAAATAAAACAACACAATTAGAAATTAACAAAAACTTTTCACCTTTTTCCTATTAAACCTTATTTATATATCAATGAATTGCCTTTACCTTAATTTATTACCTTATCATTGACAATCTCTCCCTTGAGTGCAATCACTGTATATACTGTATATATTTATGACCTTTTAACCTTATATAATTTTCTATACCATAAAATAAACCATAACATGAAATAAACCTTTCAGTTAGCATTAAGGACAATACTAATAGCACTTATAGGCCCATTGTCAATGAAACATTATTATTCAGTAAGGCGACAGCACCCTCTGGTGTACAAAAAAATGAAGAAAAAAAATTACAAACTGGGTGACGGCATTTGAGGTGTTTATTCACGGCCGACGTGCAGCCAAGCTTGGCATTGAAGAGACAGGACAGAAGAGTGTACCCTCCGTTGTTTCTTTGAAATAAGTCAATGTTTTGGACACTCTGGTGCGCTTTTTTTTGGCTTTGTGCCGCTTTCCCCGCTTGCATACAGCGCATCCGACATTTTGAGCTTTCCACGCATATATTTTTTTTAATCCTTCATTAACCGTCGACGGGATGTTGTGCTCGTCGACGGATTTACGTCATCGATGACGTCGACTATGTCGACTAGTCGGGACAGCTCTACTCTCAAGCTCACCGGTCTCTGTCTCTGGCACGTCAGCCCCGCGGTGCGTTCAGGTACAGCAAAAAAAACGTTTGCCACATTGGAACCCGATTCGTTACAGTAATACAGGAATTATTATTAATAATTTTTGTTATATTATTCCGTTTTTGATTGATAATTTATTTGTTTTGCTATGTGTAATTGCCATTTGTAATAGTACCAGCAGTATTTATTAAGGATTTAGAGTAGGTTTTTGGACTGTGGAACGAATGAATGGAATTATAACAGTGACGTGCGGTGAGGTTCATGGTTGGTGAGGCACTGACTCCTTTAGTGTTAGATTTCCAAATATATAAACCAAAAAGGGTAGCTTATTCAATTGGCTACTGGTTATTTCATATCTCATCAGCATTCTTCACAAAACACGCACACACGGTACATATTATCGATACGTAAAAGTAAGAAAATAACATGCATTTGCTCTACACCCTCAATGTGTTGGCCGTCGCAATTCTATAATTCATGCAACATAAATGAGAGTAAAGAGTGGTGTACAAAACCACAGAATTCAATTCTGACCTTTAGTGAAATATTCAGTTGTTTTTAAAACTTGTAATTCTGATACTTTAATCAATTTATTACAGATTGCTAAACAAAAAGTGGTCTCAACATTCGTAGGGATGATATAACAGCATAACCTGCATGTAGGTACACTTTTTGCTGGGGACGGGACATTAATAAGACCAAACAGATTGGATGGAGGGGGCAAAGGGCCACATTTCTCATGTATATGAACCTAATTAATTAAAAGGCAAAATGATCAATGCAAAATAAATACTTATCTACTGATAATGACTTTTACATGCATTGGTTCAGATGATACACTGTCCGATTCAAACCTTTGTTTTCAAAAAATACTAAAGAAACATTTTGAAAACTTCCTGAATAAATGTCTGGTTTTTATTAGCAAACATAAACATAATGAAAATAATTCACTTAATAATGGTAGGGTCAATTCTATCCTTACAACATATGGAACTATTGAAAGATCTAAATTCTCTGTGTAACTGAACATTATATCATGCAAAAAAGGTAAGGTTGCTTAAACGTTGGTGGGGACAATTTTAGCATCCTGAAAAGTTGGTAGTGTTATGTCCCTACCGTCCCTATGCAAACCTACGCCCTTTTTGTAAAAGTCCTCCTTATTTTCCTTTACATTAAAAAAAATCTCTCCGCCTCAATGGAGGGGATTGCTTCAATTAGATCGTTCTGTGTTCTATTTGACAAGACAGAAAACACAGTGGATGTGTCCAAATGTCTAGCTAACCTTTCATCTTTCTCAGCAAAACCATGTAATCGTTCTACATATATGCGACGTTTAGAAGAGTTTACACGCTCATCGTTACCACGAAATGTTAACTCCTGTTTAGCTAGGATGCAGGTTGCATTAATGAGGTCTTTCAAACTCTTTCGGATTTCCCTTACCGTAGCGTTATGGGTGCTACCGTTGAGCTTCTGCTGTTCGTCAAAGCCAAATCGATCCTTGAGCTTCCAAAAGTTTTTAAAGCAATCAGGCTTTGAATGTGAGTGGTCGAGCTCTCATGTTTGCTGAGGCTTCGTGGTAGTTTTTTAATGTCACAATATCTCGTGTTAGTCCAGACATTGGCACAAGTTGAGAAGAAAAGGCAGGGAAAGCAGCAAAGCCGATTTTTCGAAGGACAGCCACATAGCCAGTCTTTTCGGGTGTACCAGTCCGTTTGAAAAGCGCGAGATATCTTCTGTCCCGTAGTTTGAAGCAAACCTTTTAGCTCCAGTGTTGAGTTAATCGCGTCCACTTTTGACGGAAAGTCCCGTTTCACGTACGCCCCCTTTCAGTGCGGCAGAGTACTATCTGCCGCAACCTGCGCTTTTTCAATGCGGTTTTATTTCCCATCAGCAAAACTAAATATGTCGCTAACAAAAATTAAATTTTAAGACATTAGCCAGACTGTGGAAAATCAGGTCAAATAAACGTATCTGGAAACATTATAATGGCGACATGCAGATGTACGGCAACCAGCACGCTCCAATTCCATATATCAACCCAGTTTGTTATGGATTGCGCAATCAGAGGTGAGGCTTTACTTGTTGCTGCCGCACCTCTCGTTTCATTTCTTTATTTGAACAGGAAATAGGCAAATTCAGCGATTTTGACTATAAAAAATGTTTGAAATGAGTCATACATAAAGAGCAATGGACAAATATTAATATTAATTTGATGCTATAATTATTTTTTTGTCATGATGACAGGTGAGGCAGAGCCTCACCTGCCTCCCCTGACCGCACGTCACTGAATTATAATGTATTCCTATGGGAAAATACCGCTCGACATACGACCATTTCGACTTACAAACAAGGTCTTGGAACGGATTAACTTCGTATGTAGAGGTACCAGTGTATATCTTTAATTAAAAACCTGATCTCAGCTGATTACCATTCTCTGAAAAATGGCGCGATTGGCCTGATTTCCAATCATGTTATTGGACTGGGATATCTCTAGAAACACGGCAAGGTTTGTTTTCTAATCTTTGCAATAGGGAATATGCATTGTTGCTTTAGCCTTTAAAGGTCTGCGCTGAGTGATCATCACACACTAAATGCAACTCGTTGTGTTATCATAGCATTCTCGTTGGCATTAACATCATGTTAGCATGGCGAGCATCCTCTTGAATGCTCGAGAACTTCTTTTATACATACAGTTCATGCCTTCTAGTTTAATTAAAAATAATGCACTGTAGACACTGCAATATATGCTCTTCAGTCTGTTTATTCGAAATTGTTGGAAACCTTTATTTGTTTTTGGACTAAAACATTTGAATTTTCCACACTAAAACATTTTGAGTAACTGTCGACTAAAACTAGACAAAATTTTTTACGAGATTTCGTCGACTAAAACTAGATGAAGACGATCACGTTTTGAAATGACTAAAACATAAATAAGACTAAAAAGTAGGGCAGTCAAACGATTAGAATTTTTAATCGAGTCAATTACAGCTTAAAATGTATCGTAATTAATCGCAATTCAAACCATCTATAAAATATGCCATATTTTTCTGTAAATTATTGTTAGAATGGAAAGATAAGACACAAGACGGATATATACATTCAACATACGGTACATAAGTACTGAATTTGTTTATTATAACAATAAATCAACAAGATGGCATTAACATTAACATTCTCTTAGAGTGATCCACGGATAGAAAGACTTGTAGTTCTTAAAAGAGAAATGTTAGTACAAGTTATAGAAATTTTATATTAAAACCCCTCTTAATGTTTTCGTTTTATTTAAATTTGTAAAATTTTCAATCAAAAAATAAACTAGTAGCTCGCCATTGTTGATGTCAATAATTACACCATGCTCATGGTACTAACCCATAAAATCAGTTGGATCCCAAGCGCCAGCAGAGGGCGCCAAACACCAAAAAGCAAGTAACAAGCGGACATTACACTGTACTGTCATTTTAATCTGTTTGAGCGGGGCATGTGCGTTAATTACAACAAATATTTTAACGTGATTGATTAAAAAAATTAATTACCACCCGTTGACGCGATATTTTTGGCAGCCCTACTAAAAAGTATTCTCGTCCAAAATACTAAGACAAGAAAAAAAGGCTGCCAAAAACAACACTGATGACAGGGAGGTTTATTTATCCCCTGAAAAATGGATATTGCAAAGTTACTGTAATTTTAACTTTTTTTTCCACTGCTTTGAACCCGCGACTTATATTCCAGTGTGTCTTATTCACAGGCAAACCGCTTGAAAACCATCAAAAAAGGACTCATTGGCTAGGTTCATACTGCAGGTCTTAATGCACAATTCCGATTTTTTGTCGTATCTGTTTTTTCTGGCATTCCCATTCAGACTGCATTTCTCCATTGAGTCCATTCAAGTACTAAGCATGCGCACTAATTAGCAGTCCGACACGTGCCGAGCAAACTGACTCACATGCGCAGAAGCATCAAAACAAATAACTACGCACTGTGCGTGCTTGCCCCAACTCGGCCTTGTAAGCATTACTGAAATATTGCTCATATGGCGCACAGTAAGAAACCGAGCTTTATCAAGCTTATCCTTTTCTTCATTGTATTTCTTTATGACTGTGGTCAAGCCAGCCTCCTGCATAGTAAAAGTCGAGTTCAAGCTAGGCGCTAACGCTAATGAACAACTACATCGCTGCTGTCTTGTGTGCCGCTCTCGCTCTTTGCTGACGTAATTGCTGCATGGATTCCGAATTAGGACACTTGACAGTTTGGACCGCCGCCACATTCTGGAAAAATGTGCCCCAGATCGGATTTTAACCACATACGAAAGTGACCCACTTCGGATTTTAAATGGTCCACTTCTGTGCGACTTGTCACGTTCAGTCAAGTTAATGCCTCACTCGAATTGGAAAAACACCCAAAAAATCGGATTCGTGCATTAGGACCTGCGGTGTGAACCTACCCTAAGACAAAAAAGTACTCTCTTCCAAAAGACTTAGACAAAAATTGAAAGGGCTGCCAAAAACAACACTGATGACCGGGAGGGTCGCTTAACCTCTGAAAAATGTAATTTTCGAACTATAAACAGCAACTTTTTCCCCTGCGTAGAACCCTGCGACTTACTAGTATAGTCCAGTGTGTGTAATTCACAGGCAAACCACTTGAAAACCATCAAAATATGACTCTTTTTGAGAGACTTTTCCAAATATATCAAACAAATAAGTTTGCATTAGTATATAGACAAGTTTCCTGAGTGAAACATGGGTGGTGCCATGTTGGAAAAATTCTGCTCCGAACTTCCGGTTTAGACAAAACATCAAGAGTCATGGTTAAATTTATCAGTGTGTTGACGAAGTCAAAATCAAATCAAAGGAACCCACTGATTCTCCAAAAATGGATTCAGCACAACGTAAACTAGGGTAAACTTAAATCCTCCACCTAAAAGATTATATGTTTGTTCTTATCACTCCTTTTATAACAAACCCACTGAAGAACATCGTTTCCCGGAAATTTGGTTGTGTTGTTGCAGTAGCAGCTAGAGCAGCAGCAGTAGTTGTAGTAAAAATTTAAACTTTAAATTACAGTCATCATCGTAATATCAATAGCAAAGGCATCAAGTCGTTTCATGCGCCAGATTTTAGGTTTCGTATTTTTGGAGAACATACCTTCCATAACACAGTGGCAGCATGACTACATAAACGCCCCGGACCCGCGATTCATGTACAGCCTGCAGTTTCGACATCTCCCTCCTTTGCTACCACCACTCATGCTTTTTGGTTTGTGTCAGGGAAGCTCAAATTTGAACTCCAAGACAAGCGTTACCTCGATAGCTCGATTAGAGAAATTAATACGACCCCAACCATGGATTGCTTTTTCTTCAAAGGCTTTATGAACAAGGCCTCTCGGGTACAAACCGATGTGACCCAGCTAGGAGCTGTGATAACCCAGAAAGTACGAAGAAGTACAATAGAGGCTGGACATTTATACTGTTGAAAGGATGGTGCCGAAGCTCACCGTGAAACGAAACTCATCATCTCACAAACCTGGGTATTCTTCCATACAAAAACATCTTTGAGCTGAGACCTTGAACACCGGTCCCGGCTAGAATGATGATAAGAAACCACAGTCCTCCCTTGTATTCATTCAGGGCATATTGAAAAACATTGGAACATAATAGTCCATATTTGGGCATATTGTGATGCAGTCTACGAAGGCTATGGGAAGGCACACTCAAACAGGTTGATATAACAATGATGCTTTATGCTACAATATTCTCATGCAAGCATAACAAAAGCATACAAAATATAATGTATAATGGTTGTGTTTTAAGCATGAATAAAATTCTCTCACAGTATGGAGCATTGAGGCACTGGCTCGGTTCCACATCCGCCTTCATGATGACAAAATTCCGGTGTTCGTGTATGAGGACACATCCAACTTTGTGGGTGTGCAGCAAGGGCGTAGGTTTGGTCTCAACATTGGTAGGGACAGCATAACCTGCATTAACACTTTTTGCTGGGGAGGGGACATTAATAACACCAAACAGACTGAGGGAATGGGGGTCAGGTGATCATTTCTCAGGAATATGAACCTAATTAATTGATCGGCCAAATGATCAATCCAAAAATAAATCTGTATCGACTCATACTAACTTTTATATGTATTGGTTCAGGTGAAACAACAATAAATTCAAACCTTTGTTATCAGAAACTACAAAAGAAACATTTTGAAAACTTCCAGAATAAATGTCTGGATTTTATAAGCAAATTTAAATTTCAATATTTGAACATCAATTCTATTAACATACACACTTGTAAATAATCTCTTAACTATTCAGGAATGCAAATAATAAACATTTGTGGAATAAATAAATTAAATAGAATTGAAAAAACTTTTTAGTCAGGGTATAACAAAAATAAATAAAAATGCAGCCTTCCCTCAGGTATAAAACTGCTTTTGTCCACAAGCAAAGCCAAACTCAACAAAATAATAGAAGCTTTTTACCTCGATTATGATGAATGTGTAATTATCTAAAAAAAATGTCTTTATAGGCTGCAAATAAAGATATTTTAAATAAAATAATGTAGAAAATAGATAAATTTAAAATGAATGTAAATTAAAAAGTCAATCACATATGCGTTTGAGGGGAAAAAATGGACTGGCACATTCAGCAAGCAAAAAGAGGTAAATTTTAGTCTGAACGTCAGGAAAATAATTCACTTCATAATGGTAGGTTCAGTTCTATCCTTACAAAATATGGGAAGACAATCTTAATAACCTATATAATTAATGCAAATAAGGTTGCTTTAAAGTTGGTGGGAACAATTTGAGCATCCTGAAAAGTTGCTAGTGTTATGTCCCTACCATCCCTATGCAAACCTACGCCCTTGGTGTGCAGGTACTGGAATGCCCCGGAGCTTTTTAAGTTCTCGATGACGTTTCCATCCACTGCCATAGAGTCAATAAAATACGACAATATTTTACTTGTGGTCACCCTCGGCCATTTCTTTATGTTGTCTTCCCATGTCAAAATGGCAAAAGTATGCGGTATTTTCAAATAGTGTTTTTTCAGGGTTTTTCAGTGAGTGATGCCACTCCATTGCTGTCAATGTTAAATAACGTGAAAACGGAAGTCGCGAGCAGAAAGCAGGAAGTAAAGCGGAAGTACCACGGAAACTTGTCTATAGTCTATTAAATATAAAACAGCTGATCACTGAGATTGATCCAAAGTTTTTTTCCCGATCTTTAAACTTAACCATATAAGGTGATGGAAGCCCTCCCAGTCGGAATGGATTAACTATCTATCGCCATCAATGATAGCCAATGAGTGTACACTGGAAATCCAATTAAAACAAGGGACGAGCTTGTATGATGTAACTGCAGAACTACAGCATCCCATTGCAAAAATCAGGACTCTTACTCCTGTAGATAAGGATGTTTCTGACCTTGCTGATGCCATTAAGCTGTCACCTTACTATACGTTAACGCAACATCAATGTGCACATACTGTCATGTCCCACTATTACTTATTGTAGAAAGCCTTACAGATGAAAGTGCGTCGTTGTGCTTGCACAATGAGAGCCCCGCAATGCGAGCAGATGGAAGCACTGTTAGGGGGTAACTGAGGGAAAAAATGTGGGGAGTGACGGAGAAGGAGGAGGAGGAGATGGCGAAGGAGGGGTGGACAGAGACAGAGAGGCAGAATCACTGAAATAGCACAAGCGAGATTGTGACAAACGCAGAGAGCCGGAGCTTGCGTCAAGGCGGCACCTGTGAGGCGTCATTAGCGCTGAGGAGAAACGGGACAATCAGCTGTTTGCATGTGAAGGAGCAACAGAGGAAGATGATGGGAGGATGCGGCACTCGGCTACCACCTGACTCATCCTGGGAGTCGACACCTGCTGCAGCTGTTTGAGAAAATTGCCATGATGCGCGGGGCAGCCGGCTCCTGTGGATTCCTTATGAAACGCCGCCGCTTGTCGGAGCTGCGGCAAAAGCCCATTGACATCTGCGTTCAAAGGGAGCGGCTGTCCATGTAGCGCCGGCATTCTTTCTACCTGTAGCAGCGGAGGTGTAAAGTTGACCGCAGCGGTGCGGGTCAAGTGTCGCGGTAGTGGCTGGAGATACTGAATGAGCGGCGTGGCTGATGAAGGCCACCTGGATCCGCCTGCTGAAAAGAGCCAAGGGAGGTCGCGTCAAGAGCTCAGATGCCTACGTAAGCAAACGTTGGGAAAGTTGTTTACCGTCTCGCATGAACCTGCGTGGATGCAGTACTAGTTGTAAAACTTGAGGGAAGAGTAGGTTGTGTTTGAGTCTGTTAAAACTGGATTTTACACTACATGACAAATGATGGAATTGGAGCGTTTTCTGAGGATAGTCCTGATTTTTCCTACAGATTAAAAACAAACATATTAGGTTGATTAGAGACTTGAGTGTGGCTGTTTGTCTAAAAGTTGAGTCCAGTGTGTAATCAAACTTTCTCTAAAAAACCTCTAAAAAAAAAAAAGAGTGTCGACAATTTTTGCGTTTAGAAATACGTATTCACTTCATCATTTTTTTAACCTGTAGTTTAAAACGCTACAATGAAAACTAGTGATGCACGATAATACATTTTTCAACCGATATCAATAACCGATAATTTCCTCCTTGTTCCAACCGATAACCGATAATGTCAAGCCGATAATTCTATTAAAAAGATTCATGTAAAATTTTAAAGTATACACAAAAGAAAATGTTACTGTGCAAAAATATAATTTATTGCTCTTTTTTTTCAAAATCAAATGTGAACAACTAGTAGATTCCAACATCTAAATAATGACATTGTCTGACATTGTGTAATGGTAAACTTTTGGCAACCATTGCTGACAGAGTACCTAAGTTGCACGAAAATGCCTTTAAAATTAAGCCATTTCTAACATAACATTACTACAATGCAAAAACACACCTCCTTAAAACTAGTTAAATCCCTTTGTTTTCAATGGAAATCTATTGGAAATAAGTGAAATGATCTGCCAGCTCTTCAAGTGTATTTCACTCAGATTTCTTGAAGAAAAATAGCTGAAAATAAGCTTAACAGCCTTATTTTAAGCAATAAATTATTACACTTAATCCTAAAAAACGTGCTTGTCAGAAATGTTCTTTATTCAAGAATAGGTATGGTTCAAAATTATCGGTAACCGATATTATCGTGCATCTTTAATGAAAACCTAAGAAACTTCTCATTTAAAGTAACAATTAACATAAAATTAGCTGTACTGAATACTCTGCCTCTGTAAAAACAATACTTTGTTGATAAAGCTTGTTTTTGGCAGCATAGAAAGAAAGCCTGTAAATGTTGTAGTGCTGCAACGGTTAATCGATTAACTCGAGTATTCGATTAGACAAAAAATATTCGAATTTAATTTTGTTGCTTCGAGTATTCATTTAATTAAAGTGGCATTGTAATGGTCTATTTTTAAAGTGTTTGCATTTAGTTTAGGGCTGTCAAACGATTAAAATTTTTAATCGAGTTAATTACAGCTTAAAATAATAATTAATCGTAATTAATCGCAATTCAAACCATCTATAAAATATGCCATATTTTTCTGTAAATTATTGTTGGAATGAAAAGATAAGACACAAGACGGATATATACATTCAACATACGGTACATAAGTACTGTATTTGTTTATTATAACAATAAATCAACAAGATGGCATTAACATTATTAACATTCTCTTAAAGGGATCCATGGATAGAAAAACTTGTAGTTCTTAAAAGATAAATGTTAGTACAAGTTATAGAAATTTTATATCAAAACCCCTCTTAATGTTTTCATTTTATTAAAACTTCAAATTTTCAATCAAAAAATTAACTAGCTCGCCCGCCATTGTTGATGTCAATAATTACACCATGCTCACTTCCCAAACCCACAAAATCATTTGGACCCAAGCGCCAGCGGAGGGCGCTAAACAACAAAAAACAAGTAACAAGCGGACATTACACTGCTGTCATTTTAATCTGTTTGAGCGGGGCATGTGCGTTAATTGCGTCTAATATTTTAACGTAATTAATTTGAAAAATTAATTACCGCCCGTTAACGCGCTAATTTTGACAGCCCTAACTTAGTTTTATTGATTACGGTGGATACACAGCCCTCTGCTCTGCCTGTTTTCACATGGCTGAATCCAACTGCTCCCCGTTAAGACCAAAATAAGCTAAGTTTTGTTTGACCTTATGTTTTTTGCTGCATTCATAATTTAGTTTATAGGTATATTTAGCCGATTTTTGTCGGAATATGTGTCTGAACCATTTGTATAGAGCATTGTAAATAAAAATTTAGCATTTTATAGCATTTTAGTCAGCGGACTTTTTTATGTAAGTTAGCCAATTGTTCTTTTGTTGTATATAGGTCCTCATTTAAAAAAAAAATTATACCGTTTGAGGCTCAGCTCTTCAGGTATTTTAATTTTTCATGTTCATGATCCGATTACTTGATTATTCGAACTAACTAGTCCATCGATTAATCGACTACTAAAATATTCGATAGCTGCAGCCCTAAAATGTTGTGATATTTCTTGTCTCAGATTTTACTGGGGCATTTGTGTGTGAATATCAATTGCAAAGCAATGCTAATTTTCGTAAGCAACTGAATGGCGCCTTCGATTGTATAATAGCATCAAGCTAGCGGGTGTATGAAAACTGAATGTATTTTCTATTTTAGTGCACAAAATGTGTAATTTCCTTTGTTATGTGTGTTTAGCTTCCCAGTTCATCTTACCTGGAGTGTGATAAGTCACTTGAAATTGCTTGACTCTTTTATGGTCAATTAAATATGTCCCAGCTGATCACGGAGATTAACTTAAAAGAATTTCGATTTTAAAATTGCTCAGCCCTACTCTAAACCACGGTTTTCCTAAGAATTGAAACAACTGAGCAGCATGTTGAGATTCAAGATTCTATAATGAGCTTCTCAATGCGGCACGAACAAAGGCGGAAATTATTTTTGCCCAAATACGACTATCCTTGCGTGATCACAACAACGGCTTCATCCCCTAAATCAGGTAATGTAGACAAGGAGCGATCCACCGCGGCATGCATGCGACGGCTGGGTAATTCTAATGAGGCAGCGCAAGCGAGGGAAGCTATTTTTAACTCAGACAGCAGCGTGTTGTGCTGGTGCAGTGAGATGAATGAAAAGCTCTCGTGTGGGTGCCAAAGTTGCGTACGGGTGCAGATGAGGCTTCACGCCTCGTATTTAAAGCACCTGTCTACTCTTGAGACAATACATTTCGACGCGAATTAGTGTAAAACATGTGGGGTGACGGGTTTGAATGTTCATGTTCTTCTTTGGCTTTCAAGCATGTTGTTTAAATATGTATGTTGTTGAAGGGGGAATGCAATATTTACTACAAAGTGGAAACTTACATTTTGTTTTAGTCTTTTAGGTGTTGTATTCACTATGGTTCTATTTTTTAAATGGCAGTGTTCTTTTCACTGTTATTATTTCATTGTCTTTTGTTTTTTTAAATGTATCATTCAATTTGTTTTGGGGTGTTTTTATTAATAACAGATTTGTTTTTTGTTTTTTTACAATTTTATTTTTACTTTTTCAGGTGCGTTTTTTGGAGCAGTGTCTTGATAAATATTTTTCTGGTACTTTTATGTTTGCTTATTTTAATCATTTACATATTACAGTGTTACCTCGACATACGATCGCTTGACAGAGGATCTTTTCAGCATTTGACGTAAAATTTCACTCGCCTTTTGTTTCTACAACCAACGACATGCTAGAAATACGACGATTTATGACAGCGCTGCGGTTTTTTGTTTTCCCGCAAGACGCACGGCGGATTTTCTTGCGAGAGAAATCAAAATGGGTTCCAAGAATGTTAGTGCAGGGGGTGAAAAAAAGGAAAAATGTGAGGCTAACAATTGAAATGAAGATGGAAATGATAGAAAAATATGAGCGTGGTGTGCGCGTCCTTGTACTCGCTCGACAATACGGCCGTACAATGTCTTGACCAGGGGCGGACTGGGACTAAAAAGCAGCCCTGGACTTTGACTCAGCCCAGCCCAAAAGAATCGCTGTACGAAGGGAAACACAGACCTTCTAAGGGGGTCCGGGGGCATGCCCCCCGGGATAATAAAAAAAAAAAAAATGTTTTATTGTAAAATGCATCAATTTCGTGCACTTTGAGAGAAAAATGAAGAAAATGTGTCTAGACTGTGACTGCCTGACTTGGGGCGCTCAAAGTACTGCAAGGCTGAACTGGAGTTGGATTCATCTTCTGCCCTAGCTCTATGGTCAACCTGAATAAACAAATGAAAGAATTTATTTTTAAAAGCAAGTTTTATGTATCCAATTGATTATAATAACACCTATCCCCTGTGTCTATAAAATGACTTCATTGTTTATGCCATTATTAATCTTGCCACACAAATAATCAATTTAAATGAAAATACAATAAACATTTCAAGACAAATCCTGTATACATAACCTTCATTGGAAAGTTTTAACCAGAAAACAAAACGATATATAAATGATTAAAAATATATATCATATCAATTTAACTACCTAAACTCTAAAATAAAACCATTCATTTTATTAATATTTTGTTATATTTCTTCTGAATTAATATTGCTGCTACGTGTGCATACGTTGTTTTATAGCTAAAATACTAGCTCTTTAGTTGCCATTTATTTCATTTAAATTGTAGCTACCTGGTGGATAACAATTGCCAATATCCCTAACAAGTAACCCTCTTCATTCCATCTCAGCCCGGTGGCAACTAGAAAGTCCGCCAAAGCTCTTATCGCTCTATCCTGCCCCTTCATGGGCCACAAGTCTTTCAGAGTCACAGCGACTTGCGGCAATGGCCTACTTCTTCGTTCTCCTCCTATCAGATTGGCGGTTAATAGCCAGGCGCATTGCTGCCACCTGTCGGATTAGGTGCGAACTGTAGATAATGATGGCGAATAGGGGGATAAAAACAGTGATGTGTGTATGGCAGAGGTCCGGCCGTTCTGTGATCCTCCAGAAGCTACAGATTACCAGTCCGCCCCTGCTCTTGACGGTCCTACTCCGACCTCCGTTTGCCAGTCTTTATAAGTTAAGTTGACAATTATTATTGTGGTAACATCACCAAAAAATCGCCAGCGTCGTCGGTTTTTAATAAATTTTTACAGAACTTGTGCAACAAAACATGCCTACTGTCCGCCGCAGCTGAACAAAGTGAAAGTAAAAAGTCCTCCCTCACTCTGTCAAATCAGCCACGCGGTGCATTCAGGTACACCACACAAAACACATCCGCCACATTAGAACCTGATTCGTTACATTATCACAATATTTGCAATAGTACCAGCAGCATTTATTAAGGATTTAGTGTAAGTTTTCAAGCTGTGGAACGAGTTAATGGAATTATAATGTATTCTTATGGGAAAACCCTGCTCGATATACGACCATTTCGACTTGCAAACAAAGTCCTGGAACGAATTAACTTTGTATGTAGAGGTACCACTGTATGGAACTTTTTTGTTTAATAGAGATCTCTTCAATATTTTTACTGGGATTGCTATTTTTACCATTTTGTTTCTATTTGAGCCTTTAATTGTTTTTAATTACATTTTTAAAGGCAGTTTTATTTAATATTTTTCTAGTACTTTAGAATTTTTTTTTTTTCATTATTTACTAGAGATGTGGATCTCCATTACTGTGGCGATTAGATATTTATCTCGATGCCCTTCCAGCGGTACGATATAATTTGCGATACACTGAATCCCTGCCAGATACGATGCTTGCGATTAATCCATGTTTTCGATACGATGCGATGTGATTCACCCTCCATCCCAATTTGATATGATACAATACAACCTGTTCCCGATACGATGTGATGCACTTCGATACAGTGCGATACACCTGTTTGTGATGCTTTTTGATAAATTAGTTCAATCAAACCCGATTCAGTGTGAAGCAAAAATCTACTAAGCAAGCAAACAAACAAAAAAATAATATTGCAATTAAGTATGTTACAAAAGGCTTTGGTTTATTAATATAAGGGTAAAACAAATAAAGATAGCTTAAAGATGCTGTACGTGTAAACGTTACAGTAACATTAATCACTCTCAATGAGTGACTTAAGTAACACTTTGCAATGTCTACATACCTGTCTGCCAGAAAAAACCTAATATGAAATACACACAACTGCTTATGCAAAGAAGACCACAAACAACTTGGCAGTGGCATCTGCTGTAAACTGACCACTCTCACTGAGTGTCGTAAGTGCAATGTCCATCTATATCCCAAATAGTAATATGAAAAAAAAAACAAATAATGACCTTTCACAATAAGGTCTATCTTTAACAAATCACAACTGCTTGTGAAAAGAACAATACAAACAACTTGGCAGTGACATCTGCTATAAACTGACCACTCTCACAGAGAGTCTTAAGTGCAATGTCCATACATAAAAAACAATAAATAATAACTTCACAAAAGTAGTAGCTTTACTGTTCTTGCCATAATAATCAGTTATCTTCTCTTCCTTCTCATCAGTCTTGTTGTTAGCCCCCTGCATTGTCGTTTTCGCGACGTCGATACCATGTTGTCTCTTCAAGTGAGTACCCATGTTTGTTGTGCTGCCGTTGTAAGGTTTAGAAGCGCGGCATTCTTTACAAATAACGTGAGTCTTGTCAAGTCTGCCATGTTTCTTTTAAAATCCATAGTACTGCCAAACGACGGATTTGAATTTTGAGGGTGCATTGAAAATCTTATCCGCTTCAGCGCCACTGCTGCTACCCTTCACCATGTTAACTTGTAGCACTAGCTGATGGTGCATTCAAGACACCTCGGAAAAAAGGACAGAATGCAGTACAACGTGGAAAATATTGATGCAACGTTGAAGATTACCGATAAAACACACAGCGAACAAATGCATCTTGATTTTACGTCGTCTTTGCACCGATGTACAGTGAATGAATCTATACACTCGCATCGCACACCTTTTTATCTCGACCACAATCCATATTGATTATTTTCCACACCTCTATTATTTACATATTATGTAACTTTTTTGTTTTAAAAAAAATCTCTTCAATCATTTTACTGGGATTGCTAATTTTACCCTCTTTCATGTGTGTTTTCTATTCAGTTTTGGTTTTGTCAACGATGATTATAATGAAAATATTTTGTCGACGAACAACTTTTTTCATGACGGTGACGAGACCATAACGAGCTAAAAACGTGTCTTGGGAGACGAAAACTTGACGAGACGAAAATGCGCCATAGTTTCCATCACATGTTCAAAATGTGTGACATCTTATGTGTAGTTAGCCTGCCTGGTTGTGTCACTCATGTGACGTGCTGCACCCCCCACCTCACCCACTAGTCTAGTGTCCTCTCCAGTCTCCCCATTGCTTGTTTTGAGACACACGGTAAGATTTGTCTTATCTTGGCAAGCTAGAATATGCAATGTTGCTTTAGCCTTTAAAGGTCTGTGCTGCTGAGTGCTAAATGTAACTCGTAGCGTTAGCATAGCATTCGCGTCAGCACTAGGCCATTGCTAACGGCAAGCGTCCTTCTAAACTCTCAGAAAGCTTTTTTTACATACAGTTCGTGGCGTCCAGGGGGGTATAACTAATTGAAAATAATGTAGGCTACTGTTTTCCTGGGAGTGTGTATTATCAAGTGATAGATTTGTAGATACTTGTAGATGCAACAGTATGTGCTTGTCTATCAATGTTCATTGGAAATGGAAACCTTCTTATTTTTGGAGGGAAACTTTCGAATTTTACAGATGAAAATATTAAGTAAACGACTAAAACTAGTCGAAGATATACACATTTTGAAATGACTAAAATATGACTAAGACTAAGACTAATAAGTATTATAGTCCAAAATGCTAAGATGAAAATTAAAAGGGCTGACAATAACAACACTGTTTCTTGTGTTAACCTTTTATATATAATATTTTTTTAAATTATTTTTTTAAAGGCAGTTTTACTCTGTTTTTTTATTTATTCTTTCATTTTTTTTGGGGGGTTGATAATTATGTTATATTTTTAAAATTATTTACAGATTACATCATTTATTTGTTTTTAAATTCATTATGTAATCTATTTTATGACTGCTTTGTTTATGAATCACTATTGTTACAGTATTTTCAGGTGCCTTAACTATTTTATTCATTTTGTTGAACAATTTTGTCAGGGCACTGTCTTATTTACAGTAATTATCGGAGCAGAAGCCGTTACTTTTTTCCCTCATTTTAAATCCTGCGGTTTATAATCCAGTGCGGCTTATTTGTTAATTTATTTGGGTTAATAGGTAACTCTTATTTGACAGCGGCGTTATAAGACTCATAATTATGACATGACATTATCATGGGCATGAATAAATGGAGATGTCATTAAGTGTCATTTGGCAAATCATGTCACTAGCTTTATTTATGTCCAGCTCAGTTTTTTTACATCCATTTAAAAGTGAGATAATTTGCTGGATGGCACAAAATGATTATCATTATCATTAATTATAAGGGTCTTATGACAATCTTATGGCGCCACTGTCAAATAAAGTATTACCAAATTACATAACTAGCAATTAATGAAACAATTAGAACAGTAACTGAAGAAACAATTAGCACAGAACATGAATTTTGATTGTTATTTACATCTGTAGTGCTGCAGTGCATCCTAGGAGGCAAAAACAGTGCTGACAACAGTGGTGACAGAAGGTGGCAGCAGAGGTTGATTGTCTTCCCCAAGAGAACAGTGATGGCCAAATGAAGTTTCTTGAAGCAATGAAACTTTGCAGCCAATTGGTTCAAAGGTTCATTGTGGTTGATTTGGTCTTATGACAGTCTTATGAAGCTGCTGTCAAATAAAGTGTTACCGGTTAATATCTTTTGGTGTAAATTAGGGCTGCAGCTATCGAATATTTTAGTAATCGAGTAATCGACTGAAAATTCTATCGATTAATCGAGTAATCGGATAAAACAAATATATTTTTAGGTGAAGAGCAATTATAAATATACATGAGAAAACAAGACATTTCATCTAATCTTGAACCATTTTCAGTCAATCAATGTCTTTATTTTCAATGTATATTGTTGAAAACAGCCAACAATTGCATCTCAGATGTAACTAGAATTAAAAAAAAGACATTCACTGCTTTCACTCAAAAAACCTTTAGATCTTATTAAAATATATATTTATTTATACCTAAAAATGCCATTACGCTTGATAACACACATCACTTAAAAGTTAGGATTTTTTCCCACCTGTTTCAATTGAATTTCTATTTGTGTCAAGCCATTTTTAAGTTCTAGTTAAGTTTTACGCTACTCTAAACTGTAAGTCCTGATAGGATTTTGTGTTTTTGCAGTGTTCAAGATAAATGTATGATACAGGCTGTATTGGAGCACATTAGGGACCAGTGCTACTTGGTGTTTTATCCAGCAATGACTACTAAGCTAAAATTGATAGTTAGCATTATTGAGTTTTTATTTTACACCCATATCACTCCACAAAGCTATGTTATGTTAAAGCCTGTATGTAAGACACGTTAGCCACGCATCGAAAGTGGTCATAATTAATAGAAACCTAGCCCTCCGCAGGGCTAACGTTGCGTGAGCTAGTGACTCAGACAGTAACGTTAATCTTATTTTTTAGCGCTTAGCGCTCTACTGCTTTAAGATGGCCGCTGTTTATTACCGCTGCCCAGACGCGGCCGACTCTATCATAATGCATCTAGTTCAACATACATGTGATCTCTATGAGACTCCTCAGATGCTACCTGCTACCCACTTAACATCACGCGGGCTAGTTTTTAGCAACGTCGGCGTAGTTTGGAGCGGCTGTCGGCTGCGGAAATGTTTTTTATATTTTTTTATTGCTTCTTCCTCTACGCACGTGACGTCGGCGCGTTGTCCCGCATTAAAAGTAGTCCGAGCGAAACGTGATGCTTAGAGCTGTCAAAATAAACGATTACTCGAGGTGAATAAAATTACTCGGATCAGTTTTTAAACTCGAGTTACTCGAGTTGCTCGAGTATTCGTTTCAGCTCTAGTGTAAATATCCCATAATACAGTAAGAACAGCTGCTGTTTATAGTCCAGTGCAGCTTATCTATGAACAAATGCCATTTTCGTGTCAAATTTGGTGGGTAGCGGCTTATAGTCAGGTGCGCCTTGTAGTGCGAAAATTATGGGTAAGATATTTCTGATACTTTATTTAGCGTTTAATTTTTGTGTTAGACGACAATGTCATTGCTCTTCTCGATATTATCAGATGCTTTATGTTTTTCCCCTTTTACTGCATACGTAGGTGTATAGACACCATGTTTTCTCTTTTTTTTTTAGGTGCTTTTATTTGTTCTTTTATTGATGTATCGATTCATTCGTTCATTGTTGTTTTTATTACTCATAAAAAAGTAACTTAGAGGTACAACAAAACTATTTCAAGGCTGATTTTTAAAAGCAAAAAAAGTGCCTGTTGTGAGAATGAGTTTTAAAAAATAAAATAAAATAAAAATCTTGTGCGTTTCTTGCAGGGTTCGGCCGATTCCTACACCAGCCGTCCATCAGACTCTGATGTGTCTCTGGAGGAGGACAAAGAGGCAGTTCGCAGAGAGGCAGAGAGGCAGGCTCAGGCACAACTTGACAAGGCAAAGGTACGCCACACAGAACTACTCTATTCATGCACTAACTCTTACTAATCCTTGCATGTTCACTTACAGTACTTTTCTAAGTATACCCGCACAGTCACAAATCATAAAGTTATACTTTCCCTTCACTCAGCATTTGGATCAGCACCAATGTGCACATTTCGTTAACTAACCGCCACCTGCCTGTGCCAGAATTTCACAATTTGAATCTACTGAATTAATTAAGGAAAGTGTTGCAGGGGGGGAAAAAAGTCTATCACGCAATTGTATCTGTAGCAAAATGCAATGAACTCATTCACTGCCATTGACGGGGAGAGACGTCCCATCAATTTTGAATGGGAGGAGCGAATGAACGAATGTCGGTCGAGGTCAGAGGAAGTGCAGACGCTCCGGCTCGGGATTGTTTATGAGTCGAGGCTTCCCGCTACTAACGGTGCTTTTCATACATGGCTATGCTGGGTGTATTTTTTGCTCGTTGCCGTATGTGGCCTTTCATGGGCCTTGACACGATGCCAAAGTTTTTCATGTTGGAATGAATGTGAATACTGCAATTGGGTGGCGAGCAGTCTGTAAATACATAAGACAAAATATCAATTATTGTATGGATATGAGAATATTTACTATTGATAGGGTTTGGACCATTTTTATTCTACAATGTAAGTAAAGTATTTAAATAAAGGAAAATATTTACTGGTAACTCCTCTGAAATGTTTTAAGTTTTAAATATAAAAAAAAATATACAATATATGTATAAAAAATAAATAGAAGAATACTTACTGGGTTTTTCTGTTGTTTTTTTATTTAGTTAATTTAAAAAGAAAAGGAAAATACATTATTACAGAAATATATAGGAGTATATTTACTTTTTCTTTTTACCTTTTTTGTTGAAAACATTACAAAATAAATGAATAAAATAAATTAAAACAAAACCTAATCAGAGATCTAATATTTACCTTATTTTTTTCCTATAAAAAAATTAGATTAATTAAGACCAAAAATAAATAAAAGAATATTTAGTTCCCCCCCCCCCTCTTTTTTTAATTTAAAATATAAAAAAATAAGTAAATTAAAACTAAACTAAATAATTGAACATGCTTTTGTTTTTTTTTTTAATTTAAAGAAGTACAAAAAGTTATAAATTAAAACAAAAATAAATAAGAGAATGTTTACAGTTTTTGACACGTAGCTTTTTATTTAGAACATTTCTTTTACAGGTTTACAGTTTATGCGGGTCATTAAAGGCGTAAAATGTCAATAAAAGGACTTTGTCAAAATTCAGGCCTTAAAAAGCATTAAGCTAAATGTTAGAGGCATTAATAATGATCTAAACATGACAGTTAAAAAAAACTTTTTTACATTATAATTATATTGTATTATACTGTCTGATATTATCAGGTAGCTGGGATAAGAGAACATAAGATCATTACGGGATGAGAAAGCTGATACTTTAGGCTGCCCAATAATATCAGCCAATAAACGCATTTTAAAATGATATAAAATTATATCGACGTCGGTTTTCCATTATCGGTTTTGGGCCAATATGCATGTTGCCTTCAAAGTGAATGTAGAAGCCTTCTGCCTCTGTACAAGGGCTTGTCACAGCTTAGCACAGCAGTTATGCTTATTGACCGTTAGATGTCTCCAAACTAAGATGCTTGGGATTTGTTTTTGTTTTTGTGAGAACATTTGCGTTCATAGTGCAAAATTTAAATGAACAATAAATGATTAATAATAATGAATTATAAACTCATTACATATCTCATTCACTGTCTTGAAGCTGTTGTTATTTGTTGTTATTTTGAGCCGGAAGCACTGTGTGAGCCATATTTGATATGGCAGTGCCTTTTTGTCACATTACACTTGCATTTGTTCAAAAAACCTGATGTTTGCAGTATTCGGATTTCAACAATAAATATAGTTGTGCAATTTAAACACTTTTTCCATAACTTCAGTTGAACTTATTCTCCAATTTTTCACAGAATGCTTATTGGAAAACATTGAAGTTGTTACATTTATCATTGTTAAAGTAGTGGGGCATCACAGTACAATTAGCCCTAATATGTTAAGTCCATAACCGCATATCAGTATCGGATTTTGGGAGTTGGACAATTTCGGGATATCCTTTAAAAAAATAATTATCGGGCAACTCTACTTACAATTTGTGTGTGTGAAACTATCTGCAGTTGGACATTGGGGTTCAATTAATTTATAGTGGCATTAAAAAGCATTAAATAAGATTTGCTGATAACTGTAGAAACCCTGTTTTAATTAAATAAAATTAGTTTTTTCCCCTTTTTAAAAAAATAATAATTAAAAAAAAAAAAAAACAGCGTTATATTACATTTATCAAAATGATCGATTAATTTGATAATCCTTTCGTCGTGGCAGCCTAGCAAGCAGTATAGAAAATATCCTGGCCCCTATAGTAGTAACAATCATTAAAACATCTCAAAGTCAACGACAAAAACACCCTTGAGAAGAACACGTCGGCAATTCAGGACAAACAGTGCTAAAAGTACGGCGTGAACATTGCTCGCAACCGTGAAACGTATCGATCATACAGCCGACGTGGCAAACGCTACACTCAAAACCATCCAACCGTCAGTGACGCTTTGTCACTTCAGATGCTTCTCCTCACAGGAACAATGGACGCAAACAAAAGACGCCGTCTCCTTGTTTGTCACCCACGCAAAGAACTTGTACGCCGCTTGTACAATGGAGGCGTCATTGCTTTCGACGTGAAGGGCAATTTTTTCACACTTGTGCTTCATTTACTTTCCCGGCAGACGAAACCCGTTGCGTTCGCCGTCCGCACAAACGTCAACTACAGCCCCAGTCACGACGACGATGTCCCAGTACCCGGCATGGCGCTCTCCTTCGAGGCTAAAGACTTTCTTCACGTCAAAGAGGTGAGAACCTGAAAAGCGTTTGCGGTGAAATACAGTTGACAGTCTTTTTTTTTTTATTTGTGGTAGAAATTTAACAACGACTGGTGGATAGGGCGTCTAGTCAAGGAAGGTTGCGATATCGGTTTCATTCCTAGTCCGGTGAAGCTGGAAAATACTCGAGTTCTACAAGAGCAGAGGGTCAAACAGGGAAAGTTTCATTCCAGGTAAGATAAATAAGCACACTCAAAAAATTAAAACAATGTCAATTTATTTATTTTTTTTTTAACTCAATGGCTGCCTCTGACTGCAATATAAGTCAAATATCCATGTTAACTTACTGGCTACCATTGATAGCGAGAGACATTCAACCCATTTAGACTGGGAGGGCTTGCAGTTTTATTTTTGTTATGTTAAAATAACGTAACGTTACATAAAATATGTTACAATACGTTGCTTTATGTGGCGTTACGTCCCACTGTGTCATGTTATGCTACGTTACATCACACCTTACGTTACATTATGTCAAATCATGTTACGTCATATTACATTACATCAAGTTCTGTTATGTCACATAATGTTACGTCATGTTACGTTACATCACGTTCTGTTAAGTCACATCATGCTACGTCACGTAACGTGACACATCACGTTATTTTACGTCACGTTATGGCATGTTACATTACATTACGTCACGTTATGTCATGTTACATTACTTTAGTTTTCACTTTTTTCACTTTCACAAACTGGCAGTTTTATTTGTGTAATGTTACATTCCGTTGTGTTGCGCTACGCTACGATATGGTAAACTATGTTACAGTACGTTGCTTTATGTTGCGTTACACCACATTACGTCACATCATGTTACGTCACGTTACGTTACATCATGTTACATTACGTCCTGTTCCGTTACGTCACATCGTGTGACGTAACTTAACGTGACACTAAGTCACGTTATGTTACGGCACGTCATGTCATGTTACGTCACGTTATGTCATGTTACATTACTTTAATTTTCATTTTTTTCACTTCCACAAACTGGCAGTTTTATTTGTGTAATGTTACATTCCGTTGTGTTGGGCTACGCTACGATATGCTAAAATATGTTACAGTAAGTTGCTTTATGTCGCGTTAAATCACGTCACATCAGGTTATGTCACATTACGTTACATTACGCCACGTTACGTTACATCATGTTACATTACGTCCTGTTCCGTTACGTCACATCGTGTTACGTAACTTAACGTGACACTACATCACGTTATGTTATGTTATGTCATGTCATGTCATGTTACGTCACATTATGTCATGTTACGTTACATTACGCCACGTTACATTACTTTCACTTTTTTGACTTTTATTTGTGTAATGTTACATTCCGTCGTGTTGGGCTATGCTACAATATGCTAAAATATGTTACAGTAAGTTACTTTTTGTCACGTTACGTCAGGCTGTGTCACGTCACACTAACCTACGTTACGTTACTTCACATCTTACGTTACATTACATCACGGTACGTTACGTCACATCACGGTACGTCATGTCAGGTTACACCACGTTACATTTTGTTACGTCACGTTACGACACTTTCACTTTTTTCACTCCACATTTCGTGACTCTCCCAGTTTAAATGGATTGTAGATCTATCACCATCAAAGGCAACAAAACATTCTCTGATCATTACTTTCCATTTTTATTCCAGCAAACTGGGCGCAAACTCCTCCTCTAGTTTAGGTGAGGTAGTTTCCAACTCCCGAAAATCTACTCCTCCATCGTCTGGTGAGTATTACTCACAAGCAAACTAACTTTCCCGTGTTCTCCTCCATATAATTGTCAACCACCGTTGACAGCCATTGACTTAGACACCACAGGCTTAGACACAGACGACAATGAGCCACCCGTCATCCTGCGCTCCCCTCGCTGCGGCGCAAACAATGTCACGTCCCCTTTAGCAAAAGAGAAACGAATGCCCTTTTTTAAGAAGGTAAAGCGGACGGCAGCACTTCTTCCTAGGTTTAGTGAACGCCACATCTTTTTCATCCTTCCCCAGCACCGCAAGCATGCATATTTCTTCCTGTTTTTCTTAACTTTTTCCTCTTTTTTGCTTACCGCAGCTAAGCAGAAGCAAAAGTCGGTAAGTTGTGCCTATGCGTACTAACTCAACGTTCTTTCTCTTGCTGCTGTTTAACTAATTCTTGGCTATAAATGTTGTCGTTTGGTATATTTCTGATGTTTCACATTTATAATTTTTATTCTTCCTCTGTGAAGACGGAACACATTCCTCCATATGATGTTGTGCCTTCCATGCGGCCCGTGGTTCTGGTTGGACCGTCACTCAAGGGCTACGAGGTGCGTTCAAGCACATGATCTATAGCAGTGTTCTTCAACCGCGGTTGAAAAACTCGATTTCTTACATTATTACAGTTATTATTAATATAATTGCTATTATCATATTATTATTATTATTATTATTTTATTCATATTGTAGTTGTTTTGCGCTTTGTAATTGCTATTTGCAATAGTAACAGCAGTATTTATTAAGGATTTAGTGTATGTTTTCGGGCTGTGGAACGAATTAATGGAATTATATTCTTATTGGAAAATCCTGCTTGACATACGACCATTTCGATTTACAAACAAGGTCCTGGAACGAATTAACTTCATATGTAGAGGTACAACTGTATTAGTTATCAAAAAATAAGATTTGGACAATTTTGAGGTCATCAAGGTCTCAAAACAATTCATCAACTATCAAACCAGTTGTCGATTCATGTCATCATCGATTCGTGGTCAATTAGCCTTGTTGACTGATATAATGGCCTTCGGAAAGAAACCATAACGACGATGCGGCCAGCGACAAAGATGACTTTAACACCCCTGGTTTATAAAGTGCCCAGCTACATAAACAGTTTCTATTTTTTTTTTTGCTTACAGGTGACTGACATGATGCAAAAAGCACTGTTTGACTTTTTGAAGCACCGATTTGAAGGACGGTAGGTTCTCATCCCACTTCCTTCCTCATTCCTACCCCCCCTTTTACCCTAGGGAGAAAGTAACAAGTTGGCCCGGGGAGACGCGAGTGTGTCGCTGCTTTAAATAGGCATGTCCTTAATAGGCCATAGTGCACTTCTTTGAGGCCGAGCACAATTCTGCTTTTTCAACGTGGACTCGTCAGAGGCACGGAACACACACATTCAGGCTGTGACCTTCATAAATGGATGGAATTGCTAATTATTCATTTGCTGCCATTGATGGGCATAGACGCCCAATCCATTTTGATTGGGAGAGTTGGTGGCGATTATTCGCCGCCAGCCCTCCCAATCAAAATGGATTGGACGTCTATCCCCGCCAAAGGCAGCCATGACATGAACATAAATTTTCTTCATTTACTAACTACCACAGCACATACTCAGTTAATACTTTACATATACCTTAATTTATCATTTACCAATAAGCATACACAGTAAATGATTTAATAACACTCTGTCATCATGTTCTTGCCTGCAGAATATCCATCACTCGGGTGACGGCGGACATTTCACTCGCTAAGCGCTCCGTTTTGAACCATCCTAGCAAGCACGCTATCATAGAGCGCTCTAATACGCGCTCCAACTTGGGTAAGTGCAGTGATGAAAGATTACGAATCACAATCGATTATCATGGCCACAAATTAACACGGTTTTATCGGTGTTATCATGATATTGCAAAAACAAACAGGAACAAACACTTAAGCAATTGTACTTCTTATTCACAAGTGAAATTCACAGTTTATTATATCATACTCGTACCTTTTTTTAGCTGAAGTCCAGAGAGAAAGGGAGCGCATATTTGAGCTGGCGCGGACGCTGCAGCTGGTCATCCTGGACGCCGACACCATCAACCATCCGTCGCAGCTGGGCAAGACGTCGCTAGCCCCCATTATTGTCTACGTCAAAATCACCTCTGCCAAGGTGAAGGTCAATGATAATGAGAATTGTGATTGTTCAAACAAAAGTTGGAGTACTAGCTACCTTGTTGCCTTCAGGTCCTGCAGAGACTCATCAAGTCGAGAGGCAAATCTCAAGCCAAACACCTCAACGTCCAAATGGTGGCAGCTGACAAGCTAGCGCAGTGCCCGCCTGTAAGTCACCTCAGTGGCGTCTTTTTTTTTTTTTTTTTTTAGTAAAGTGGTTCCTACAATGGTATGAAAAAGTATCTGAACCTTGTGGAGTTTCTCACATTTCTGCATAAAATCACCATCAAATGTGATCTGATCTTTGTCAAAATCACACAGATGAAAAAAAGTGTCTGCTTTAACTAAAACTACCAAAACATTTTTAGGTTTTCATATTTTAATGAGGATAGTATGCAAACAATGACAGAAGGGGGAAAAATAAGTAAGTGAACCATCACATTTAATATTTTGTGCCTTTCGTATCCTGAAATTTATTTCATAACAAGAGACAATATTTTCCCATTGAGGCGAGTCGTAACTTGAAAATTTCATGTGTAGAGACGTTCGTAAATAGAGGTACCAATGTATTTCAATTTTTTGTTGTTGTAAATGTACCTTTTCGCTCGGCCATTCTCAGGAGATGTTTGACATCATCCTGGATGAGAACCAGCTGGAGGACGCGTGCGAACACATGGCCGACTACCTGGAGGCCTATTGGAAGAGCACTCATCCCAACAGCTGCGACGCCCCAGACCCGCTGGCGACCAAGATGCCTGCCGCCGCCCTGCCCTCATCCTCCGGCGTGCAGGTACCGAACATCCTGACACATTCGAACTTGAACACAAGCTATTTGGTGTAACTGTCATTCCTAAATGACAAGCTTATCGCAACTCTGAGAACATCTTAATTTTTTACACCAAGTTTGAGTGACAAAAATATAACGACAGATTAATTGGTTCAAACAAAATGTGATTTTTTTTAATGTATTAAAATTAAAAAAGTTATTTATTGAAGGCAACCTTGCAAGACTTGTAGGCTTTAATAAGCCACAATTGTTCTCTTTTACTAAAATTTGTTATTAGAAACACATAAATTATTGCCATTGATTTAAAAATCTATAATAGTTCGTGTTTTGACCTATGGAGGGCGCCATGTTTTAAGCGCGCAATGGACACTCTGGGTGATGATGTAGAGATCGTCACTGTCACTTTACGAATAATATCGGGTTACTGCAATTCCTTCTACACGGCGAGACGTCCAACACATGCGCTCATCAGTTAAAAGTGTAGAATACTTACTATTTGTGTTTTTATTGACTCTTTTATTACCTTTACATTGCCTCAAAATACTTTTTGGATGTGTTTCCCTCACATACTTTTAGGCATTGTGTTTTCTTGTGGTAGCATTGAAGCACATTGTTGAGCTGTTAACCACATTAGTCACGTAGCATATTTAAACCACCCTTATTTAATATTACAATGTTTAAGTATTTTCTGAAGGCATCTTTAGTATGTTTTGTCTGCATGCATCTAAACAAAACAAGCTGAAAGTGCACGGTAGTACTTTGGATTTCAAAATCGCCTCTTGAAGCAGATTTCGCCGGTGTAGCACATTTTGGCAAAGCACCGTTTTTGTTTTCCTACTCTCGTCTCGTCTCAACCAGTCTTTCCTGTTCATTTTGCTTTTGCTGCTCATTTTGTGAAATATTGATAGTGCTGTCATGCTAATTAATGTTCCTCTCGGGTTCAAATTGAAAGCGTTGTACAGGTGACGTGTTTATGTCACTAGAGTTATACTCTGGATGCCGGGTATGTGACGTCACTGCACTGCGACATCAACAACAATGGCGACCTGCTAGTTAAACTACTTTTACAAATTGTATAAAAACAAAAGCATCAAGTGGGGTTTCGTTATCAAATTATTTTAACTCATGTTGTCCAATCTTATTGGGTAGCCAATAATAGCCGCCAATAAAAGCATTTTAAAGTGGTACTATTAATTATTATTATTATTATCATATATTAAAGTGAAGTTGTTACATTTATCAATATTAAAGCATCCAGTGGGGCATCACAATAAGATTAGCCATAAATATCGTAAGTCCACGAGAATATAGAACAGTGTCTGTTTGATATCGGGTTTTTGGAGTTGGACAATATCAGGATATCGATTAAAAAATCATTATTAGACAACTCTAATCCTAACATGAGTCGACTAATACTTTCCTTGTATTCCACAACAGAGTGGCGGTTCAGAGCATCGAACAGACAAAGCTTTAGTGGAAAGGAAGAGCTCCAGAGAGGAGCACCACCACCATCATCAAAACCAGGACGGCGCCGACCCTGAGGAACCCGACGCCGAGGAGCGCCCCGCCAGGACCGAGTCCTCCCGTCGAGGACAGCCTCCCTCCCAGCACCGTTCTTCCTCTACCCGGACCGAACACCACAACCACCACCACCACAGACACCACCACCATCACCACCACCACCACCACCGGACCAGAGGCCTCCCCCGACAGGAGACGTTGGACTCTGAGAGCCCCGAGGGCAAGGATGTAGAGCCTCACACTCAGCTCCTCCACCAGCGGCAGCAAGCCGAGGAGGAGGAGAGGCAAGACTTAGCCGAACCTCAGCCCCACCGGGATCACAACCACCACCATCACCACCACCACCACCGCTCCAAAGAACGCGAGCAGGACCACAATGAACGCAACAAGCAGCGCTCTCACCACCATCAACAACAAAGGCCGACACGGGACCACCACCAATATGACAGAGAGCCCAACAAAAGGAGCGACGCGGGGGAATGGGCCCGAGACTCGTACATCCCCCAATAGACTTGATTTTTAGCCGTGCTGCTACACCTCCAAACCACAGCATCCTATTTATGACCACTTCCTTCCAATTTTTCATAGCAGCGTTTCTATGATGTAGATACAAGCAGACGCTGGATAAAAAGAAAAAGTCTACAAAAAAATTGGGGAGCTCGGATCGGATACCTCTTAGATAGCTCCACCTCATAACTTGTTGGTTGCCAATGACGGCGATGGACGTTAATGGCGGCCAATGAGTTATATAACAGATTTATATCTCAACAAGGGTGTGTAGACTTTTGATATCCACGCTATGTACATGTGTGTATCTATGCATAGATCCTTATGGATATGCATGAATGTTCACAAATATGCATATTTGATAAAAAGAAAGAAAAGCATGATTGTTTTGTTCATGGAATCAGTTGAATGACGTTTTTTTTTTCCTTTCAGATGTTCGAGCAGTGAGTCGCCATGTTTGTGTTTTGAGAAAGTTCTTTGCTGGTGTTTTCATAGCTTTGGGAAATGCAGTAAGTCGGTCAAGGAGGTATGTCAGGGGTGGGCAAAAATTTCTGCTTAATTTTTAAAATGGGACAGGAAGCAAAGGCTATGTCAGAAATGGAACAAGGATTATTTTATGAATCAATTTGTGGTCATTTTTTAAATTTATTTATAATAAAATAACATTATATTAGCTGATTATTTCAAACAAAACGACTATTAATGATTTTATTCAGCTTCATAAAATAATAAATTACTGCATATATACCGGTACGAATAAATTTAAAGTTTGAAGCTTTTGATTGATGTAATGTTTAAAATTAAATAAATTGTTTACTTTTAATCAAATTTAATCATCTGATTTTATTAGTATATTTGAATATTTAAAATAATATTGAATGTAATTATGATCAACCATTTCCTGTATCCATTTGTAGACAATGTAATTAGGGCTGCAGATATCGATTATTTTAGTAGTCGATTAATCGATGAACTAATTAGTTCGAATAATCGAGGAATTGAATAAGGGACATAAAAATGTAAAATAGCTGAGCCTCAAACGGTATTAAAAAAAAAAAAAAAGGCTCAAAGTACAACAGAAGAACAACTGGCTAACTTGCATAGCAAAAGTCCGCTAGCTTAAATGCAATAAAATGCTAATGCTAAAAAAAGTTTAAAAAAAAAAAAAATGCTCTTAACAAATGATTCAAACACATATTCCCTCATAAACAACAAAATACACTTATAAACTAAATTACAAGTGCATTAAAAAAAAACGTTCAAACAAAAACTTAGCTTATGTTGTTCTTAACAGGTAGCAGCTGGATTCAGCCATGTGAAATAAGTTATGTCATACTGTTGCCACTAGAGGGTAATGTATCCACCCAAATCAATAAAAGTACATGCGAACACTTTCAAAACAAACCATAACCACGCCACTTTATTTAAACGAATACCCGAAGCAGCAAAACTTAATTTGAATCTTTTTTCTAATCGAATTACTCGATTTACTCGATTAATCGTTGCGGCACTAAATGTAATGCTTTAAATAGATTTTTTTTTTTTAAATAGATTATTCATTTAGTGAAAGTGATTTTGAATGTCCGAATTTATGTATATAAAAAAAATAGTACTAAATTTAATTATAATTAATCAACCAATGACTTATTTCCTAAAAAAAATATAGTCCTTCATTTTACCAATATTTGTTTGCTTTTGTTTGGAATAAATTACGGAATCACTTGAGAATTCATAGTAAAGAAAGAATATTAAAAAAATTTGACAAAAAAAAAAAAATTACAATACTCTTATTCATGTAAATGATGTGCTACCATGCCATACTTTGCCCACCCTTGTGATAAATGAAAATAATACACCAAATTCACGAGTAATGCAGATTTTGATTGTTTATTCAACAGTGGTGACTGTTAAAATAGTTGCATTGCATTTTGAAAACACCCAGGCTACCACATCTATAAATAGTGTCTTCTTCTTCCCCCTCGCTCTTAAAACGCTCCTGAAAAATTGAGGTAGACTCACGGGGCCGTCGTCAAGGCAACGTCACCTCCAAAGTTGAAAATAGGCTGGCTGCCGAGCGCGCCGGTGTTTTCCTGGGAATCCGGCCAGCTGCACAAACAGCCGTAAATTCTCCCGGAGACGCAATACCTCCATTTAAAGAATGTTCTTGTCTCGGTGCCATTGACGGCGATAGACGTTTCATCCATTTCGACTGGGAGGGGCTGGCAGTCAAAATGGTTTGGACGTCTATAGCCGTCAATGGTAATGAATGTTCAAGTTTGGCGACTGTACTGTCAATCACATGCTGACATCTCCCTCTACTGGCGTAACATGTGCATTACACCATGTCCAGTCAGTTTTTCTGGAACTTGGCGATAAAAAATCCGATGGTGTCGCCGTCGGCCCTATAGGGGAGCGGTATGTCGGCGGCGACCTCCCAGCTCAACTCAGGTCGGAACCTCTGAAGCAGGCGGAGCTGCTCCGGGGACAGCCCCGCGCCAGGCATGCCTTCGCCACCCACGCGGGGTTCCTAAAGAGGCATAAGAATCAATAGATGATGCATGCGAGAAAACTAAAATGGTCCTAATTTTCTTTTTCTTCTTACCTGAGGTAGCAGTGTGAGCTCAGGGAAGGTGCGTAAAGCCCAGGCAACCTGCTCCTCGTTCTCTGCGAGCGTCACCGTGCATGTGCTGTACACCAAAACGCCGCCGCGCTTCAATGCACGCACCGCCTACATGTAGAAATCAGCGGGGGAAAACAATTATTCAAATGTTGTCAGTGTTTCATATGTGTCTGATCAATGGCCTCATTGACAACTAATTGATTCTAATCAAAAAAATAATTTTTCCCAGCCTTGGACTGTACTGCTATCTAGTGTTGAAAAGTGGGGTAGCAACTACATACAGCGTGGAAGAGGCTTCTTTGCAGTGGAGGGTAAGAGCAAACTTCCTTAAGAGTCCAAGTACTCGCCATGTTGGGTCTCTGACCGAGGCCGCTGCAGGGTGCGTCCAGCAGCACGCGGTCGAAGCTCTCAGGAGGATAGGGCGGCCCTGGAGAACAAAAAGCAAGTTGGTGAGTAAGGGTGTGACAACATATCGAAATGATGATATATCGTGATACTTTGTATCCCAAAAGGTTATCGATATGCTCCTGTCAAGAATCGAGATATCGTTTTAAATAGGTGTCAATATTAAAAAAAAAAAAAAAAAAAAAAAAAGAACCATCAAGTTGCCACCAAAATCTTCCACCATATTAGTTTCTCAATTAACTCTAAGGCTGCCATTGACGGTGCTCGACGCCCAATCCATTTAGACTGGGAACGGTCGTTCATTCAAAACCAGAGCATTCAGAGTCATTCGGTCTGATTTTCGGGGCATTTACAGGTCTTTTGCTGTTCTTTTTAGGGCATTTACAGGTCATTTCCTTTTGAGTCACTACCTATTCATTTGGGTGATTCCCAGGTCACTTGCTGTTCTGTAACTCAAAATGAACAGGAAGTGACCCATAAAATACCCCAAAATCAACAGTAAGTGACTGAAAATGCACAGGTAAGTGACCTTGAATGGCCCAAAATTACCGCATTGGCTGCCACTGACGGCCATGGACGTTCAATCCGTTTGAACTGGGAGGGTGGCAGCGAATGAACATTCGTTCATTCGCTGCCACCCTCCCAGTTCAAACGGATTGGACGTCTACTAGTGATAAACTCACTCCAATTCACAGCAGAAGCTTGTTTTTCTGTTTATTAATCGTTTGTAGAATATTCTAGAATGATTTCCTGACCAGTGTATCGATAATCGCTGTATCGCAGTATCGTCAGATCATCGTTATTGTGAGCTTTGTATCGCAAATCGTATCGTGAGTTACCAAGAGGTTCCCACTCCTATTGGTGAGTATGTTTTTTTATTTACGGTGGTGAAAGCAAGCTGACAATGTCACCTTCCGTGTCTTGGCTGACATCCTCGCTCACAACTTTAGTGCTGTTAAAGCAAAACGCCTTGACGCTACGCAACTGCAATATGTTAGCATTCTTGCGAATCAGCTCGGTCTTGTTTCGGATCTTGTCCAAAGCCACCACTTCACCCTAATGACAGAAAAATAGTGACATAATTGATGAATTGATAGGGAAAAAGCGTCATCATCTTGCAGCGTACCCGATCCTTCATGAGGGTGGCGATGTGGCACGTCTTCCCGCCCGGGGCGGCGCACATGTCTAAGACGCGCTCTCCAGGACGAGGACCTAAAACGTGACCCGCCACCACAGATGGAAGGTTCTGGCAGAAGTAACAGATTTACTGACATCTCGCATGACATTTTGAATTAATTTTTCAATGCCTATCTGTAGTGCTGCAACAATTAATCGATGAATTTGAGTAATTCAATTACAAAAAAGATTCGAATTAAATTTTGCTGCTTCCGTTATTCGTTATAATAATAAAGTGGCGTTGTAATGGTTTGTTTTGAAAGAGTTTGCATGCACTTTTATTGATTTGGGTGGATACATTACCCTCTAGTGGCAACAGTAAATATGACTCAACTCATTTAACATGGCTGAATCCAGCTGCTCCCTGTTAAGACCACAGGTTACCCACGGGGTCTTAAAAACTCGAAAAAGTAAATTTTGTTCACAACTCTTAAATTTTTCCCTGCCTTATCTGTGTGATAGAGCTAATAACTGTATAATAAGTAAACTGACAAAACAGTATGGAATATTGTGTCGTAAAATCAGTTTTCATTTTCTCCGACTCCGACTTGCATGCACTGTTTCGGTCGGAAAAAAACAGATTTCCGCGTTTTCGAAAATGCAGCATTACGTTGGAGCTTTACGATGCGCGATTGTTGCTTGTCTCTATCTTATGCTGTTATTCTTAGTTATTCTGACAGATTCTTTTACATTATTTCATTAATGTATGCCAGAATAGGTGTGAGATTGGTCTTACGTTTCATTGAATGTGGTCTAGAAAAGGTCTTAAAAAGTCTTAAATTTGAATGGAAAAATTCTGGGGGAACCCTGGACCAACATGAGGTAAGGTTTTGTTTGAGCTAATATGATTGCTTTGTAACTTAAAGGTATATTTAGTAGTTTTTGTAGGAATATGTTTATTATTAGCATTGTAAACAAAAACAAACAAAAAAATTAGCATTTTATAGCATTTTAGCTAGCCGACTTTTGCTATGCAAGTTAGCCAACTGTTCTTGTGTTGTACTTTGATCCCCATTTATTATTTTTTAACCTCAAGTATTTTAATTTATTGATAAATGCATTTATTGCACTTGTGAAATGAAAGTGCAATTATTTTGAAAAAACACTCAGAAATTTTATTTTGTATTCGCATTTAACGCTGTTTTGAAAGTGCAATCTGAGCAAGCCTTTGTTTTACATATCCAAAAATTGATTCCGCAACGCATTAAATGTTCCTAACCCGATTACTCGATTATTCGAACTAATAGATAGATTCGTCAATTACTTAAATAATGATATCTGCAGCCCAACTTACCTGTAAAAAGGCCAAGTGTGGTAAAACTCCATCAAAGGATGGACTCCAGTACAGTGGCTCCGTCATGCGAACGCCGACACCCCTAAAAGACAAAAATTGTGAATCGCAGCTCACCAAATTTGCAATTTCAAACAATTATCATGGTTTTGGCTACCTGGCAGTTTCTCCAGCACCGAAAATCTCCGTACGGTCCTTTTCTGCCACTCCGTTACCCACAAATGTCGTCTTTCCGTGAAAGCCAAATGCTCCACGGGTGCACTTTCCTTCAACATCGGAGAACACCGAAACTGCGTCACCAGCCTTCATGACTGCAATGAAAAACTTTTTAACTCATTGGCTGCCTTCAGTGCCTAATTTGTAAATCATAAAGTGCCGGAACGCAAAGTACATATGACAGCGCAGGGATGACGAGACGGGCAAAGGTCCCGGAACATACGCAGAAAATGGTGCTGAAAACAACACGCAAATGCCCACTTGCCATGCTGTGGGACTTACAAGCCTCAATTTTAGATAATATCCATGGTATAAATGTTATGACAACAATTTAAAATTATTTAGGCTGTACTCTGCACAACACCGGCAATTGCCCACATAACCACAGGTGGGACTTATAGTACACAGTCTGGAATTAGTTTCTCAACAGGTCTAACTTGTAAAACATAACAAAAAATCAGATATTACAATAAATAACACAAACCCATTCTTTTGCTAGTTTCATCCCCTCCCCTGTCTTCTCTGCCCCCAGAGTTCCCACCGCCTTACAAATTGTGCAGCCCAAACCCGAATTTCCCATATGGGTACTGGCCTGTTGCTCCGGCTGTTAGTGGTCCACCTGGCTGACAGCTGACACTGTAGCGGGCCCCCACTCCGGGTGCCGCTGAACCTGACCAGCTGCTGCCATGTTAGCAGCCTCCTGCCCCAGCTTGGCTGGCTGGCTGGCTGTCTGTGAACCTGGCTAGCTGCTGCAGCGCTAGCCTCCTACTCCACCCGTTAGCATGATCGCTGCAGCTGCCCTCATTGCCGGTTGTTGCTTTTCTGACACGTTTTGAACCATCTTCCTTCTTTTTGAAAAAGGACAGTAAATGTAACTGTCTTTTTGGCATGTTGAAATACCGTTTAAACCTGGCTGCTTGCTCTTCAGATGCCGCTTTTTTTTTTATATGTCAGGGGCGTGATTTGTTGGTCCAGCTTTTCAGTGCATCAACAAATCTCTGATTCTTTCAAATGACAAATTTCTATGATCAACATTGTTACTGGCATCCCCAAGGGGCCGCTGTCTTGTTTCAGTGTGACCAACATTGCTAATTTGGCATAGAAAAAGAAGTGGCCAGCGTTAGGGGAAGAGAGAGCAAAAAGGAGAGTTGCACGGGAGAACGGTCTTGACTGGCTGACTTTGCCCCGCTGGTTTTTGTTTAGTTAATAAAAGTCTCCATGCAAAATCCATCTGAGGCGTCTCTGTGTTTTTATACACTACACCACCTCCCCAAAGGAAGAACTGGAAATTGGAGCGACGACGAACGAGCCACTGAAATTGCCAGTCCACATATTATTGTTATTTTCTATACACGAGAGGTGCCCTATCTGCCTAAATAAGTCCCGGAACATAGGGAGGCCAAAATCAAAAGGTGCCGGATCTTGTTCCGGCAGGATCCGGCACAAATTAAACCCTGGCTGCCTTAGACGTCCTATCCATTTGAACTAATCAAATGGATTGGACGTCTATTCAGGATAAACTCATTTGAATTCAAGCTTTTTGAGACATATTTCAGTAGTTGCGCTGAAACTTGTACAGAATGACACTTACACTTTGGGCACGCGAGTACTCCCGGGGCAAACACATGTGCGCCCCTCAGTACTGCGTTGCCACACTGCGTGCCAACCACCACCACAGAACTGAGCTTCTGCACTAATCTGCAAATAATAAAAATAAGTCACTTTTAGGGAAAAAAAATTTAAGACACACGATCCTGTCGTACCTGGGCCCGACTACAGGGATGAGCAGCACATCTGGAACTGCAGGATGAGCAACAATCTCCAGTTCCTCGTCCTCACATCCCCATGTTTGCTAGTCCAATGCCAACAAACACGTCATTTTTACGACTGATGGGGTTTTGTTTTTGAGCGTTACGTTTTTTGTTTTAATCTTGCCTTTTTTAGCTCCTCGCCAAGCTTTAATCGGATCTCCCCCAACGAAGCCAGGTGAACATTGGTTCGGACGCAGGTGTAAGATGGAGGGTGCGACAGGCAGGAAAGAAGCGTCTGGAAATGGCGTTCAGCTTCCTGCTTGCCAATGGATGCCAACAACTGAAAATAAATAAAAGAATATGAATACCGTAATTTTCGTACCTGAATATAAGCTGCCACCCACCAAATTTGACACGAACACCGCATTTGTTAATAGATAAGCCGCACTGGACAATAAGCCACAGCTGTCCTCACTGTATTATGGGATATTTACACCAAAAGATATCAACCGGTAACACTTTATTTGACAGAGGCATCATAAGAACAAATGAACCACCATGAAGATTTCAACCAATTGGCTGCAAAGCTTCATTGCTTCAAGAAGCTTCATTTGGCCATCACTGCTCTCTTGGGGGAGACAGTCAACCTCTGCTGCCACTTGCTGTCAAGACTGTTGTTATCCAACATACCTCCTAGCATGCATTGCAGCGCAACAAATGTAAATAACAAATTTAAATTCATGTTCTGTGCCAATTATTTCTTCAGTTACTGTTCTAGTTAATTCATTAATTACTATTTATGGAATTTGGTAACACTATATTTGACAGTGACGCCATAAGACTGTCATAAGACCATCATCTGGCAAATTATCTCCCTTTTGAATGGATGTAAAAGATCCCAGCATACTGTATAAAGCACATAAATGGAGTTAGTGAAATAATTTGCCGGATGACACTTAATGACATGTGTCATAAGCGTTCATAAATGCCCATGATAATGTCATATCATAATTATGACGATCTTATGGCAGTTATATCACGCCGCTGTCAAATAAAGTGTTACATATTAACCCAAATAAATCAACAAATAAGCCGCACTGGCCTATAACCAGTGTTGTTAATAACGGCGTTACAATATAACGGCGTTACTAACGGCGTTATTTTTTTCAGTAGTGGGTAATCTAATTAATTTTCTCATCTTGGCAACGCTGTTACCGTTACTGAGGACGGAAAGGCATGCGTTACTATATTGGTCGAAAAGTCTGAGGGAGACTGACTCACCGAGACGACAGAGCAGAGCAGGAGTGGGGAGAAGGCAAGAAAGTTGTGACGCCGAGCAAACGCGATGTTAGGTAGCTCCAATAATACATGTTGTAGCCGATAGCCTACAAACTACGCCCGCATGTTATGGTAGATATGGTAGACATGGTTGATATCACATGTACTGTATATAGATATAACTAGATGCAAAATAACAGACATGGCAATAAATGCGTTAGTAGACAGCCGCCATCTTAAAACAGTAGACTTTTTAGGACTGCTCTGTTGTAGAGAACCTTCCTAGCGAACCTAAGTAACTTTTTATCTAAAATACTTCTAAATCGGCAAAATCTTGACTTGAATCTATCTTTAAATGATGAAACAGTTTTAAAACTTTCATATGTCGAAAGTACAGAGAAGGGAAGTAATGCAATAATGGGAGCAATTTTAACAACTTTTAACAGTTGATTCAGGGTAAAGGGTAAATTAGGGTAAAGAATTGGGCTCGGGCCAATTGTACCAAAAACCTTCACAAAAAACTTCACATAGTGTGGCCAATGTTTTTTTTTTTTTTTTTTTTATGAGGGAAAAAAAAAGAAGTAATTATCACCAATTACTTTGCCAAGTAACTAATTACTCTTACATTCAGGTAATTGAGTTACTAACGCAATTACTTTTTGGGAGAAGTAATTTGTAACTATAATTAATTACTTTTTTTCAGTAAGATTAACAACACTGCCTATAACCCCCAGGATTCAAAATGGGGGTAAAAAGTAGCTGCTTATAGGCTGAAAATTACGGCAATTACATATATGTAAAAGTTTTTTTGTGTGCACTTGAACTGATCACATATTTAAACATAAAAAATAATCAAATGTTTAACATAAAAACACTTTCACCAAAATTGCATGATTCCATAAACAACCCCAGCGTGTTTAGTCAACCGATACTACATAAGGATAATCATGTTTTATTCTCTTAGTATCGTTAAATGTTAACAGATTTTCATAAAAACATACCTCCTTGTTTAAAAACACTCCCTTCAGGTAATCGGCGACCTCCGGTCTTAGCGAAATCCTCGGAAAGACTGACATTTATTCTGTTTTTGTCGCAATTTTAGCTTGAGAGACACGCGTCAAGACATCGTACAGCGTCAAAAACTGGAAAAAGTAAAAACTCTTATTTCATGTTGAAAAAGACCTATTCTAGTCAAACTTAAATTTAAAAATCTTACAAAATGCCTTTCTAATATGTTAAACTGTCCACTTTTATCGCAAGAAAATACTATACAACACAATATTTTGGCGTGGGTATAACTTCCGCTTACGTCACAGGGAAGAAATCACTTGTGATGTTTGCTCAACTACGCGTTCACGCAAACTAAAAAAAAAGCAACTAAATAATTATTTTTAAAAGTGTGTAAAACATTATGCTTCGTGAAACCGCTTTATTGATATTTCTAAATTAATTTAAGAAAAACGTCTACGTCGTGGCGTGATGACGTCAGCAATAAGTTGTTAAATATGTGGCTTGTTTTCTCTCGAGCCGGCCCATTTGAAGAACTGGGGGCTGACTATCGTGGAACAGCTAACGGCGTCGAGTCTTCCGCACATACCTCAACTCTCTCGACGCTTAAGACGCTTCCAAAACCCCGACTTGTCTTACGCCGCGGCTGGATACATTTTTCGATGTCTCCGGGGACGCATGGAGGCCACGTCGGGGAAAAGTCGCAGTGTTCTCGTAGCTTAGCTTAGCCGCCGTGCGGACTTTTAGCTCGGAACCGACCGACGGATGTAAGAAACAAAGAAGAGAGGTACACTCAGACTTTGGCGTCTTTTTTTCTCTCTCCAAACAATGGGCCTTATTTTCGCTAAACTGTGGAGCTTCTTCTGTAACCAAGGTACGTAAAGTGTTAATTTTTTTTTTACCACCGTAGAATAAAATATTGGTCGTTAGCCTTGTTAGCTTTGTTTGGCTTGAGTTTTGTTTACTGTAAATGCTCGTTTTATAACGCGAGCTGCCACCAGAATCTCAAATTTACGTCGAAACTCAAGATGATTCCATTTATAATTATCATGTTGGTTCAACGCTGGAATTATTCGTGCGTACACTGACGTCACTGTATTGTAATACCTTAGTGACTAACAGCAAAATTACTTAACACTAATTAATGGGAAAGTTATCTGATTAACTTGTGAAATGCGACTTCACTTACACAGAAAAATATTTAGGGTAGGAGAGAAAATGTCATTTTTGGTAATATTTTTCTAATTGTACATTAATATTTTGAATTGAAAAGGTGCAGGACTGTTCTCCCATCACAAAAATGACTTTTCCAACCGTCTGGACTCACTTTTGTTGTCATTTTTTCCCTGAAACAGAGCACAAGGTGATCATCGTCGGCTTGGACAATGCTGGCAAGACCACCATCCTCTACCAATTGTAAGACACTTCCCACTCTGACAACACGACTCTGAATTTACGCACAATCATGACGTAAATCCTTTGTTTAGCCTGATGAATGAGGTGGTCCACACGTCGCCCACCATCGGCAGCAACGTGGAGGAGATCGTTGTGAAAAACACGCACTTCCTCATGTGGGACATCGGCGGCCAGGAGTCACTCAGAGCCTCCTGGAACACTTACTACTCCAACACGGAGGTACGCGCGGGGGCAGATGGTGTTTTTGTTGAAAGCGCATACGACAGCTGGGTGCCGACTCGGTTCAAAGGTCAAGCGTTGACAAAGGGGCCCCGTGAGGAACAGAAGGATGCCCTTTAAACGCTTCTCGCACACCACAAGGATGACATGTTGTTGGGAGTAGGGTGGTGGACTACTTGTACAAAAGTCATGTATATTTATACAGCCCAAAAGATTCCAAAGGGCTTCACGGACAAACAGCTGACAGTAAAATAATAAATAAATAACAGTAAATAAGTAATAGGGCTGGTTCGATTGATCGTCCAGAGACATTGTTGGCCCAAAGGTTGTCTTTAAAAAAATAAAAATAAATGTTGGATTTATATTAATTAAATCAGTAAATATTATCATTACATTTTAAAAGTATTATTTTAATTACTGTAGTAACTTTTGTCTTTGTGTTGTGTGCAGTTTGTGATCCTTGTGGTGGACAGCACAGACAGAGAGCGCCTCGTCATCTCCAAAGAGGAACTCTACAGGATGCTAGCGCACGAGGTCACACGCTAGAATCACACCTCACACCTCACTTGTGATTCTAATTCTTCTACTTCATTTATTTTTACTTCGACTTATACTCTTCCACTACTTCTTTTCCACTACTTCTTCTGCTACTATTCATCTACTTATTCTACTCCTACTCATTCTTTTACTCCTACCTCTACTCGTCTCCCAACTTATATTACTACTACTTTTGCGCTCTTACTACTTCTACTTCAACTACCTTTACTACATCTATTTCTACTCTTTTACTACTTCTATATCTAATTATACTTCTGCTGCTTTTACTTCTACTCCTCTACTACTACTACTTTTGTTCTCCTACTACTTCTACTATTACTACTTTTGCAATAGACTTCACTATCAGTTGACGGGGCTCGGGGTCGATCCGTAGGGGGCCTATTTTCAATAACTTAAAATTCTAATATTTTCAAAACCAAAGCCGCTAGCGACCTAAAACCAAAATAGGCACCTCCCTTAGACATATGTGAGTCTCCATGAGTAGCGACATCAAAAAATTCAAAGTTGTTTCCGAATAAAATCCCGATTATTTTTTATACAAGTATAACACAACTTTAAATGGATATAAAATTCTCAAATTTTACACAAAAGTTTGCACAAAAATCACCAAATGCAGATATAATCACCTATATTTTCAGGATCAATAGCAATATTTAACATAGGTTTTTGCCCAAAATAGCAACTTTTTTTTTTTTTTTTTATGTAGTGCAAGTTTTCAACAGCTATTAAATCACTCAGTTTTCACATCAGAAACTTAATACTTTCGGAAAGCATGCCGAATCATCTTAATTTTACTCAATAAAAGCTAAAATTGCATTTTTCTATATACAATCACACCTTATTTAGGTTGAATTCCGCTATTGTGTAGAGATACAAAGTCCGGCATGGTGGCCGTCACAAAGTAAAGAGCTTTTTAATGCTTAAATTGCAGAATTTCTAAAGATTTACAGTGGGGAGAACAAGTATTTGATACACTGCCGATTTTGCTGATTTTCCCATTTGCAAAGCATGTAGAGGTCTGTAATTTGTATCATAAGTTCTCTTCAACTGTGAGGGACGGAATCTAATACAAAAAAAACTGAAAATCATGTTGTATGATTTTTAAATAATACATTTGCATTTAATTGCATGAAATAAGTATTTGATACATTACAAAAATCGAACTTAATATTTGGTACAGAAACCTTTGTTTGCTATTACAGATACCAAACGTTTCCTGTAGTCCTTGACAAGGTTTGCACACACTGCAGTAGGGATTTTGGCCCACTCCTCCATGCAGATCTTCTCCAGAGCCTTCAGGTTTCGGGGCTGCTGCCGGGCAACACGGACTTTCAGCTCCCTCCATAGATTTTCTGTCGGGTTCAGATCTGGTGACTGGCTAGGCCACTCCAGGACCTTAAGATGCTTCTTACAGAGCCACTCTTTAGTTGCCTTGGCTGTGTGCTTTGGGTCGTTGTCATGCTGGAAGACCCAGCCACGACCCATCTTCAGGGCTCCCACTGAAGGAAGGAGGTTGTCAGCCAAGATCTGGTGATACATAGCCCCATCCATCCTCCCCTCAATACGACGCAGTTTTCCTGTACCCTTGGCAGAGAAACAGCCCCAAAAAACGTTGTTTCTTCCTCTATGTTTCACGGTTGGGATGGTGTTCTTGGGGTTGTACTCATCCTTCTTTTTCCTCCAAACACGACGAGCCGAGTTTAGACCAAAAAGTTAAATTTTGGTCTCATCCGACCACATGACCTTCCCCCATTGCTCTTCTGGATCATCCAGATGGTCAGTGGCAAACTTCAGACATGTCTGTACATGCACTGGCTTCAGCAGCGGGACCTTGCGTGCGCTGTCGGATTTTAATCCATGATGGCGTAATGTGCTTCCGATGGTTTTCTTCGAAACTGTGTTTCCAGCTCTCTTCAGGTCATTGACCAGGTCCTGTAGTTCTGGGCTGATCCCTCACCTTCCTTATGATCAGTGATGCCCCACGAGGTGAGATCTTGCATGGAGCCCCAGAACGAGGCAGATTTACCGTCAACTTGAACTTCTTCCATTTTCTAATAATCGCTCCAACAATTGTTACCTTCCCACCAAGCTGCTTGCTTATTTTCCTGTAGCCCATCCCAGCCTTGTGCAGGTCTATTATTTTATCCCTGATGTCCTTACACAGCTCTTTGGTCTTGGCCATTGTGGAGAGGTTGGAGTTTGTTTGTTTGAGCATGTGAACAGGTGTCTTTAATACAGGTAACAAGTTCAAACAGGTGCAGTTACTTCCGGTAATGAGTGGAGAACAGGAGGGGTTCTTAAAAAATAACTAAGAGCCGAAATATTTACTAGTTGGTAATGTATCAAATACTTATTTCATGCAGTTAAATACAAATTTATTATTTAAAAATGATACAATGTGATTTTCTGGATTTTTGTATTAGATTCCGTCCCTCACAGTTGAAGAGAACTTATGATACAAATTACAGATCTCTACATGGCTTGCAAGTGGGAAAACCAGCAAAATCGGCAGTGTATCAAATACTTGTTCTCCCCACTTTAACGGTAAAACTGTCTAGATTCTTGATTAAAAGCAAAAAATGGGCAGTTATCATTCAATTTACGTAAATATTTCAAGCCAAAGTTAGACGAATTTTGTCCATTGATTTTTCACAATGTTTAAAAGTGCATGCATGGTGCTATTTAATATAATTACCTTGAATCCTTGACCAAATCACTTTTGATACACTCCTGCCTGTTTGTATGCAGTAAAACCTTCGTCGTATTTCCACCTAAATCCGGCGTTAGAACGCAGCGTGTGTTTGAGTTTATCACAGTGAAAGCCAACTCAACATTATGCCTGGGTCGGCCCCCTACAGGAATGCGTGGCGCAATGTCTGTGGGAGCTGTCTTGTCAACTGATGGTGGAGTCTATGGTTTAGCTCCTCTCCTTCTTTTATTTAATTGATTCATAGGCTGCAACTAACAGCGCTAGACGTCCAATCCAGTTAAAGTGGGAGGGTTGTTTATTCGCTGCCACCCTCGCAGTTCAAATAAATTGGACGTCTATTAGTGATGAACTCATTTAAAGAACTACGATATTGGACATCTATCATTGTCAATGGCATTTGAAGAGTTGATGAAATATTACAACTAGGGGTGTGACAAAATATCGAAATGGTGATATATCGTGATACTTTGTATCCCAAAAGGTTATCAATATGCTCATGCCAAGAATCGAGATACCTTTTTAAAAAGGTGTCAATGTTTTTAAGGAACCAACAAGTTGTTACCAAAATCTTTCACCATAATTGTGTCTCAGTTAACTCTAAGGCTGCCATTGACTGTGCTCGACGCCCAATCCATTTATACTGGGAACTTTTGTTCATTCAAAACCAGAGCATTCAGTCATTCGGTCAGATTTTCGGGGCATTTACAGGTCACTTGCTGTTCATTTTAGGGAATTTACAGGTCATTTCCTGTTGAGTTTGAGTCACTGCCTACTCATTTGGGTGATTCCCAGGTAACTTCCTGTTCTGTAACTCAAAATAAACAGGAAGTGACCCATAAAATACCCCCAAATCAACAGGAAGTACTGAACATCAACAGGAAAATTATCTTAAATGGCCTGAAATTACCTCATTGCCTGGCCCAAAATTACCTCATTCCCTGGCTTTGGCTGCCACTGACGGCCATCGACGTTCAATCTGTTTGAAGTGGGAGGGTGGCAGCGAATTCGTTCATTCGCTGCCATCCCTCCCACTTCAAACGGATTGGACGTCTGCTAGTGATAAACTCATTCCAATTCACAGCAGAAGCTTGTTTTTCGTTCATTAGTTGTTTGTAGAATATCCTAGAATGATTTTCTGACCAGTGTATTGATAATCGTTGTATCGCCATATCGTCAGTTCATCAGTATCGTGAGCTTTTTATCGCAAATGATATACCAAGAGGTTCCCACTTCTAAATACAACTTGTGCTCCTTTTTTCTTTTTTAGAACTTGCCTTGACTTTGCTCTTCCGCCATTTTAGGACCTCCGCAAAGCCGCCGTGCTGATCTTCGCCAACAAACAGGACATGAAAGACTGCATGTCGGCCGCCGAGATCTCCAAAAACATGACGCTGAGCTCCATCAAAGACCACCCTTGGCACATACAGTCCTGCTGCGCCCTCACCGGGGAAGGGTAGGCTATCAGCTAATAATGTTATAGAAAGAGTGCTTCGTTTGACGTGAAACCCTTTTGTTGCAGCTTGTGTCAAGGACTTGAGTGGATGACATCACGAGCCGGACTCAGATAGCAGGACGTTGAGGTGTTTCCATTTTTATACTTTTGGATTATTATTGTGGCGCACGCTGACTTCACAAAGACAACATGGACGCCCTTTTTAGCAATTTAGTTTTTTTTTTTTTTTTTTTTTTTTTCATCTCCGCTGACGTGTTCAGAGACAAAAACACGGAAGTTTTTTTTTTTTTTTTTTTTTTTTTTTTGACTCCATTGCACACACTTTATTTTTTGTCTGTTACACAATAAGCTATGACGTGGTTTGTGGGTTTGGCACCACAAGCAAAAAATGTGCTTGAGGGTTTATTTTAACTTCTTTTTTTTCCCTGTTCAACAAACACAAGCGGTTTTTTAATGACAGTATTTTAAATTGTATGGAAGCGGATTGCTGCCACACCAGAAAAAACACTTAAAAAAAAAAAAAAAAGTTCAGTATCGTGTTTAAACTAGGGCTGTCAAACGATTAAAATTTTTAATCGAGTTAATTACAGCTTAAAAATTAATTAATCGTAATTAATTGCAATTCAAACCATCTATAAAATATGCCATATTTTTCTGTAAATTATATATATATTCTGTAAAATAAATTGTTGGAATGGAAAGATAAGACACAAGATGGATATATATACATTCAACATATGGTACATAAGGACTGTAGTGGGCATTTCACTCTACTGTCATTTAAATCTGTCTATGCTGTCCTCACTCCGAAGCGTCTACTTTTTCCAAAGCTAGACAGCTAGTGAACGAAGCCTTAATAATTAGACTTCTTCCTTTTTCATCTGATTTATTAATAAAATGGCCTCAAACCATTGCCCTCTTTAGACCGTCGTAAAACTACAAAATAAAAGTACACAAGCATTGCATTAGCAACAACGTTAGCTTAGCACGCTATACAGGTTCACTAAACATAAACAAAAAGCGTCTCATACAAAAAATAGAACATTTCACTTACTAACATAATATGTACATTCTTTACAACAACCATACTTAGGGACAAATCTTGTCCAAGGATCATATAAGCACAACATTATCAGCCCGAGACGTCGTGCAGCCATAATGAAGAAAGAAAAGAAGAAAATAATAAACTATGTCGCAAAGCGACCACAAGAGTTCGCTGTTGGACAGCACAAAGGCCTTGCTGTAAAACTTACCAAAAGGCAGAATACTTTCTGAGCGGGACATGTGTGTTAATTGCGTCAAATATTTTAACGTGATTAATTTAAAAAATTAATTACCGCACGTTAACGCGATAATTTTGACAGCCCTAGTTTAAACGTCATAAATTTCATGTTGCTTGTACATTTGCATATTTATGACAAAGTATTACGGGCCAAACAAAGAAGGGGAGATTAAAGGTTGAATACTTTTTTTTTCTCTCGTAGTATTACAATGTATGAATTTTTTTTCCTCGTAATGTTACGAATTTAATCTCGTATTATTACAACGTATGGCTTTATTCAAGTAATATTACTAGTTTTCTCGTGGTATTAGAACACATGACTTTATTGTAATTCTACGACTTTATTCTTTTGGTCTTTTTTTTTTTTTTTCTTCTTTCTATGGCCCTAATACACCATCATAGCATATTAGATTTAAGAAATGGAAGAAATTAAGTCTATTTTGTTCTTAGGCATTAAAGTGACTCAATTAAAAATGTCAAATATTAAAACATGAAATTTATCACCTAAAAACATGAAATTTATCACAAGATGATACTGAGCTAACCGGAGAAGGATGCTACTTTTTTTTATTTTTTAAAATTTTTTATTTAAATACCTTCAGATAAATGGTGCTCTTGTGTGAATGCAATATAGGGCGTGCAGTTTTGTAGAAGAAAATAAGATGGTGGTACAGTATTTGAACCACAGCCTACCTAGTTAGCCAACAATACTTGACTCAGCCTTAAGCCGTCGGCTTGTCACATTTGACCGGAATGGAACTGGGCGGAAAATGGCAAGTCGTCTTCTCAAAGGAACTCGTGTTGCATTTATATGATTAAATATTTTTGAGCCATGGATGTTTTTTATTCAACTGGGAGGGAGGAGGGAAGGGTTGGTCACATCAGCAATTATAGTTATCCTTGAAAACTGTTGGGTCTTAGGAGAAATTATTTTTTTAATAGTTGTAAAAGGTAAACTTGTCTTTTTTGTTCTAAACGTGCAAAATGTGACCATGTCCAAAAATGAAAATGACTGCACTAATGTAATTTGACATGAAGAAAATGAGTTTGGCACTCAAATCTGGCTTTTACCATTTCATAATTATTCCATCCAAAACAATGCATCAGGAAATGTCTGGTTGTGATGTCACAACTGCAATTGATAATCACGCCTAGCTTTCTCGTGCTGTGCTAGCTAGTACATGTTGACAGAACGCTCACAACAACAGCATACAAAGCCGATGGATAGCATGCTAGAAAACTACAAAAATCTGCAGCGCATTCTGGTTGTGACATCAGCTTGTTTTATTTTCCCCAATTTTTTTCATGCCCCAAAAATTTGATCGACAGTTATGTGAAAAATTTAGGACTCCCCATTTAATGTTCAGTGCTTTATTAAGAAATGTTCACATATCAATGTCTGATCTTGTTTTTCTTTATCTCTGGAAAAGAAAGTGATTTAACTGCAGGTAAACAACAAAAACTTTGTTTTACTCATTAAACCAAATATATCAACAAAAGTGCATATTCTTACTGAGGAAAAAATTAGGACACCCTACCACCTAATAGCTAGTATTACCCCCTTTGGCTGAAATAACTTCATTGAGACGCTTTTTGTATACATCTACCAGTCTTTGACATTGGTCTGAAGAAAGTTTGCACCACTTCTCAACGCAGAATACTTTCAGCTGTGAGATGTTTGAGGGGTTTCTTGCATGTACAGCCCGTTTCAAGTCAACCCACAGCATCTCATTGGGATTAAGATCTGGGCTTTGACTCAGCCATTCCAGGACTCTCCATTTCTTCATTTTCAGCCAGTCCTTGGTGGATTTACTGGTATGTTTTGGGCCAAAAACCAGTCAGGACTCTCGGCACAGCTCAAATATGCAAAAAAGTGGATTTTTGGGGAAAGTCAATTTTTGACTTTTTCGTAAGGTGGGGTGGTTACGCATTTTTTCAAAATTTCAAAATCGGTCAAAAAACATTTTTGGGCCAGGAAGCGCCAGGAAACATTCCAAAAACCCGTCAGGACTCTCGGCACAGCTCAAATATGCAAAAAAAGTGGACTTTTGGAGAAAGTCAATTTTTGACTTTTTCGTAAGGGGGAGTGGTTACGCATTTTTTCAAAATTTCAAAATCGCTCAAAAAATGCTTTTGGGCCAGGGAGCGCTGGGAAACGTTGCAAAAACCTGTCAGGACTCTCAGCATAGCCCAAATATGCAAAAAAAGTGGCCTTTGGGAGAAAGTCAATTTTTGACTTTTTCGTAAGGGGGGGTGGTTACGCATTTTTTCAAAATTTCAAAATCGGTCAAAAAACACTTTTGGGCCAGGAAGCGCTGGGAAACGTTCCAAAAACCCGTCTGGACTCTCGGCACAGCTCAAATATGCAAAAAAAATGGACTTTTGGAGAAAGTCAATTTTTGACTTTTTCGTAAGGGGGAGTGGTTACGCATTTTTTCAAAATTTCAAAATCGGTCAAAAAATGCTTTTGGGCCAGGAAGCGCCAGGAAACGTTCCAAAAACCCGTCAGGACTCTCAGCACACCCCAAATATGCAAAAAAAGTGGACTTTTGGGAAAAGTCAATTTTTGACTTTTTCGTAAGGGGGGGTGGTTACGCATTTTTTCAAAATTTCAAAATCGGTCAAAAAACACTTTTGGGCCAGGAAGCGCCGGGAAACGTTCCAAAAACCCGTCTGGACTCTCAGCACAGCTCAAATATGCAAAAAAAGTGGACTTTTGGAGAAAGTCAATTTTTGACTTTTTCGTAAGGGGGGGTGGTTAGGCATTTTTTCAAAATTTCAAAATCGGTCAAAAAACACTTTTGGGCCAGGAAGCGCCAGGAAACGTTCCAAAAACCCGTCAGGACTCTCGGCACAGCTCAAATATGCAAAAAAAGTGGACTTTTGGAGAAAGTCAATTTTTGACTTTTTCGTAAGGGGGGGTGGTTACGCATTTTTTCAAAATTTCAAAATCGGTCAAAAAACACTTTTGGGCCAGGGAGCGCCGGGAAACGTTCCAAAAACCCGTCAGGACTCTCGGCACAGCTCAAATATGAAAAAAAAGTGGACTTTTGGAGAAAGTCAATTTTTGACTTTTTCGTAAGGGGGGGTGGTTACGCATTTTTTCAAAATTTCAAAATCTGTCAAAAAAACGCTTTTGGGCCAGGGAGCGCCGGGAAACGTTGCAAAAACCCGTCAGGACTCTCAGCACAGCCCAAATATGCAAAAAAAAGTGGTCTTTTGGAGAAAGTCAATTTTTGACTTTTTCGTAAGGGGGGGTGGTTACGCATTTTTTCAAAATTTCAAAATCGGTCAAAAAACACTTTTGGACCAGGAAGCGCCGGGAAACGTTCCAAAAACCCGTCAGGACTCTCGGCACAGCTCAAATATGCAAAAAAGTGGACTTTTGGAGAAAGTCCATTTTTGATTTTTTCGTAAGGGGGGGTGGTTACGCATTTTTTCAAAATTTCAAAATCGGTCAAAAAACACTTTTGGGCCAGGGAGCGCCGGGAAACGTTCCAAAAACCCGTCAGGACTCTCGGCACAGCTCAAATATGCAAAAAAAGTGGACTTTTGGAGAAAGTCAATTTTTGACTTTTTCGTAAGGGGGGGTGGTTACGCATTTTTTCAAAATTTCAAAATCGGTCAAAAAACGCTTTTGGGCCAGGGAGCGCCGGGAAACGTTGCAAAAACCCGTCAGGACTCTCAGCACAGCCCAAATATGCAAAAAAAGTGGACTTTTGGAGAAAGTCAATTTTTGACTTTTTCGTAAGGGGGGGTGGTTACGCATTTTTTCAAAATTTCAAAATCGGTCAAAAAACGCTTTTGGGCCAGGGAGCGCCGGGAAACGTTGCAAAAACCCGTCAGTACTCTCAGCACAGCCCAAATATGCAAAAAAAGTGGACTTTTGGGGAAAGTCAATTTTTGACTTTTTCGTAAGGGGGGGTGGTTACGCATTTTTTCAAAATCGGTCAAAAAACACTTTTGTGCCAGGAAGCGCCGGGAAACGTTCCAAAAACCCGTCAGGACTCTCGGCACAGCTCAAATATGCAAAAAAAGTGGACTTTTGGAGAAAGTCAATTTTTGACTTTTTCGTAAAGGGGGGTGGTTACGCATTTTTTCAAAATTTCAAAATCGGTCAAAAAACACTTTTGGGCCAGGAAGCGCCAGGAAACGTTCCAAAAACCCGTCAGGACTCTCGGCACAGCTCAAATATGCAAAAAAAAAGTGGACTTTTGGAGAAAGTCAATTTTTGACTTTTTCGTAAGGGGGGGTGGTTACGCATTTTTTCAAAATTTCAAAATCGGTCAAAAAACGCTTTTGGGCCAGGAAGCGCCGGGAAACGTTCCAAAAACCCGTCAGGACTCTCGGCACAGCTCAAATATGCAAAAAAAGTGGACTTTTGGAGAAAGTCAATTTTTGACTTTTTCGTAAGGGCCAGGGGGTGGTTACGCATTTTTTCAAAATTTCAAAATCGGTCAAAAAACACTTTTGGGCCAGGAAGCGCCGGGAAACGTTCCAAAAACCTGTCAGGACTCTCAGCATAGCCCAAATATGCAAAAAAAGTGGCCTTTGGGAGAAAGTCAATTTTTGACTTTTTCGTAAGGGGGGGTGGTTACGCATTTTTTCAAAATTTCAAAATCGGTCAAAAAACACTTTTGGGCCAGGAAGCGCTGGGAAACGTTCCAAAAACCCGTCTGGACTCTCGGCACAGCTCAAATATGCAAAAAAAATGGACTTTTGGAGAAAGTCAATTTTTGACTTTTTCGTAAGGGGGAGTGGTTACGCATTTTTTCAAAATTTCAAAATCGGTCAAAAAATGCTTTTGGGCCAGGAAGCGCCAGGAAACGTTCCAAAAACCCGTCAGGACTCTCAGCACACCCCAAATATGCAAAAAAAGTGGACTTTTGGGAAAAGTCAATTTTTGACTTTTTCGTAAGGGGGGGTGGTTACGCATTTTTTCAAAATTTCAAAATCGGTCAAAAAACACTTTTGGGCCAGGAAGCGCCGGGAAACGTTCCAAAAACCCGTCTGGACTCTCAGCACAGCTCAAATATGCAAAAAAAGTGGACTTTTGGAGAAAGTCAATTTTTGACTTTTTCGTAAGGGGGGGTGGTTACGCATTTTTTCAAAATTTCAAAATCGGTCAAAAAACACTTTTGGGCCAGGAAGCGCCAGGAAACGTTCCAAAAACCCGTCAGGACTCTCGGCACAGCTCAAATATGCAAAAAAAGTGGACTTTTGGAGAAAGTCAATTTTTGACTTTTTCGTAAGGGGGGGTGGTTACGCATTTTTTCAAAATTTCAAAATCGGTCAAAAAACACTTTTGGGCCAGGGAGCGCCGGGAAACGTTCCAAAAACCCGTCAGGACTCTCGGCACAGCTCAAATATGAAAAAAAAGTGGACTTTTGGAGAAAGTCAATTTTTGACTTTTTCGTAAGGGGGGGTGGTTACGCATTTTTTCAAAATTTCAAAATCTGTCAAAAAAACGCTTTTGGGCCAGGGAGCGCCGGGAAACGTTGCAAAAACCCGTCAGGACTCTCAGCACAGCCCAAATATGCAAAAAAAGTGGTCTTTTGGAGAAAGTCAATTTTTGACTTTTTCGTAAGGGGGGGTGGTTACGCATTTTTTCAAAATTTCAAAATCGGTCAAAAAACACTTTTGGACCAGGAAGCGCCGGGAAACGTTCCAAAAACCCGTCAGGACTCTCGGCACAGCTCAAATATGCAAAAAAGTGGACTTTTGGAGAAAGTCCATTTTTGATTTTTTCGTAAGGGGGGGTGGTTACGCATTTTTTCAAAATTTCAAAATCGGTCAAAAAACACTTTTGGGCCAGGGAGCGCCGGGAAACGTTCCAAAAACCCGTCAGGACTCTCGGCACAGCTCAAATATGCAAAAAAAGTGGACTTTTGGAGAAAGTCAATTTTTGACTTTTTCGTAAGGGGGGGTGGTTACGCATTTTTTCAAAATTTCAAAATCGGTCAAAAAACGCTTTTGGGCCAGGGAGCGCCGGGAAACGTTGCAAAAACCCGTCAGGACTCTCAGCACAGCCCAAATATGCAAAAAAAGTGGACTTTTGGAGAAAGTCAATTTTTGACTTTTTCGTAAGGGGGGGTGGTTACGCATTTTTTCAAAATTTCAAAATCGGTCAAAAAACGCTTTTGGGCCAGGGAGCGCCGGGAAACGTTGCAAAAACCCGTCAGTACTCTCAGCACAGCCCAAATATGCAAAAAAAGTGGACTTTTGGGGAAAGTCAATTTTTGACTTTTTCGTAAGGGGGGGTGGTTACGCATTTTTTCAAAATCGGTCAAAAAACACTTTTGTGCCAGGAAGCGCCGGGAAACGTTCCAAAAACCCGTCAGGACTCTCGGCACAGCTCAAATATGCAAAAAAAGTGGACTTTTGGAGAAAGTCAATTTTTGACTTTTTCGTAAAGGGGGGTGGTTACGCATTTTTTCAAAATTTCAAAATCGGTCAAAAAACACTTTTGGGCCAGGAAGCGCCAGGAAACGTTCCAAAAACCCGTCAGGACTCTCGGCACAGCTCAAATATGCAAAAAAAAAGTGGACTTTTGGAGAAAGTCAATTTTTGACTTTTTCGTAAGGGGGGGTGGTTACGCATTTTTTCAAAATTTCAAAATCGGTCAAAAAACGCTTTTGGGCCAGGAAGCGCCGGGAAACGTTCCAAAAACCCGTCAGGACTCTCGGCACAGCTCAAATATGCAAAAAAAGTGGACTTTTGGAGAAAGTCAATTTTTGACTTTTTCGTAAGGGCCAGGGGGTGGTTACGCATTTTTTCAAAATTTCAAAATCGGTCAAAAAACACTTTTGGGCCAGGAAGCGCCGGGAAACGTTCCAAAAACCTGTCAGGACTCTCAGCATAGCCCAAATATGCAAAAAAAGTGGCCTTTGGGAGAAAGTCAATTTTTGACTTTTTCGTAAGGGGGGGTGGTTACGCATTTTTTCAAAATTTCAAAATCGGTCAAAAAACACTTTTGGGCCAGGAAGCGCTGGGAAACGTTCCAAAAACCCGTCTGGACTCTCGGCACAGCTCAAATATGCAAAAAAAATGGACTTTTGGAGAAAGTCAATTTTTGACTTTTTCGTAAGGGGGAGTGGTTACGCATTTTTTCAAAATTTCAAAATCGGTCAAAAAATGCTTTTGGGCCAGGAAGCGCCAGGAAACGTTCCAAAAACCCGTCAGGACTCTCAGCACACCCCAAATATGCAAAAAAAGTGGACTTTTGGGAAAAGTCAATTTTTGACTTTTTCGTAAGGGGGGGTGGTTACGCATTTTTTCAAAATTTCAAAATCGGTCAAAAAACACTTTTGGGCCAGGAAGCGCCGGGAAACGTTCCAAAAACCCGTCTGGACTCTCAGCACAGCTCAAATATGCAAAAAAAGTGGACTTTTGGAGAAAGTCAATTTTTGACTTTTTCGTAAGGGGGGGTGGTTACGCATTTTTTCAAAATTTCAAAATCGGTCAAAAAACACTTTTGGGCCAGGAAGCGCCAGGAAACGTTCCAAAAACCCGTCAGGACTCTCGGCACAGCTCAAATATGCAAAAAAAGTGGACTTTTGGAGAAAGTCAATTTTTGACTTTTTCGTAAGGGGGGGTGGTTACGCATTTTTTCAAAATTTCAAAATCGGTCAAAAAACACTTTTGGGCCAGGGAGCGCCGGGAAACGTTCCAAAAACCCGTCAGGACTCTCGGCACAGCTCAAATATGAAAAAAAAGTGGACTTTTGGAGAAAGTCAATTTTTGACTTTTTCGTAAGGGGGGGTGGTTACGCATTTTTTCAAAATTTCAAAATCTGTCAAAAAAACGCTTTTGGGCCAGGGAGCGCCGGGAAACGTTGCAAAAACCCGTCAGGACTCTCAGCACAGCCCAAATATGCAAAAAAAGTGGTCTTTTGGAGAAAGTCAATTTTTGACTTTTTCGTAAGGGGGGGTGGTTACGCATTTTTTCAAAATTTCAAAATCGGTCAAAAAACACTTTTGGACCAGGAAGCGCCGGGAAACGTTCCAAAAACCCGTCAGGACTCTCGGCACAGCTCAAATATGCAAAAAAGTGGACTTTTGGAGAAAGTCCATTTTTGATTTTTTCGTAAGGGGGGGTGGTTACGCATTTTTTCAAAATTTCAAAATCGGTCAAAAAACACTTTTGGGCCAGGGAGCGCCGGGAAACGTTCCAAAAACCCGTCAGGACTCTCGGCACAGCTCAAATATGCAAAAAAAGTGGACTTTTGGAGAAAGTCAATTTTTGACTTTTTCGTAAGGGGGGGTGGTTACGCATTTTTTCAAAATTTCAAAATCGGTCAAAAAACGCTTTTGGGCCAGGGAGCGCCGGGAAACGTTGCAAAAACCCGTCAGGACTCTCAGCACAGCCCAAATATGCAAAAAAAGTGGACTTTTGGAGAAAGTCAATTTTTGACTTTTTCGTAAGGGGGGGTGGTTACGCATTTTTTCAAAATTTCAAAATCGGTCAAAAAACGCTTTTGGGCCAGGGAGCGCCGGGAAACGTTGCAAAAACCCGTCAGTACTCTCAGCACAGCCCAAATATGCAAAAAAAGTGGACTTTTGGGGAAAGTCAATTTTTGACTTTTTCGTAAGGGGGGGTGGTTACGCATTTTTTCAAAATCGGTCAAAAAACACTTTTGTGCCAGGAAGCGCCGGGAAACGTTCCAAAAACCCGTCAGGACTCTCGGCACAGCTCAAATATGCAAAAAAAGTGGACTTTTGGAGAAAGTCAATTTTTGACTTTTTCGTAAAGGGGGGTGGTTACGCATTTTTTCAAAATTTCAAAATCGGTCAAAAAACACTTTTGGGCCAGGAAGCGCCAGGAAACGTTCCAAAAACCCGTCAGGACTCTCGGCACAGCTCAAATATGCAAAAAAAAAGTGGACTTTTGGAGAAAGTCAATTTTTGACTTTTTCGTAAGGGGGGGTGGTTACGCATTTTTTCAAAATTTCAAAATCGGTCAAAAAACGCTTTTGGGCCAGGAAGCGCCGGGAAACGTTCCAAAAACCCGTCAGGACTCTCGGCACAGCTCAAATATGCAAAAAAAGTGGACTTTTGGAGAAAGTCAATTTTTGACTTTTTCGTAAGGGCCAGGGGGTGGTTACGCATTTTTTCAAAATTTCAAAATCGGTCAAAAAACACTTTTGGGCCAGGAAGCGCCGGGAAACGTTCCAAAAACCCGTCAGGACTCTCGGCACAGGTCAAATATGCAAAAAAAGTGGACTTTTGGAGAAAGTCAATTTTTGACTTTTTCGTAAGGGGGGGTGGTTACGCATTTTTTCAAAATTTCAAAATCGGTCAAAAAACGCTTTTGGGCCAGGAAGCGCCGGGAAAAGTTCCAAAAACCCGTCAGGACTCTCGGCACAGCTCAAATATGCAAAAAAAGTGGACTTTTGGAGAAAGTCAATTTTTGACTTTTTCGTAAGGGGGGGTGGTTACGCATTTTTTCAAAATTTCAAAATCGGTCAAAAAACGCTTTTGGGCCAGGGAGCGCCGGGAAACGTTGCAAAAACCCGTCAGTACTCTCAGCACACCCCAAATATGCAAAAAAAAGTGGACTTTTGGGAAAAGTCAATTTTTGACTTTTTCGTAAGGGGGGGTGGTTACGCATTTTTTCAAAATGTCAAAATCGGTCAAAAAACACTTTTGGGCCAGGAAGCGCCAGGAAACGTTCCAAAAACCCGTCAGGACTCTCGGCACTGCTCAAATATGCAAAAAAAGTGGACTTTTGGAGAAAGTCAATTTTTGACTTTTTCGTAAGGGGGGGTGGTTACGCATTTTTTCAAAATTTCAAAATCGGTCAAAAAACACTTTTGGGCCAGGAAGCGCCGGGAAACGTTCCAAAAACCCGTCTGGACTCTCAGCACAGCTCAAATATGCAAAAAAAGTGGACTTTTGGAGAAAGTCAATTTTTGACTTTTTCGTAAGGGGGGGTGGTTACGCATTTTTTCAAAATTTCAAAATCGGTCAAAAAACGCTTTTGGGCCAGGGAGCGCCGGGAAACATTCCAAAAACCCGTCAGGACTCTCGGCACTGCTCAAATATGCAAAAAAAGTGGACTTTTGGAGAAAGTCAATTTTTGACTTTTTCGTAAGGGGGGGTGGTTACGCATTTTTTCAAAATTTCAAAATCGGTCAAAAAACACTTTTGGGCCAGGAAGCGCCAGGAAACGTTCCAAAAACCCGTCAGGACTCTCGGCACAGCTCAAATATGCAAAAAAAGTGGACTTTTGGAGAAAGTCAATTTTTGACTTTTTCGTAAGGGGGGGTGGTTACGCATTTTTTCAAAATTTCAAAATCTGTCAAAAAAACGCTTTTGGGCCAGGGAGCGCCGGGAAACGTTGCAAAAACCCGTCAGGACTCTCAGCACAGCCCAAATATGCAAAAAAAGTGGTCTTTTGGAGAAAGTCAATTTTTGACTTTTTCGTAAGGGGGGGTGGTTACGCATTTTTTCAAAATTTCAAAATCGGTCAAAAAACACTTTTGGACCAGGAAGCGCCGGGAAACGTTCCAAAAACCCGTCAGGACTCTCGGCACAGCTCAAATATGCAAAAAAGTGGACTTTTGGAGAAAGTCCATTTTTGACTTTTTCGTAAGGGGGGGTGGTTACGCATTTTTTCAAAATTTCAAAATCGGTCAAAAAACGCTTTTGGGCCAGGGAGCGCCGGGAAACGTTGCAAAAACCCGTCAGGACTCTCAGCACAGCCCAAATATGCAAAAAAAGTGGACTTTTGGAGAAAGTCAATTTTTGACTTTTTCGTAAGGGGGGGTGGTTACGCATTTTTTCAAAATTTCAAAATCGGTCAAAAAACGCTTTTGGGCCAGGGAGCGCCGGGAAACGTTGCAAAAACCCGTCAGTACTCTCAGCACAGCCCAAATATGCAAAAAAAGTGGACTTTTGGGGAAAGTCAATTTTTGACTTTTTCGTAAGGGGGGGTGGTTACGCATTTTTTCAAAATCGGTCAAAAAACACTTTTGTGCCAGGAAGCGCCGGGAAACGTTCCAAAAACCCGTCAGGACTCTCGGCACAGCTCAAATATGCAAAAAAAGTGGACTTTTGGAGAAAGTCAATTTTTGACTTTTTCGTAAAGGGGGGTGGTTACGCATTTTTTCAAAATTTCAAAATCGGTCAAAAAACACTTTTGGGCCAGGAAGCGCCAGGAAACGTTCCAAAAACCCGTCAGGACTCTCGGCACAGCTCAAATATGCAAAAAAAAAGTGGACTTTTGGAGAAAGTCAATTTTTGACTTTTTCGTAAGGGGGGGTGGTTACGCATTTTTTCAAAATTTCAAAATCGGTCAAAAAACGCTTTTGGGCCAGGAAGCGCCGGGAAACGTTCCAAAAACCCGTCAGGACTCTCGGCACAGCTCAAATATGCAAAAAAAGTGGACTTTTGGAGAAAGTCAATTTTTGACTTTTTCGTAAGGGCCAGGGGGTGGTTACGCATTTTTTCAAAATTTCAAAATCGGTCAAAAAACACTTTTGGGCCAGGAAGCGCCGGGAAACGTTCCAAAAACCCGTCAGGACTCTCGGCACAGGTCAAATATGCAAAAAAAGTGGACTTTTGGAGAAAGTCAATTTTTGACTTTTTCGTAAGGGGGGGTGGTTACGCATTTTTTCAAAATTTCAAAATCGGTCAAAAAACGCTTTTGGGCCAGGAAGCGCCGGGAAAAGTTCCAAAAACCCGTCAGGACTCTCGGCACAGCTCAAATATGCAAAAAAAGTGGACTTTTGGAGAAAGTCAATTTTTGACTTTTTCGTAAGGGGGGGTGGTTACGCATTTTTTCAAAATTTCAAAATCGGTCAAAAAACGCTTTTGGGCCAGGGAGCGCCGGGAAACGTTGCAAAAACCCGTCAGTACTCTCAGCACACCCCAAATATGCAAAAAAAAGTGGACTTTTGGGAAAAGTCAATTTTTGACTTTTTCGTAAGGGGGGGTGGTTACGCATTTTTTCAAAATGTCAAAATCGGTCAAAAAACACTTTTGGGCCAGGAAGCGCCAGGAAACGTTCCAAAAACCCGTCAGGACTCTCGGCACTGCTCAAATATGCAAAAAAAGTGGACTTTTGGAGAAAGTCAATTTTTGACTTTTTCGTAAGGGGGGGTGGTTACGCATTTTTTCAAAATTTCAAAATCGGTCAAAAAACACTTTTGGGCCAGGAAGCGCCGGGAAACGTTCCAAAAACCCGTCTGGACTCTCAGCACAGCTCAAATATGCAAAAAAAGTGGACTTTTGGAGAAAGTCAATTTTTGACTTTTTCGTAAGGGGGGGTGGTTACGCATTTTTTCAAAATTTCAAAATCGGTCAAAAAACGCTTTTGGGCCAGGGAGCGCCGGGAAACATTCCAAAAACCCGTCAGGACTCTCGGCACTGCTCAAATATGCAAAAAAAGTGGACTTTTGGAGAAAGTCAATTTTTGACTTTTTCGTAAGGGGGGGTGGTTACGCATTTTTTCAAAATTTCAAAATCGGTCAAAAAACACTTTTGGGCCAGGAAGCGCCAGGAAACGTTCCAAAAACCCGTCAGGACTCTCGGCACAGCTCAAATATGCAAAAAAAGTGGACTTTTGGAGAAAGTCAATTTTTGACTTTTTCGTAAGGGGGGGTGGTTACGCATTTTTTCAAAATTTCAAAATCGGTCAAAAAACACTTTTGGGCCAGGGAGCGCCGGGAAACGTTCCAAAAACCCGTCAGGACTCTCGGCACAGCTCAAATATGAAAAAAAAGTGGACTTTTGGAGAAAGTCAATTTTTGACTTTTTCGTAAGGGGGGGTGGTTACGCATTTTTTCAAAATTTCAAAATCTGTCAAAAAAACGCTTTTGGGCCAGGGAGCGCCGGGAAACGTTGCAAAAACCCGTCAGGACTCTCAGCACAGCCCAAATATGCAAAAAAAGTGGTCTTTTGGAGAAAGTCAATTTTTGACTTTTTCGTAAGGGGGGGTGGTTACGCATTTTTTCAAAATTTCAAAATCGGTCAAAAAACACTTTTGGACCAGGAAGCGCCGGGAAACGTTCCAAAAACCCGTCAGGACTCTCGGCACAGCTCAAATATGCAAAAAAGTGGACTTTTGGAGAAAGTCCATTTTTGATTTTTTCGTAAGGGGGGGTGGTTACGCATTTTTTCAAAATTTCAAAATCGGTCAAAAAACACTTTTGGGCCAGGGAGCGCCGGGAAACGTTCCAAAAACCCGTCAGGACTCTCGGCACAGCTCAAATATGCAAAAAAAGTGGACTTTTGGAGAAAGTCAATTTTTGACTTTTTCGTAAGGGGGGGTGGTTACGCATTTTTTCAAAATTTCAAAATCGGTCAAAAAACGCTTTTGGGCCAGGGAGCGCCGGGAAACGTTGCAAAAACCCGTCAGGACTCTCAGCACAGCCCAAATATGCAAAAAAAGTGGACTTTGTGAGAAAGTCAATTTTTGACTTTTTCGTAAGGGGGGGTGGTTACGCATTTTTTCAAAATTTCAAAATCGGTCAAAAAACGCTTTTGGGCCAGGGAGCGCCGGGAAACGTTGCAAAAACCCGTCAGTACTCTCAGCACAGCCCAAATATGCAAAAAAAGTGGACTTTTGGGGAAAGTCAATTTTTGACTTTTTCGTAAGGGGGGGTGGTTACGCATTTTTTCAAAATCGGTCAAAAAACACTTTTGTGCCAGGAAGCGCCGGGAAACATTCCAAAAACCCGTCAGGACTCTCGGCACAGCTCAAATATGCAAAAAAAGTGGACTTTTGGAGAAAGTCAATTTTTGACTTTTTCGTAAAGGGGGGTGGTTACGCATTTTTTCAAAATTTCAAAATCGGTCAAAAAACACTTTTGGGCCAGGAAGCGCCAGGAAACGTTCCAAAAACCCGTCAGGACTCTCGGCACAGCTCAAATATGCAAAAAAAAAAGTGGACTTTTGGAGAAAGTCAATTTTTGACTTTTTCGTAAGGGGGGGTGGTTACGCATTTTTTCAAAATTTCAAAATCGGTCAAAAAACGCTTTTGGGCCAGGAAGCGCCGGGAAACGTTCCAAAAACCCGTCAGGACTCTCGGCACAGCTCAAATATGCAAAAAAAGTGGACTTTTGGAGAAAGTCAATTTTTGACTTTTTCGTAAGGGCCAGGGGGTGGTTACGCATTTTTTCAAAATTTCAAAATCGGTCAAAAAACACTTTTGGGCCAGGAAGCGCCGGGAAACGTTCCAAAAACCCGTCAGGACTCTCGGCACAGGTCAAATATGCAAAAAAAGTGGACTTTTGGAGAAAGTCAATTTTTGACTTTTTCGTAAGGGGGGGTGGTTACGCATTTTTTCAAAATTTCAAAATCGGTCAAAAAACGCTTTTGGGCCAGGAAGCGCCGGGAAAAGTTCCAAAAACCCGTCAGGACTCTCGGCACAGCTCAAATATGCAAAAAAAGTGGACTTTTGGAGAAAGTCAATTTTTGACTTTTTCGTAAGGGGGGGTGGTTACGCATTTTTTCAAAATTTCAAAATCGGTCAAAAAACGCTTTTGGGCCAGGGAGCGCCGGGAAACGTTGCAAAAACCCGTCAGTACTCTCAGCACAGCCCAAATATGCAAAAAAAGTGGACTTTTGGGGAAAGTCAATTTTTGACTTTTTCGTAAGGGGGGGTGGTTACGCATTTTTTCAGAATTTCAAAATCGGTCAAAAAACGCTTTTGGGCCAGGGAGCGCCGGGAAACGTTGCAAAAACCCGTCAGTACTCTCAGCTCAGCCCAAATATGCAAAAAAAGTGGACTTTTGGGGAAAGTCAATTTTTGACTTTTTCGTAAGGGGGGGTGGTTACGCATTTTTTCAAAATTTCAAAATCGGTCAAAAAACACTTTTGGGCCAGGAAGCGCCGGGAAACGTTCCAAAAACCCGTCAGGACTCTCGGCACAGCTCAAATATGCAAAAAAAGTGGACTTTTGGAGAAAGTCAATTTTTGACTTTTTCGTAAGGGGGGGTGGTTACGCATTTTTTCAAAATTTCAAAATCGGTCAAAAAACGCTTTTGGGCCAGGGAGCGCCGGGAAACGTTGCAAAAACCCGTCAGTACTCTCAGCACAGCCCAAATATGCAAAAAAAGTGGACTTTTGGGGAAAGTCAATTTTTGACTTTTTCGTAAGGGGGGGTGGTTACGCATTTTTTCAAAATTTCAAAATCGGTCAAAAAACGCTTTTGGGCCAGGGAGCGCCGGGAAACGTTGCAAAAACCCGTCAGTACTCTCAGCACAGCCCAAATATGCAAAAAAAGTGGACTTTTGGGGAAAGTCAATTTTTGACTTTTTCGTAAGGGGGGGTGGTTACGCATTTTTTCAGAATTTCAAAATCGGTCAAAAAACGCTTTTGGGCCAGGGAGCGCCGGGAAACGTTGCAAAAACCCGTCAGTACTCTCAGCTCAGCCCAAATATGCAAAAAAAGTGGACTTTTGGGGAAAGTCAATTTTTGACTTTTTCGTAAGGGGGGGTGGTTACGCATTTTTTCAAAATTTCAAAATCGGTCAAAAAACACTTTTGGGCCAGGAAGCGCCGGGAAACGTTCCAAAAACCCGTCAGGACTCTCGGCACAGCTCAAATATGCAAAAAAAGTGGACTTTTGGAGAAAGTCAATTTTTGACTTTTTCGTAAGGGGGGGTGGTTACGCATTTTTTCAAAATTTCAAAATCGGTCAAAAAACGCTTTTGGGCCAGGGAGCGCCGGGAAACGTTGCAAAAACCCGTCAGTACTCTCAGCACAGCCCAAATATGCAAAAAAAGTGGACTTTTGGGGAAAGTCAATTTTTGACTTTTTCGTAAGGGGGGGTGGTTACGCATTTTTTCAGAATTTCAAAATCGGTCAAAAAACGCTTTTGGGCCAGGGAGCGCCGGGAAACGTTGCAAAAACCCGTCAGTACTCTCAGCTCAGCCCAAATATGCAAAAAAAGTGGACTTTTGGGGAAAGTCAATTTTTGACTTTTTCGTAAGGGGGGGTGGTTACGCATTTTTTCAAAATTTCAAAATCGGTCAAAAAACACTTTTGGGCCAGGAAGCGCCGGGAAACGTTCCAAAAACCCGTCAGGATTCTCGGCACAGCTCAAATATGCAAAAAAAGTGGACTTTTGGAGAAGGTCAATTTTTGACTTTTTCGTAAGGGGGGGTGGTTACGCATTTTTTCAAAATTTCAAAATCGGTCAAAAAACACTTTTGGACCAGGAAGCGCCGGGAAACGTTCCAAAAACCCGTCAGGACTCTCGGCACAGCTCAAATATGCAAAAAAGTGGACTTTTGGAGAAAGTCCATTTTTGATTTTTTCGTAAGGGGGGGTGGTTACGCATTTTTTCAAAATTTCAAAATCGGTCAAAAAACACTTTTGGGCCAGGGAGCGCCGGGAAACGTTCCAAAAACCCGTCAGGACTCTCGGCACAGCTCAAATATGCAAAAAAAGTGGACTTTTGGAGAAAGTCAATTTTTGACTTTTTCGTAAGGGGGGGTGGTTACGCATTTTTTCAAAATTTCAAAATCGGTCAAAAAACGCTTTTGGGCCAGGGAGCGCCGGGAAACGTTGCAAAAACCCGTCAGGACTCTCAGCACAGCCCAAATATGCAAAAAAAGTGGACTTTGTGAGAAAGTCAATTTTTGACTTTTTCGTAAGGGGGGGTGGTTACGCATTTTTTCAAAATTTCAAAATCGGTCAAAAAACGCTTTTGGGCCAGGGAGCGCCGGGAAACGTTGCAAAAACCCGTCAGTACTCTCAGCACAGCCCAAATATGCAAAAAAAGTGGACTTTTGGGGAAAGTCAATTTTTGACTTTTTCGTAAGGGGGGGTGGTTACGCATTTTTTCAAAATCGGTCAAAAAACACTTTTGTGCCAGGAAGCGCCGGGAAACGTTCCAAAAACCCGTCAGGACTCTCGGCACAGCTCAAATATGCAAAAAAAGTGGACTTTTGGAGAAAGTCAATTTTTGACTTTTTCGTAAAGGGGGGTGGTTACGCATTTTTTCAAAATTTCAAAATCGGTCAAAAAACACTTTTGGGCCAGGAAGCGCCAGGAAACGTTCCAAAAACCCGTCAGGACTCTCGGCACAGCTCAAATATGCAAAAAAAAAGTGGACTTTTGGAGAAAGTCAATTTTTGACTTTTTCGTAAGGGGGGGTGGTTACGCATTTTTTCAAAATTTCAAAATCGGTCAAAAAACGCTTTTGGGCCAGGAAGCGCCGGGAAACGTTCCAAAAACCCGTCAGGACTCTCGGCACAGCTCAAATATGCAAAAAAAGTGGACTTTTGGAGAAAGTCAATTTTTGACTTTTTCGTAAGGGCCAGGGGGTGGTTACGCATTTTTTCAAAATTTCAAAATCGGTCAAAAAACACTTTTGGGCCAGGAAGCGCCGGGAAACGTTCCAAAAACCCGTCAGTACTCTCAGCTCAGCCCAAATATGCAAAAAAAGTGGACTTTTGGGGAAAGTCAATTTTTGACTTTTTCGTAAGGGGGGGTGGTTACGCATTTTTTCAAAATTTCAAAATCGGTCAAAAAACACTTTTGGGCCAGGAAGCGCCGGGAAACGTTCCAAAAACCCGTCAGGACTCTCGGCACAGCTCAAATATGCAAAAAAAGTGGACTTTTGGAGAAAGTCAATTTTTGACTTTTTCGTAAGGGGGGGTGGTTACGCATTTTTTCAAAATTTCAAAATCGGTCAAAAAACGCTTTTGGGCCAGGGAGCGCCGGGAAACGTTGCAAAAACCCGTCAGTACTCTCAGCACAGCCCAAATATGCAAAAAAAGTGGACTTTTGGGGAAAGTCAATTTTTGACTTTTTCGTAAGGGGGGGTGGTTACGCATTTTTTCAAAATTTCAAAATCGGTCAAAAAACGCTTTTGGGCCAGGGAGCGCCGGGAAACGTTGCAAAAACCCGTCAGTACTCTCAGCACAGCCCAAATATGCAAAAAAAGTGGACTTTTGGGGAAAGTCAATTTTTGACTTTTTCGTAAGGGGGGGTGGTTACGCATTTTTTCAGAATTTCAAAATCGGTCAAAAAACGCTTTTGGGCCAGGGAGCGCCGGGAAACGTTGCAAAAACCCGTCAGTACTCTCAGCTCAGCCCAAATATGCAAAAAAAGTGGACTTTTGGGGAAAGTCAATTTTTGACTTTTTCGTAAGGGGGGGTGGTTACGCATTTTTTCAAAATTTCAAAATCGGTCAAAAAACACTTTTGGGCCAGGAAGCGCCGGGAAACGTTCCAAAAACCCGTCAGGACTCTCGGCACAGCTCAAATATGCAAAAAAAGTGGACTTTTGGAGAAAGTCAATTTTTGACTTTTTCGTAAGGGGGGGTGGTTACGCATTTTTTCAAAATTTCAAAATCGGTCAAAAAACGCTTTTGGGCCAGGGAGCGCCGGGAAACGTTGCAAAAACCCGTCAGTACTCTCAGCACAGCCCAAATATGCAAAAAAAGTGGACTTTTGGGGAAAGTCAATTTTTGACTTTTTCGTAAGGGGGGGTGGTTACGCATTTTTTCAGAATTTCAAAATCGGTCAAAAAACGCTTTTGGGCCAGGGAGCGCCGGGAAACGTTGCAAAAACCCGTCAGTACTCTCAGCTCAGCCCAAATATGCAAAAAAAGTGGACTTTTGGGGAAAGTCAATTTTTGACTTTTTCGTAAGGGGGGGTGGTTACGCATTTTTTCAAAATTTCAAAATCGGTCAAAAAACACTTTTGGGCCAGGAAGCGCCGGGAAACGTTCCAAAAACCCGTCAGGATTCTCGGCACAGCTCAAATATGCAAAAAAAGTGGACTTTTGGAGAAGGTCAATTTTTGACTTTTTCGTAAGGGGGGGTGGTTACGCATTTTTTCAAAATTTCAAAATCGGTCAAAAAACACTTTTGGACCAGGAAGCGCCGGGAAACGTTCCAAAAACCCGTCAGGACTCTCGGCACAGCTCAAATATGCAAAAAAGTGGACTTTTGGAGAAAGTCCATTTTTGATTTTTTCGTAAGGGGGGGTGGTTACGCATTTTTTCAAAATTTCAAAATCGGTCAAAAAACACTTTTGGGCCAGGGAGCGCCGGGAAACGTTCCAAAAACCCGTCAGGACTCTCGGCACAGCTCAAATATGCAAAAAAAGTGGACTTTTGGAGAAAGTCAATTTTTGACTTTTTCGTAAGGGGGGGTGGTTACGCATTTTTTCAAAATTTCAAAATCGGTCAAAAAACGCTTTTGGGCCAGGGAGCGCCGGGAAACGTTGCAAAAACCCGTCAGGACTCTCAGCACAGCCCAAATATGCAAAAAAAGTGGACTTTGTGAGAAAGTCAATTTTTGACTTTTTCGTAAGGGGGGGTGGTTACGCATTTTTTCAAAATTTCAAAATCGGTCAAAAAACGCTTTTGGGCCAGGGAGCGCCGGGAAACGTTGCAAAAACCCGTCAGTACTCTCAGCACAGCCCAAATATGCAAAAAAAGTGGACTTTTGGGGAAAGTCAATTTTTGACTTTTTCGTAAGGGGGGGTGGTTACGCATTTTTTCAAAATCGGTCAAAAAACACTTTTGTGCCAGGAAGCGCCGGGAAACGTTCCAAAAACCCGTCAGGACTCTCGGCACAGCTCAAATATGCAAAAAAAGTGGACTTTTGGAGAAAGTCAATTTTTGACTTTTTCGTAAAGGGGGGTGGTTACGCATTTTTTCAAAATTTCAAAATCGGTCAAAAAACACTTTTGGGCCAGGAAGCGCCAGGAAACGTTCCAAAAACCCGTCAGGACTCTCGGCACAGCTCAAATATGCAAAAAAAAAGTGGACTTTTGGAGAAAGTCAATTTTTGACTTTTTCGTAAGGGGGGGTGGTTACGCATTTTTTCAAAATTTCAAAATCGGTCAAAAAACGCTTTTGGGCCAGGAAGCGCCGGGAAACGTTCCAAAAACCCGTCAGGACTCTCGGCACAGCTCAAATATGCAAAAAAAGTGGACTTTTGGAGAAAGTCAATTTTTGACTTTTTCGTAAGGGCCAGGGGGTGGTTACGCATTTTTTCAAAATTTCAAAATCGGTCAAAAAACACTTTTGGGCCAGGAAGCGCCGGGAAACGTTCCAAAAACCCGTCAGGACTCTCGGCACAGGTCAAATATGCAAAAAAACTGGACTTTTGGAGAAAGTCAATTTTTGACTTTTTCGTAAGGGGGGGTGGTTACGCATTTTTTCAAAATTTCAAAATCGGTCAAAAAACGCTTTTGGGCCAGGAAGCGCCGGGAAAAGTTCCAAAAACCCGTCAGGACTCTCGGCACAGCTCAAATATGCAATAAAAGTGGACTTTTGGAGAAAGTCAATTTTTGACTTTTTCGTAAGGGGGGGTGGTTACGCATTTTTTCAAAATTTCAAAATCGGTCAAAAAACGCTTTTGGGCCAGGGAGCGCCGGGAAACGTTGCAAAAACCCGTCAGTACTCTCAGCTCAGCCCAAATATGCAAAAAAAGTGGACTTTTGGGGAAAGTCAATTTTTGACTTTTTCGTAAGGGGGGGTGGTTACGCATTTTTTCAAAATTTCAAAATCGGTCAAAAAACACTTTTGGGCCAGGAAGCGCCGGGAAACGTTCCAAAAACCCGTCAGGATTCTCGGCACAGCTCAAATATGCAAAAAAAGTGGACTTTTGGAGAAGGTCAATTTTTGACTTTTTCGTAAGGGGGGGTGGTTACGCATTTTTTCAAAATTTCAAAATCGGTCAAAAAACTCTTTTGGGCCAGGAAGCGCCGGGAAAAGTTCCAAAAACCCGTCAGGACTCTCGGCACAGCTCAAATATGCAAAAAAAGTGGACTTTTGGAGAAAGTCAATTTTTGACTTTTTCGTAAGGGGGATGGTTACGCATTTTTTCAAAATTTCAAAATCGGTCAAAAAACGCTTTTGGGCCAGGGAGCGCCGGGAAACGTTGCAAAAACCCGTCAGTACTCTCAGCACAGCCCAAATATGCAAAAAAAGTGGACTTTTGGGGAAAGTCAATTTTTGACTTTTTCGTAAGGGGGGGTGGTTACGCATTTTTTCAGAATTTCAAAATCGGTCAAAAAACGCTTTTGGGCCAGGGAGCGCCGGGAAACGTTGCAAAAACCCGTCAGTACTCTCAGCTCAGCCCAAATATGCAAAAAAAGTGGACTTTTGGGGAAAGTCAATTTTTAACTTTTTCGTAAGGGGGGGTGGTTACGCATTTTTTCAAAATTTCAAAATCGGTCAAAAAACACTTTTGGGCCAGGAAGCGCCGGGAAACGTTCCAAAAACCCGTCAGGATTCTCGGCACAGCTCAAATATGCAAAAAAAGTGGACTTTTGGAGAAGGTCAATTTTTGACTTTTTCGTAAGGGGGGGTGGTTACGCATTTTTTCAAAATTTCAAAATCGGTCAAAAAACACTTTTGGGCCAGGAAGCGCCGGGAAACGTTCCAAAAACCCGTCAGGACTCTCGGCACAGGTCAAATATGCAAAAAAAGTGGACTTTTGGAGAAAGTCAATTTTTGACTTTTTCGTAAGGGGGGGTGGTTACGCATTTTTTCAAAATTTCAAAATCGGTCAAAAAACACTTTTGGGCCAGGAAGCGCCGGGAAACGTTCCAAAAACCCGTCAGGACTCTCGGCACAGCCCAAATATGCAAAAAAAAGTGGACTTTTGGAGAAAGTCAATTTTTGACTTTTTCGTAAGGGGGGGTGGTTACGCATTTTTTCAAAATTTCAAAATCGGTCAAAAAACGCTTTTGGGCCAGGGAGCGCCGGGAAACGTTGCAAAAACCCGTCAGTACTCTCAGCACAGCCCAAATATGCAAAAAAAGTGGACTTTTGGGGAAAGTCAATTTTTGACTTTTTCGTAAGGGGGGGTGGTTACGCATTTTTTCAAAATCGGTCAAAAAACACTTTTGTGCCAGGAAGCGCCGGGAAACGTTCCAAAAACCCGTCAGGACTCTCGGCACAGCTCAAATATGCAAAAAAAGTGGACTTTTGGAGAAAGTCAATTTTTGACTTTTTCGTAAAGGGGGGTGGTTACGCATTTTTTCAAAATTTCAAAATCGGTCAAAAAACACTTTTGGGCCAGGAAGCGCCAGGAAACGTTCCAAAAACCCGTCAGGACTCTCGGCACAGCTCAAATATGCAAAAAAAGTGGACTTTTGGAGAAAGTCAATTTTTGACTTTTTCGTAAGGGGGGGTGGTTACGCATTTTTTCAAAATGTCAAAATCGGTCAAAAAACACTTTTGGGCCAGGAAGCGCCGGGAAACGTTCCAAAAACCCGTCAGGACTCTCGGCACAGCTCAAATATGCAAAAAAAGTGGACTTTTGGAGAAAGTCAATTTTTGACTTTTTCGTAAGGGGGGGTGGTTACGCATTTTTTCAAAATTTCAAAATCGGTCAAAAAACGCTTTTGGGCCAGGAAGCGCCGGGAAACGTTCCAAAAACCCGTCAGGACTCTCGGCACAGCTCAAATATGCAAAAAAAGTGGACTTTTGGAGAACGTCAATTTTTGACTTTTTCGTAAGGGGGGGTGGTTACGCATTTTTTCAAAATTTCAAAATCGGTCAAAAAACACTTTTGGGCCAGGAAGCGCCGGGAAACGTTCCAAAAACCCGTCAGGACTCTCGGCACAGCTCAAATATGCAAAAAAAGTGGACTTTTGGAGAAAGTCAATTTTTGACTTTTTCGTAAGGGGGGGTGGTTACGCATTTTTTCAAAATTTCAAAATCGGTCAAAAAACACTTTTGGGCCAGGAAGCGCCGGGAAACGTTCCAAAAACCCGTCAGGACTCTCGGCACAGCTCAAATATGCAAAAAAAGTGGACTTTTGGAGAAAGTCCATTTTTGACTTTTTCGTAAGGGGGGGTGGTTACGCATTTTTTCAAAATTTCAAAATCGGTCAAAAAACGCTTTTGGGCCAGGGAGCGCCGGGAAACGTTGCAAAAACCCGTCAGTACTCTCGGCACAGCCCAAATATGCAAAAAAAGTGGACGTTTGGGGAAAGTCAATTTTTGACTTTTTCGTAAGGGGGGGTGGTTACGCATTTTTTCAAAATTTCAAAATCGGTCAAAAAACGCTTTTGGGTCAGGGAGCGCCGGGAAACGTTGCAAAAACCCGTCAGTACTCTCGGCACAGCCCAAATATGCAAAAAAAGTGGACTTTTGGGGAAAGTCAATTTTTGACTTTTTCGTAAGGGGGGGTGGTTACGCATTTTTTCAAAATTTCAAAATCGGTCAAAAAACACTTTTGGGCCAGGAAGCGCCGGGAAACGTTCCAAAAACCCGTCAGGACTCTCGGCACAGCTCAAATATGCAAAAAAAGTGGACTTTTGGAGAAAGTCAATTTTTGACTTTTTCGTAAGGGGGGGTGGTTACGCATTTTTTCAAAATTTCAAAATCGATCAAAAAACACTTTTGGGCCAGGAAGCCCCGGGAAACGTTCCAAAAACCCATCAGGACTCTCGGCACAGCTCAAATATGCAAAAAAAGTGGACTTTTGGAGAAAGTCAATTTTTGACTTTTTCGTAAGGGGGGGGTGGTTACGCATTTTTTCAAAATTTCAAAATCGGTCAAAAAACGCTCTTGGGCCAGGGAGCGCCGGGAAACGTTGCAAAAACCTGTCAGTACTCTCGGCACAGCCCAAATATGCAAAAAAAGTGGACTTTTGGGGAAAGTCAATTTTTGACTTTTTCGTAAGGGGGGGTGGTTACGCATTTTTTCAAAATTTCAAAATCGGTCAAAAAACACTTTTGGGCCAGGAAGCGCCGGGAAACGTTCCAAAAACCCGTCAGGACTCTCGGCACAGCTCAAAGATGCAAAAAAAGTGGACTTTTGGAGAAAGTCAATTTTTGACTTTTTCGTAAGGGGGGGTGGTTACGCATTTTTTCAAAATTTCAAAATCGGTCAAAAAACGCTTTTGGGCCAGGGAGCGCCGGAAAACGTTGCAAAAACCCGTCAGTACTCTCAGCACAGCCCAAATATGCAAAAAAAGTGGACTTTTGGGGAAAGTCCATTTTTGACTTTTTCGTAAGGGGGGGTGGTTACGCATTTTTTCAAATTTTCAAAATCGGTCAAAAAACACTTTTGGGCCAGTAAGCGCCGGGAAACGTTCCAAAAACCCGTCAGGACTCTCGGCACAGCTCAAATATGCAAAAAAAGTGGACTTTTGGAGAAAGTCAATTTTTGACTTTTTCGTAAGGGGGGGTGGTTACGCATTTTTTCAAAATTTCAAAATCGGTCAAAAAACGCTTTTGGGCCAGGGAGCGCCGGGAAACGTTGCAAAAACCCGTCAGTACTCTCGGCACAGCCCAAATATGCAAAAAAAGTGGACGTTTGGGGAAAGTCAATTTTTGACTTTTTCGTAAGGGGGGGTGGTTACGCATTTTTTCAAAATTTCAAAATCGGTCAAAAAACGCTTTTGGGCCAGGGAGCGCCGAGAAACGTTGCAAAAACCCGTCAGTACTCTCGGCACAGCCCAAATATGCAAAAAAAGTGGACTTTTGGAGAAAGTCAATTTTTGACTTTTTCGTAAGGGGGGGTGGTTACGCATTTTTTCAAAATTTCAAAATCGGTCAAAAAACACTTTTGGGCCAGGAAGCGCCGGGAAACATTCCAAAAACCCGTCAGGACTCTCGGCACAGCTCAAATATGCAAAAAAAGTGGACTTTTGGAGAAAGTCAATTTTTTACTTTTTCGTAAGGGGGGGTGGTTACACATTTTTTCAAAATTTCAAAATCGGTCAAAAAACGCTTTTGGGCCAGGAAGCGCCGGGAAACGTTCCAAAAACCCGTCAGTACTCTCGGCACAGCCCAAATATGCAAAAAAAGTGGACTTTTGGGGAAAGTCAATTTTTGACTTTTTCGTAAGGGGGGGTGGTTACGCATTTTTTCAAAATTTCAAAATCGGTCAAAAAACGCTTTTGGGCCAGGGAGCGCCGGGAGACGTTGCAAAAACCCGTCAGTAATCTCAGCACAGCCCAAATATGCAAAAAAAGTGGACTTTTGGGGAAAGTCAATTTTTGACTTTTTCGTAAGGGGGGGTGGTTACACATTTTTTCAAACTTTCAAAATCGGTCAAAAAACGCTTTTGGGCCAGGAAGCACCGGGAAACGTTCCAAAAACCCGTCAGGACTCTCGGCACAGCTCAAATATGCAAAAAAAGTGGACTTTTGGAGAAGGTCAATTTTTGACTTTTTCGTAAGGGGGGGTGGTTACGCATTTTTTCAAAATTTCAAAATCGGTCAAAAAACACTTTTGGGCCAGGAAGCGCCGGGAAACGTTCCAAAAACCCGTCAGGACTCTCGGCACAGCTCAAATATGCAAAAAAAGTGGACTTTTGGAGAAAGTCAATTTTTGACTTTTTCGTAAGGGGGGGTGGTTACGCATTTTTTCAAAATTTCAAAATCGGTCAAAAAACACTTTTGGGCCAGGAAGCGCCGGGAAACGTTCCAAAAACCCGTCAGGACTCTCGGCACAGGTCAAATATGAAAAAAAAGGGGACTTTTGGAGAAAGTCAATTTTTGACTTTTTCGTAAGGGGGGGTGGTTACGCATTTTTTCAAAATTTCAAAATCGGTCAAAAAACGCTTTTGGGCCAGGAAGCGCCGGGAAACGTTCCAAAAACCCGTCAGGACTCTCGGCACAGCTCAAATATGCAAAAAAAGTGGACTTTTGGAGAAAGTCAATTTTTGACTTTTTCGTAAGGGGGGGTGGTTACGCATTTTTTCAAAATTTCAAAATCGGTCAAAAAACGCTTTTGGGCCAGGGAGCGCCGGGAAACGTTGCAAAAACCCGTCAGTACTCTCAGCACAGCCCAAATATGCAAAAAAAGTGGACTTTTGGGGAAAGTCAATTTTTGACTTTTTCGTAAGGGGGGGTGGTTACGCATTTTTTCAAAATTTCAAAATCGGTCAAAAAACGCTTTTGGGCCAGGAAGCGCCGGGAAACGTTCCAAAAACCCGTCAGGATTCTCGGCACAGCTCAAATATGCAAAAAAAGTGGACTTTTGGAGAAGGTCAATTTTTGACCTTTTCGTAAGGGGGGGTGGTTACGCATTTTTTCAAAATTTCAAAATCGGTCAAAAAACACTTTTGGGCCAGGAAGCGCCGGGAAACGTTCCAAAAACCCGTCAGGACTCTCGGCACAGCTCAAATATGCAAAAAAAGTGGACTTTTGGAGAAAGTCAATTTTTGACTTTTTCGTAAGGGGGGGTGGTTACGCATTTTTTCAAAATTTCAAAATCGGTCAAAAAACGCTTTTGGGCCAGGAAGCGCCGGGAAACGTTCCAAAAACCCGTCAGGACTCTCGGCACAGCTCAAATATGCAAAAAAAGTGGACTTTTGGAGAAAGTCAATTTTTGACTTTTTCGTAAGGGGGGTGGTTACGCATTTTTCAAAATTTCAAAATCGGTCAAAAAACGCTTTTGGGCCAGGGAGCGCCGGGAAACGTTGCAAAAACCCGTCAGGACTCTCGGCACAGCTCAAATATGCAAAAAAAGTGGACTTTTGGAGAAAGTCCATTTTTGACTTTTTCGTAAGGGGGGGTGGTTACGCATTTTTTCAAAATTTCAAAATCGGTCAAAAAACGCTTTTGGGCCAGGGAGCGCCGGGAAACGTTGCAAAAACCCGTCAGTACTCTCGGCACAGCCCAAATATGCAAAAAAAGTGGACTTTTGGGGAAAGTCAATTTTTGACTTTTTCGTAAGGGGGGGTGGTTACGCATTTTTTCAAAATTTCAAAATCGGTCAAAAAACGCTTTTGGGCCAGGAAGCGCCGGGAAACGTTCCAAAAACCCGTCAGGACTCTCGGCACAGCTCAAATATGCAAAAAAAGTGGACTTTTGGAGAAAGTCCATTTTTGACTTTTTCGTAAGGGGGGGTGGTTACGCATTTTTTCAAAATTTCAAAATCGGTCAAAAAACACTTTTGGGCCAGGAAGCGCCGGGAAACGTTCCAAAAACCCGTCAGGACTCTCGGCACAGCTCAAATATGCAAAAAAAGTGGACTTTTGGAGAAAGTCAATTTTTGACTTTTTCGTAAGGGGGGGTGGTTACGCATTTTTCAAAATTTCAAAATCGGTCAAAAAACGCTTTTGGATCAGGGAGCGCCGGGAAACGTTGCAAAAACCCGTCAGGACTCTCGGCACAGCTCAAATATGCAAAAAAAGTGGACTTTTGGAGAAAGTCAATTTTTGACTTTTTCGTAAGGGGGGGTGGTTACGCATTTTTTCAAAATTTCAAAATCGGTCAAAAAACGCTTTTGGGCCAGGGAGCGCCGGGAAACGTTGCAAAAACCCGTCAGTACTCTCAGCACAGCCCAAATATGCAAAAAAAGTGGACTTTTGGGGAAAGTCAATTTTTGACTTTTTCGTAAGGGGGTGTGGTTACGCATTTTTTCAAAATTTCAAAATCGGTCAAAAAACACTTTTGGGCCAGGAAGCGCCGGGAAACGTTCCAAAAACCCGTCAGGATTCTCGGCACAGCTCAAATATGCAAAAAAAGTGGACTTTTGGAGAAAGTCAATTTTTGACCTTTTCGTAAGGGGGGGTGGTTACGCATTTTTTCAAAATTTCAAAATCGGTCAAAAAACACTTTTGGGCCAGGAAGCGCCGGGAAACATTCCAAAAACCCGTCAGGACTCTCGGCACAGCTCAAATATGCAAAAAAAGTGGACTTTTGGAGAAAGTCAATTTTTGACTTTTTCGTAAGGGGGGGTGGTTACGCATTTTTTCAAAATTTCAAAATCGGTCAAAAAACGCTTTTGGGCCAGGAAGCGCCGGGAAACGTTCCAAAAACCCGTCAGGACTCTCGGCACAGCTCAAATATGCAAAAAAAGTGGACTTTTGGAGAAAGTCAATTTTTGACTTTTTCGTAAGGGGGGGTGGTTACGCATTTTTTCAAAATTTCAAAATCGGTCAAAAAACGCTTTTGGGCCAGGAAGCGCCGGGAAACGTTCCAAAAACCCGTCAGGACTCTCGGCACAGCTCAAATATGCAAAAAAAGTGGACTTTTGGAGAAAGTCAATTTTTGACTTTTTCGTAAGGGGGGGTGGTTACGCATTTTTTCAAAATGTCAAAATCGGTCAAAAAACACTTTTGGGCCAGGATGCGCCGGGAAACGTTCCAAAAACCCGTCAGGACTCTCGGCACAGCTCAAATATGCAAAAAAAGTGGACTTTTGGAGAAAGTCAATTTTTGACTTTTTCGTAAGAGGGGGTGGTTACGCATTTTTTCAAAATTTCAAAATCGGTCAAAAAACACTTTTGGGCCAGGAAGCGCCGGGAAACGTTCCAAAAACCCGTCAGGACTCTCGGCACAGCTCAAATATGCAAAAAAAGTGGACTTTTGGAGAAAGTCAATTTTTGACTTTTTCGTAAGGGGGGGTGGTTACGCATTTTTCAAAATTTCAAAATCGGTCAAAAAACGCTTTTGGGCCAGGGAGCGCCGGGAAACGTTGCAAAAACCCGTCAGGACTCTCGGCACAGCTCAAATATGCAAAAAAAGTGGACTTTTGGAGAAAGTCAATTTTTGACTTTTTCGTAAGGGGGGGTGGTTACGCATTTTTTCAAAATTTCAAAATCGGTCAAAAAACGCTTTTGGGCCAGGGAGCGCCGGGAAACGTTGCAAAAACCCGTCAGTACTCTCAGCACAGCCCAAATATGCAAAAAAAGTGGACTTTTGGGGAAAGTCAATTTTTGACTTTTTCGTAAGGGGGTGTGGTTACGCATTTTTTCAAAATTTCAAAATCGGTCAAAAAACACTTTTGGGCCAGGAAGCGCCGGGAAACGTTCCAAAAACCCGTCAGGATTCTCGGCACAGCTCAAATATGCAAAAAAAGTGGACTTTTGGAGAAGGTCAATTTTTGACCTTTTCGTAAGGGGGGGTGGTTACGCATTTTTTCAAAATTTCAAAATCGGTCAAAAAACACTTTTGGGCCAGGAAGCGCCGGGAAACGTTCCAAAAACCCGTCAGGACTCTCGGCACAGCTCAAATATGCAAAAAAAGTGGACTTTTGGAGAAAGTCAATTTTTGACTTTTTCGTAAGGGGGGGTGGTTACGCATTTTTTCAAAATTTCAAAATCGGTCAAAAAACGCTTTTGGGCCAGGAAGCGCCGGGAAACGTTCCAAAAACCCGTCAGGACTCTCGGCACAGCTCAAATATGCAAAAAAAGTGGACTTTTGGAGAAAGTCAATTTTTGACTTTTTCGTAAGGGGGGGTGGTTACGCATTTTTTCAAAATTTCAAAATCGGTCAAAAAACGCTTTTGGGCCAGGAAGCGCCGGGAAACGTTCCAAAAACCCGTCAGGACTCTCGGCACAGCTCAAATATGCAAAAAAAGTGGACTTTTGGAGAAAGTCAATTTTTGACTTTTTCGTAAGGGGGGGTGGTTACGCATTTTTTCAAAATTTCAAAATCGGTCAAAAAACGCTTTTGGGCCAGGAAGCGCCGGGAAACGTTCCAAAAACCCGTCAGTACTCTCGGCACAGCCCAAATATGCAAAAAAAAGTGGACTTTTGGGGAAAGTCAATTTTTGACTTTTTCGTAAGGGGGGGTGGTTACGCATTTTTTCAAAATTTCAAAATCGGTCAAAAAACGCTTTTGGGCCAGGGAGCGCCGGGAGACGTTGCAAAAACCCGTCAGTACTCTCAGCACAGCCCAAATATGCAAAAAAAGTGGACTTTTGGGGAAAGTCAATTTTTGACTTTTTCGTAAGGGGGGGTGGTTACACATTTTTTCAAAATTTCAAAATCGGTCAAAAAACGCTTTTGGGCCAGAAAGCACCGGGAAACGTTCCAAAAACCCGTCAGGACTCTCGGCACAGCTCAAATATGCAAAAAAAGTGGACTTTTGGAGAAGGTCAATTTTTGACTTTTTCGTAAGGGGGGGTGGTTACGCATTTTTTCAAAATTTCAAAATCGGTCAAAAAACACTTTTGGGCCAGGAAGCGCCGGGAAACGTTCCAAAAACCCGTCAGGACTCTCGGCACAGCTCAAATATGCAAAAAAAGTGGACTTTTGGAGAAAGTCAATTTTTGACTTTTTCGTAAGGGGGGGTGGTTACGCATTTTTTCAAAATTTCAAAATCGGTCAAAAAACACTTTTGGGCCAGGAAGCGCCGGGAAACATTCCAAAAACCCGTCAGGACTCTCGGCACAGCTCAAATATGCAAAAAAAGTGGACTTTTGGAGAAAGTCAATTTTTGACTTTTTCGTAAGGGGGGGTGGTTACGCATTTTTTCAAAATTTCAAAATCGGTCAAAAAACGCTTTTGGGCCAGGAAGCGCCGGGAAACGTTCCAAAAACCCGTCAGGACTCTCGGCACAGCTCAAATATGCAAAAAAAGTGGACTTTTGGAGAAAGTCAATTTTTGACTTTTTCGTAAGGGGGGGTGGTTACGCATTTTTTCAAAATTTCAAAATCGGTCAAAAAACGCTTTTGGGCCAGGAAGCGCCGGGAAACGTTCCAAAAACCCGTCAGGACTCTCGGCACAGCTCAAATATGCAAAAAAAGTGGACTTTTGGAGAAAGTCAATTTTTGACTTTTTCGTAAGGGGGGGTGGTTACGCATTTTTTCAAAATGTCAAAATCGGTCAAAAAACACTTTTGGGCCAGGATGCGCCGGGAAACGTTCCAAAAACCCGTCAGGACTCTCGGCACAGCTCAAATATGCAAAAAAAGTGGACTTTTGGAGAAAGTCAATTTTTGACTTTTTCGTAAGAGGGGGTGGTTACGCATTTTTTCAAAATTTCAAAATCGGTCAAAAAACACTTTTGGGCCAGGAAGCGCCGGGAAACGTTCCAAAAACCCGTCAGGACTCTCGGCACAGCTCAAATATGCAAAAAAAGTGGACTTTTGGAGAAAGTCAATTTTTGACTTTTTCGTAAGGGGGGGTGGTTACGCATTTTTCAAAATTTCAAAATCGGTCAAAAAACGCTTTTGGGCCAGGGAGCGCCGGGAAACGTTGCAAAAACCCGTCAGGACTCTCGGCACAGCTCAAATATGCAAAAAAAGTGGACTTTTGGAGAAAGTCAATTTTTGACTTTTTCGTAAGGGGGGGTGGTTACGCATTTTTTCAAAATTTCAAAATCGGTCAAAAAACGCTTTTGGGCCAGGGAGCGCCGGGAAACGTTGCAAAAACCCGTCAGTACTCTCAGCACAGCCCAAATATGCAAAAAAAGTGGACTTTTGGGGAAAGTCAATTTTTGACTTTTTCGTAAGGGGGTGTGGTTACGCATTTTTTCAAAATTTCAAAATCGGTCAAAAAACACTTTTGGGCCAGGAAGCGCCGGGAAACGTTCCAAAAACCCGTCAGGATTCTCGGCACAGCTCAAATATGCAAAAAAAGTGGACTTTTGGAGAAGGTCAATTTTTGACCTTTTCGTAAGGGGGGGTGGTTACGCATTTTTTCAAAATTTCAAAATCGGTCAAAAAACACTTTTGGGCCAGGAAGCGCCGGGAAACGTTCCAAAAACCCGTCAGGACTCTCGGCACAGCTCAAATATGCAAAAAAAGTGGACTTTTGGAGAAAGTCAATTTTTGACTTTTTCGTAAGGGGGGGTGGTTACGCATTTTTTCAAAATTTCAAAATCGGTCAAAAAACGCTTTTGGGCCAGGAAGCGCCGGGAAACGTTCCAAAAACCCGTCAGGACTCTCGGCACAGCTCAAATATGCAAAAAAAGTGGACTTTTGGAGAAAGTCAATTTTTGACTTTTTCGTAAGGGGGGGTGGTTACGCATTTTTTCAAAATTTCAAAATCGGTCAAAAAACGCTTTTGGGCCAGGAAGCGCCGGGAAACGTTCCAAAAACCCGTCAGGACTCTCGGCACAGCTCAAATATGCAAAAAAAGTGGACTTTTGGAGAAAGTCAATTTTTGACTTTTTCGTAAGGGGGGGTGGTTACGCATTTTTTCAAAATTTCAAAATCGGTCAAAAAACGCTTTTGGGCCAGGAAGCGCCGGGAAACGTTCCAAAAACCCGTCAGTACTCTCGGCACAGCCCAAATATGCAAAAAAAAGTGGACTTTTGGGGAAAGTCAATTTTTGACTTTTTCGTAAGGGGGGGTGGTTACGCATTTTTTCAAAATTTCAAAATCGGTCAAAAAACGCTTTTGGGCCAGGGAGCGCCGGGAGACGTTGCAAAAACCCGTCAGTACTCTCAGCACAGCCCAAATATGCAAAAAAAGTGGACTTTTGGGGAAAGTCAATTTTTGACTTTTTCGTAAGGGGGGGTGGTTACACATTTTTTCAAAATTTCAAAATCGGTCAAAAAACGCTTTTGGGCCAGAAAGCACCGGGAAACGTTCCAAAAACCCGTCAGGACTCTCGGCACAGCTCAAATATGCAAAAAAAGTGGACTTTTGGAGAAGGTCAATTTTTGACTTTTTCGTAAGGGGGGGTGGTTACGCATTTTTTCAAAATTTCAAAATCGGTCAAAAAACACTTTTGGGCCAGGAAGCGCCGGGAAACGTTCCAAAAACCCGTCAGGACTCTCGGCACAGCTCAAATATGCAAAAAAAGTGGACTTTTGGAGAAAGTCAATTTTTGACTTTTTCGTAAGGGGGGGTGGTTACGCATTTTTTCAAAATTTCAAAATCGGTCAAAAAACACTTTTGGGCCAGGAAGCGCCGGGAAACGTTCCAAAAACCCGTCAGGACTCTCGGCACAGGTCAAATATGAAAAAAAAGTGGACTTTTGGAGAAAGTCAATTTTTGACTTTTTCGTAAGGGGGGGTGGTTACGCATTTTTTCAAAATTTCAAAATCGGTCAAAAAACGCTTTTGGGCCAGGAAGCGCCGGGAAACGTTCCAAAAACCCGTCAGGACTCTCGGCACAGCTCAAATATGCAAAAAAAGTGGACTTTTGGAGAAAGTCAATTTTTGACTTTTTCGTAAGGGGGGGTGGTTACGCATTTTTTCAAAATTTCAAAATCGGTCAAAAAACGCTTTTGGGCCAGGGAGCGCCGGGAAACGTTGCAAAAACCCGTCAGTACTCTCAGCACAGCCCAAATATGCAAAAAAAGTGGACTTTTGGGGAAAGTCAATTTTTGACTTTTTCGTAAGGGGGGGTGGTTACGCATTTTTTCAAAATTTCAAAATCGGTCAAAAAACGCTTTTGGGCCAGGAAGCGCCGGGAAACGTTCCAAAAACCCGTCAGGATTCTCGGCACAGCTCAAATATGCAAAAAAAGTGGACTTTTGGAGAAGGTCAATTTTTGACCTTTTCGTAAGGGGGGGTGGTTACGCATTTTTTCAAAATTTCAAAATCGGTCAAAAAACACTTTTGGGCCAGGAAGCGCCGGGAAACGTTCCAAAAACCCGTCAGGACTCTCGGCACAGCTCAAATATGCAAAAAAAGTGGACTTTTGGAGAAAGTCAATTTTTGACTTTTTCGTAAGGGGGGGTGGTTACGCATTTTTTCAAAATTTCAAAATCGGTCAAAAAACGCTTTTGGGCCAGGGAGCGCCGGGAGACGTTGCAAAAACCCGTCAGTACTCTCAGCACAGCCCAAATATGCAAAAAAATGTGGACTTTTGGGGAAAGTCAATTTTTGACTTTTTCGTAAGGGGGGGTGGTTACACATTTTTTCAAAATTTCAGAATCGGTCAAAAAACGCTTTTGGGCCAGAAAGCACCGGGAAACGTTCCAAAAACCCGTCAGGACTCTCGGCACAGCTCAAATATGCAAAAAAAGTGGACTTTTGGAGAAGGTCAATTTTTGACTTTTTCGTAAGGGGGGGTGGTTACGCATTTTTTCAAAATTTCAAAATCGGTCAAAAAACACTTTTGGGCCAGGAAGCGCCGGGAAACGTTCCAAAAACCCGTCAGGACTCTCGGCACAGCTCAAATATGCAAAAAAAGTGGACTTTTGGAGAAAGTCAATTTTTGACTTTTTCGTAAGGGGGGGTGGTTACGCATTTTTTCAAAATTTCAAAATCGGTCAAAAAACACTTTTGGGCCAGGAAGCGCCGGGAAACGTTCCAAAAACCCGTCAGGACTCTCGGCACAGGTCAAATATGAAAAAAAAGTGGACTTTTGGAGAAAGTCAATTTTTGACTTTTTCGTAAGGGGGGGTGGTTACGCATTTTTTCAAAATTTCAAAATCGGTCAAAAAACGCTTTTGGGCCAGGAAGCGCCGGGAAACGTTCCAAAAACCCGTCAGGACTCTCGGCACAGCTCAAATATGCAAAAAAAGTGGACTTTTGGAGAAAGTCAATTTTTGATTTTTTCGTAAGGGGGGGTGGTTACGCATTTTTTCAAAATTTCAAAATCGGTCAAAAAACGCTTTTGGGCCAGGGAGCGCCGGGAAACGTTGCAAAAACCCGTCAGTACTCTCAGCACAGCCCAAATATGCAAAAAAAGTGGACTTTTGGGGAAAGTCAATTTTTGACTTTTTCGTAAGGGGGGGTGGTTACGCATTTTTTCAAAATTTCAAAATCGGTCAAAAAACGCTTTTGGGCCAGGAAGCGCCGGGAAACGTTCCAAAAACCCGTCAGGATTCTCGGCACAGCCCAAATATGCAAAAAAAGTGGACTTTTGGGGAAAGTCCATTTTTGACTTTTTCGTAAAGGGGGGTGGTTACGCATTTTTTCAAATTTTCAAAATCGGTCAAAAAACACTTTTGGGCCAGTAAGCGCCGGGAAACGTTCCAAAAACCCGTCAGGACTCTCGGCACAGCTCAAATATGCAAAAAAAGTGGACTTTTGGAGAAAGTCAATTTTTGACTTTTTCGTAAGGGGGGGTGGTTACGCATTTTTTCAAAATTTCAAAATCGGTCAAAAAACGCTTTTGGGCCAGGGAGCGCCGGGAAACGTTGCAAAAACCCGTCAGTACTCTCGGCACAGCCCAAATATGCAAAAAAAGTGGACGTTTGGGGAAAGTCAATTTTTGACTTTTTCGTAAGGGGGGGTGGTTACGCATTTTTTCAAAATTTCAAAATCGGTCAAAAAACGCTTTTGGGCCAGGGAGCGCCGAGAAACGTTGCAAAAACCCGTCAGTACTCTCGGCACAGCCCAAATATGCAAAAAAAGTGGACTTTTGGAGAAAGTCAATTTTTGACTTTTTCGTAAGGGGGGGTGGTTACGCATTTTTTCAAAATTTCAAAATCGGTCAAAAAACACTTTTGGGCCAGGAAGCGCCGGGAAACATTCCAAAAACCCGTCAGGACTCTCGGCACAGCTCAAATATGCAAAAAAAGTGGACTTTTGGAGAAAGTCAATTTTTTACTTTTTCGTAAGGGGGGGTGGTTACACATTTTTTCAAAATTTCAAAATCGGTCAAAAAACGCTTTTGGGCCAGGAAGCGCCGGGAAACGTTCCAAAAACCCGTCAGTACTCTCGGCACAGCCCAAATATGCAAAAAAAAGTGGACTTTTGGGGAAAGTCAATTTTTGACTTTTTCGTAAGGGGGGGTGGTTACGCATTTTTTCAAAATTTCAAAATCGGTCAAAAAACGCTTTTGGGCCAGGGAGCGCCGGGAGACGTTGCAAAAACCCGTCAGTACTCTCAGCACAGCCCAAATATGCAAAAAAAGTGGACTTTTGGGGAAAGTCAATTTTTGACTTTTTCGTAAGGGGGGGTGGTTACACATTTTATCAAAATTTCAAAATCGGTCAAAAAACGCTTTTGGGCCAGAAAGCACCGGGAAACGTTCCAAAAACCCGTCAGGACTCTCGGCACAGCTCAAATATGCAAAAAAAGTGGACTTTTGGAGAAGGTCAATTTTTGACTTTTTCGTAAGGGGGGGTGGTTACGCATTTTTTCAAAATTTCAAAATCGGTCAAAAAACACTTTTGGGCCAGGAAGCGCCGGGAAACGTTCCAAAAACCCGTCAGGACTCTCGGCACAGCTCAAATATGCAAAAAAAGTGGACTTTTGGAGAAAGTCAATTTTTGACTTTTTCGTAAGGGGGGGTGGTTACGCATTTTTTCAAAATTTCAGAATCGGTCAAAAAACACTTTTGGGCCAGGAAGCGCCGGGAAACGTTCCAAAAACCCGTCAGGACTCTCGGCACAGGTCAAATATGAAAAAAAAGTGGACTTTTGGAGAAAGTCAATTTTTGACTTTTTCGTAAGGGGGGGTGGTTACGCATTTTTTCAAAATTTCAAAATCGGTCAAAAAACGCTTTTGGGCCAGGAAGCGCCGGGAAACGTTCCAAAAACCCGTCAGGACTCTCGGCACAGCTCAAATATGCAAAAAAAGTGGACTTTTGGAGAAAGTCAATTTTTGACTTTTTCGTAAGGGGGGGTGGTTACGCATTTTTTCAAAATTTCAAAATCGGTCAAAAAACGCTTTTGGGCCAGGGAGCGCCGGGAAACGTTGCAAAAACCCGTCAGTACTCTCAGCACAGCCCAAATATGCAAAAAAAGTGGACTTTTGGGGAAAGTCAATTTTTGACTTTTTCGTAAGGGGGGGTGGTTACGCATTTTTTCAAAATTTCAAAATCGGTCAAAAAACGCTTTTGGGCCAGGAAGCGCCGGGAAACGTTCCAAAAACCCGTCAGGATTCTCGGCACAGCTCAAATATGCAAAAAAAGTGGACTTTTGGAGAAGGTCAATTTTTGACCTTTTCGTAAGGGGGGGTGGTTACGCATTTTTTCAAAATTTCAAAATCGGTCAAAAAACACTTTTGGGCCAGGAAGCGCCGGGAAACGTTCCAAAAACCCGTCAGGACTCTCGGCACAGCTCAAATATGCAAAAAAAGTGGACTTTTGGAGAAAGTCAATTTTTGACTTTTTCGTAAGGGGGGGTGGTTACGCATTTTTTCAAAATTTCAAAATCGGTCAAAAAACGCTTTTGGGCCAGGAAGCGCCGGGAAACGTTCCAAAAACCCGTCAGGACTCTCGGCACAGCTCAAATATGCAAAAAAAGTGGACTTTTGGAGAAAGTCAATTTTTGACTTTTTCGTAAGGGGGGGTGGTTACGCATTTTTCAAAATTTCAAAATCGGTCAAAAAACGCTTTTGGGCCAGGGAGCGCCGGGAAACGTTGCAAAAACCCGTCAGGACTCTCGGCACAGCTCAAATATGCAAAAAAAGTGGACTTTTGGAGAAAGTCCATTTTTGACTTTTTCGTAAGGGGCGGTGGTTACGCATTTTTTCAAAATTTCAAAATCGGTCAAAAAACGCTTTTGGGCCAGGGAGCGCCGGGAAACGTTGCAAAAACCCGTCAGTACTCTCGGCACAGCCCAAATATGCAAAAAAAGTGGACTTTTGGGGAAAGTCAATTTTTGACTTTTTCGTAAGGGGGGGTGGTTACGCATTTTTTCAAAATCGGTCAAAAAACGCTTTGGGGCCAGGAAGCGCCGGGAAACGTTCCAAAAACCCGTCAGGACTCTCGGCACAGCTCAAATATGCAAAAAAAGTGGACTTTTGGAGAAAGTCAATTTTTGACTTTTTCGTAAGGGGGGGTGGTTACGCATTTTTTCAAAATTTCAAAATCGGTCAAAAAACACTTTTGGGCCAGGAAGCGCCGGGAAACGTTCCAAAAACCCGTCAGGACTCTCGGCACAGCTCAAATATGCAAAAAAAGTGGACTTTTGGAGAAAGTCAATTTTTGACTTTTTCGTAAGGGGGGGTGGTTACGCATTTTTCAAAATTTCAAAATCGGTCAAAAAACGCTTTTGGGCCAGGGAGCGCCGGGAAACGTTGCAAAAACCCGTCAGGACTCTCGGCACAGCTCAAATATGCAAAAAAAGTGGACTTTTGGAGAAGGTCAATTTTTGACCTTTTCGTAAGGGGGGGTGGTTACGCATTTTTTCAAAATTTCAAAATCGGTCAAAAAACACTTTTGGGCCAGGAAGCGCCGGGAAACGTTCCAAAAACCCGTCAGGACTCTCGGCACAGCTCAAATATGCAAAAAAAGTGGACTTTTGGAGAAAGTCAATTTTTGACTTTTTCGTAAGGGGGGGTGGTTACGCATTTTTTCAAAATTTCAAAATCGGTCAAAAAACGCTTTTGGGCCAGGAAGCGCCGGGAAACGTTCCAAAAACCCGTCAGGACTCTCGGCACAGCTCAAATATGCAAAAAAAGTGGACTTTTGGAGAAAGTCAATTTTTGACTTTTTCGTAAGGGGGGGTGGTTACGCATTTTTCAAAATTTCAAAATCGGTCAAAAAACGCTTTTGGGCCAGGGAGCGCCGGGAAACGTTGCAAAAACCCGTCAGGACTCTCGGCACAGCTCAAATATGCAAAAAAAGTGGACTTTTGGAGAAAGTCCATTTTTGACTTTTTCGTAAGGGGGGGTGGTTACGCATTTTTTCAAAATTTCAAAATCGGTCAAAAAACGCTTTTGGGCCAGGGAGCGCCGGGAAACGTTGCAAAAACCCGTCAGTACTCTCGGCACAGCCCAAATATGCAAAAAAAGTGGACTTTTGGGGAAAGTCAATTTTTGACTTTTTCGTAAGGGGGGGTGGTTACGCATTTTTTCAAAATCGGTCAAAAAACGCTTTGGGGCCAGGAAGCGCCGGGAAACGTTCCAAAAACCCGTCAGGACTCTCGGCACAGCTCAAATATGCAAAAAAAGTGGACTTTTGGAGAAAGTCAATTTTTGACTTTTTCGTAAGGGGGGGTGGTTACGCATTTTTTCAAAATTTCAAAATCGGTCAAAAAACACTTTTGGGCCAGGAAGCGCCGGGAAACGTTCCAAAAACCCGTCAGGACTCTCGGCACAGCTCAAATATGCAAAAAAAGTGGACTTTTGGAGAAAGTCAATTTTTGACTTTTTCGTAAGGGGGGGTGGTTACGCATTTTTCAAAATTTCAAAATCGGTCAAAAAACGCTTTTGGGCCAGGGAGCGCCGGGAAACGTTGCAAAAACCCGTCAGGACTCTCGGCACAGCTCAAATATGCAAAAAAAGTGGACTTTTGGAGAAAGTCAATTTTTGACTTTTTCGTAAGGGGGGGTGGTTACGCATTTTTTCAAAATTTCAAAATCGGTCAAAAAACGCTTTTGGGCCAGGGAGCGCCGGGAAACGTTGCAAAAACCCGTCAGTACTCTCAGCACAGCCCAAATATGCAAAAAAAGTGGACTTTTGGGGAAAGTCAATTTTTGACTTTTTCGTAAGGGGGTGTGGTTACGCATTTTTTCAAAATTTCAAAATCGGTCAAAAAACACTTTTGGGCCAGGAAGCGCCGGGAAACGTTCCAAAAACCCGTCAGGATTCTCGGCACAGCTCAAATATGCAAAAAAAGTGGACTTTTGGAGAAGGTCAATTTTTGACCTTTTCGTAAGGGGGGGTGGTTACGCATTTTTTCAAAATTTCAAAATCGGTCAAAAAACACTTTTGGGCCAGGAAGCGCCGGGAAACGTTCCAAAAACCCGTCAGGACTCTCGGCACAGCTCAAATATGAAAAAAAATTGGACTTTTGGAGAAAGTCAATTTTTGACTTTTTCGTAAGGGGGGGTGGTTACGCATTTTTTCAAAATTTCAAAATCGGTCAAAAAACGCTTTTGGGCCAGGAAGCGCCGGGAAACGTTCCAAAAACCCGTCAGGACTCTCGGCACAGCTCAAATATGCAAAAAAAGTGGACTTTTGGAGAAAGTCAATTTTTGACTTTTTCGTAAGGGGGGGTGGTTACGCATTTTTTCAAAATTTCAAAATCGGTCAAAAAACGCTTTTGGGCCAGGAAGCGCCGGGAAACGTTCCAAAAACCCGTCAGGACTCTCGGCACAGCTCAAATATGCAAAAAAAGTGGACTTTTGGAGAAAGTCAATTTTTGACTTTTTCGTAAGGGGGGGTGGTTACGCATTTTTTCAAAATTTCAAAATCGGTCAAAAAACGCTTTTGGGCCAGGAAGCGCCGGGAAACGTTCCAAAAACCCGTCAGGACTCTCGGCACAGCTCAAATATGCAAAAAAAGTGGACTTTTGGAGAAAGTCAATTTTTGACTTTTTCGTAAGGGGGGGTGGTTACGCATTTTTTCAAAATTTCAAAATCGGTCAAAAAACGCTTTTGGGCCAGGAAGCGCCGGGAAACGTTCCAAAAACCCGTCAGGACTCTCGGCACAGCTCAAATATGCAAAAAAAGTGGACTTTTGGAGAAAGTCAATTTTTGACTTTTTCGTAAGGGGGGGTGGTTACGCATTTTTTCAAAATGTCAAAATCGGTCAAAAAACACTTTTGGGCCAGGATGCGCCGGGAAACGTTCCAAAAACCCGTCAGGACTCTCGGCACAGCTCAAATATGCAAAAAAAGTGGACTTTTGGAGAAAGTCAATTTTTGACTTTTTCGTAAGGGGGGGTGGTTACGCATTTTTTCAAAATTTCAAAATCGGTCAAAAAACACTTTTGGGCCAGGAAGCGCCGGGAAACGTTCCAAAAACCCGTCAGGACTCTCGGCACAGGTCAAATATGAAAAAAAAAGTGGACTTTTGGAGAAAGTCAATTTTTGACTTTTTCGTAAGGGGGGGTGGTTACGCATTTTTTCAAAATTTCAAAATCGGTCAAAAAACGCTTTTGGGCCAGGAAGCGCCGGGAAACGTTCCAAAAACCCGTCAGGACTCTCGGCACAGCTCAAATATGCAAAAAAAGTGGACTTTTGGAGAAAGTCAATTTTTGACTTTTTCGTAAGGGGGGGTGGTTACGCATTTTTTCAAAATTTCAAAATCGGTCAAAAAACGCTTTTGGGCCAGGGAGCGCCGGGAAACGTTGCAAAAACCCGTCAGTACTCTCAGCACAGCCCAAATATGCAAAAAAAGTGGACTTTTGGGGAAAGTCAATTTTTGACTTTTTCGTAAGGGGGGGTGGTTACGCATTTTTTCAAAATTTCAAAATCGGTCAAAAAACGCTTTTGGGCCAGGAAGCGCCGGGAAACGTTCCAAAAACCCGTCAGGATTCTCGGCACAGCTCAAATATGCAAAAAAAGTGGACTTTTGGAGAAGGTCAATTTTTGACCTTTTCGTAAGGGGGGGTGGTTACGCATTTTTTCAAAATTTCAAAATCGGTCAAAAAACACTTTTGGGCCAGGAAGCGCCGGGAAACGTTCCAAAAACCCGTCAGGACTCTCGGCACAGCTCAAATATGCAAAAAAAGTGGACTTTTGGAGAAAGTCAATTTTTGACTTTTTCGTAAGGGGGGGTGGTTACGCATTTTTTCAAAATTTCAAAATCGGTCAAAAAACGCTTTTGGGCCAGGAAGCGCCGGGAAACGTTCCAAAAACCCGTCAGGACTCTCGGCACAGCTCAAATATGCAAAAAAAGTGGACTTTTGGAGAAAGTCAATTTTTGACTTTTTCGTAAGGGGGGGTGGTTACGCATTTTTCAAAATTTCAAAATCGGTCAAAAAACGCTTTTGGGCCAGGGAGCGCCGGGAAACGTTGCAAAAACCCGTCAGGACTCTCGGCACAGCTCAAATATGCAAAAAAAGTGGACTTTTGGAGAAAGTCCATTTTTGACTTTTTCGTAAGGGGCGGTGGTTACGCATTTTTTCAAAATTTCAAAATCGGTCAAAAAACGCTTTTGGGCCAGGGAGCGCCGGGAAACGTTGCAAAAACCCGTCAGTACTCTCGGCACAGCCCAAATATGCAAAAAAAGTGGACTTTTGGGGAAAGTCAATTTTTGACTTTTTCGTAAGGGGGGGTGGTTACGCATTTTTTCAAAATCGGTCAAAAAACGCTTTGGGGCCAGGAAGCGCCGGGAAACGTTCCAAAAACCCGTCAGGACTCTCGGCACAGCTCAAATATGCAAAAAAAGTGGACTTTTGGAGAAAGTCAATTTTTGACTTTTTCGTAAGGGGGGGTGGTTACGCATTTTTTCAAAATTTCAAAATCGGTCAAAAAACGCTTTTGGGCCAGGAAGCGCCGGGAAACGTTCCAAAAACCCGTCAGGACTCTCGGCACAGCTCAAATATGCAAAAAAAGTGGACTTTTGGAGAAAGTCAATTTTTGACTTTTTCGTAAGGGGGGGTGGTTACGCATTTTTTCAAAATTTCAAAATCGGTCAAAAAACGCTTTTGGGCCAGGAAGCGCCGGGAAACGTTCCAAAAACCCGTCAGGACTCTCGGCACAGCTCAAATATGCAAAAAAAGTGGACTTTTGGAGAAAGTCAATTTTTGACTTTTTCGTAAGGGGGGGTGGTTACGCATTTTTTCAAAATTTCAAAATCGGTCAAAAAACGCTTTTGGGCCAGGAAGCGCCGGGAAACGTTCCAAAAACCCGTCAGGACTCTCGGCACAGCTCAAATATGCAAAAAAAGTGGACTTTTGGAGAAAGTCAATTTTTGACTTTTTCGTAAGGGGGGGTGGTTACGCATTTTTTCAAAATGTCAAAATCGGTCAAAAAACACTTTTGGGCCAGGATGCGCCGGGAAACGTTCCAAAAACCCGTCAGGACTCTCGGCACAGCTCAAATATGCAAAAAAAGTGGACTTTTGGAGAAAGTCAATTTTTGACTTTTTCGTAAGAGGGGGTCGTTACGCATTTTTTCAAAATTTCAAAATCGGTCAAAAAACACTTTTGGGCCAGGAAGCGCCGGGAAACGTTCCAAAAACCCGTCAGGACTCTCGGCACAGCTCAAATATGCAAAAAAAGTGGACTTTTGGAGAAAGTCAATTTTTGACTTTTTCGTAAGGGGGGGTGGTTACGCATTTTTTCAAAATTTCAAAATCGGTCAAAAAACGCTTTTGGGTCAGGGAGCGCCGGGAAACGTTGCAAAAACCCGTAAGTACTCTCGGCACAGCCCAAATATGCAAAAAAAGTGGACTTTTGGGGAAAGTCAATTTTTGACTTTTTCGTAAGGGGGGGTGGTTACGCATTTTTTCAAAATTTCAAAATCGGTCAAAAAACACTTTTGGGCCAGGAAGCGCCGGGAAACGTTCCAAAAACCCGTCAGGACTCTCGGCACAGCTCAAATATGCAAAAAAAGTGGACTTTTGGAGAAAGTCAATTTTTGACTTTTTCGTAAGGGGGGGTGGTTACGCATTTTTTCAAAATTTCAAAATCGGTCAAAAAACACTTTTGGGCCAGGAAGCGCCGGGAAACGTTCCAAAAACCCGTCAGGACTCTCGGCACAGGTCAAATATGAAAAAAAAGTGGACTTTTGGAGAAAGTCAATTTTTGACTTTTTCGTAAGGGGGGGTGGTTACGCATTTTTTCAAAATTTCAAAATCGGTCAAAAAACGCTTTTGGGCCAGGAAGCGCCGGGAAACGTTCCAAAAACCCGTCAGGACTCTCGGCACAGCTCAAATATGCAAAAAAAGTGGACTTTTGGAGAAAGTCAATTTTTGACTTTTTCGTAAGGGGGGGTGGTTACGCATTTTTTCAAAATTTCAAAATCGGTCAAAAAACGCTTTTGGGCCAGGGAGCGCCGGGAAACGTTGCAAAAACCCGTCAGTACTCTCAGCACAGCCCAAATATGCAAAAAAAGTGGACTTTTGGGGAAAGTCAATTTTTGACTTTTTCGTAAGGGGGGGTGGTTACGCATTTTTTCAAAATTTCAAAATCGGTCAAAAAACGCTTTTGGGCCAGGAAGCGCCGGGAAACGTTCCAAAAACCCGTCAGGATTCTCGGCACAGCTCAAATATGCAAAAAAAGTGGACTTTTGGAGAAGGTCAATTTTTGACCTTTTCGTAAGGGGGGGTGGTTACGCATTTTTTCAAAATTTCAAAATCGGTCAAAAAACACTTTTGGGCCAGGAAGCGCCGGGAAACGTTCCAAAAACCCGTCAGGACTCTCGGCACAGCTCAAATATGCAAAAAAAGTGGACTTTTGGAGAAAGTCAATTTTTGACTTTTTCGTAAGGGGGGGTGGTTACGCATTTTTTCAAAATTTCAAAATCGGTCAAAAAACGCTTTTGGGCCAGGAAGCGCCGGGAAACGTTCCAAAAACCCGTCAGGACTCTCGGCACAGCTCAAATATGCAAAAAAAGTGGACTTTTGGAGAAAGTCAATTTTTGACTTTTTCGTAAGGGGGGGTGGTTACGCATTTTTCAAAATTTCAAAATCGGTCAAAAAACGCTTTTGGGCCAGGGAGCGCCGGGAAACGTTGCAAAAACCCGTCAGGACTCTCGGCACAGCTCAAATATGCAAAAAAAGTGGACTTTTGGAGAAAGTCCATTTTTGACTTTTTCGTAAGGGGGGGTGGTTACGCATTTTTTCAAAATTTCAAAATCGGTCAAAAAACGCTTTTGGGCCAGGGAGCGCCGGGAAACGTTGCAAAAACCCTTCAGTACTCTCGGCACAGCCCAAATATGCAAAAAAAGTGGACTTTTGGGGAAAGTCAATTTTTGACTTTTTCGTAAGGGGGGGTGGTTACGCATTTTTTCAAAATTTCAGAATCGGTCAAAAAACGCTTTGGGGCCAGGAAGCGCCGGGAAACGTTCCAAAAACCCGTCAGGACTCTCGGCACAGCTCAAATATGCAAAAAAAGTGGACTTTTGGAGAAAGTCAATTTTTGACTTTTTCGTAAGGGGGGGTGGTTACGCATTTTTTCAAAATTTCAAAATCGGTCAAAAAACACTTTTGGGCCAGGAAGCGCCGGGAAACGTTCCAAAAACCCGTCAGGACTCTCGGCACAGCTCAAATATGCAAAAAAAGTGGACTTTTGGAGAAAGTCAATTTTTGACTTTTTCGTAAGGGGGGGTGGTTACGCATTTTTCAAAATTTCAAAATCGGTCAAAAAACGCTTTTGGGCCAGGGAGCGCCGGGAAACGTTGCAAAAACCCGTCAGGACTCTCGGCACAGCTCAAATATGCAAAAAAAGTGGACTTTTGGAGAAAGTCAATTTTTGACTTTTTCGTAAGGGGGGGTGGTTACGCATTTTTTCAAAATTTCAAAATCGGTCAAAAAACGCTTTTGGGCCAGGGAGCGCCGGGAAACGTTGCAAAAACCCGTCAGTACTCTCAGCACAGCCCAAATATGCAAAAAAAGTGGACTTTTGGGGAAAGTCAATTTTTGACTTTTTCGTAAGGGGGTGTGGTTACGCATTTTTTCAAAATTTCAAAATCGGTCAAAAAACGCTTTTCGGCCAGGAAGCGCCGGGAAATGTTCCAAAAACCCGTCAGGACTCTCGGCACAGCTCAAATATGCAAAAAAAGTGGACTTTTGGAGAAAGTCAATTTTTGACTTTTTCGTAAGGGGGGGTGGTTACGCATTTTTTCAAAATGTCAAAATCGGTCAAAAAACACTTTTGGGCCAGGATGCGCCGGGAAACGTTCCAAAAACCCGTCAGGACTCTCGGCACAGCTCAAATATGCAAAAAAAGTGGACTTTTGGAGAAAGTCAATTTTTGACTTTTTCGTAAGAGGGGGTCGTTACGCATTTTTTCAAAATTTCAAAATCGGTCAAAAAACACTTTTGGGCCAGGAAGCGCCGGGAAACGTTCCAAAAACCCGTCAGGACTCTCGGCACAGCTCAAATATGCAAAAAAAGTGGACTTTTGGAGAAAGTCAATTTTTGACTTTTTCGTAAGGGGGGGTGGTTACGCATTTTTTCAAAATTTCAAAATCGGTCAAAAAACGCTTTTGGGTCAGGGAGCGCCGGGAAACGTTGCAAAAACCCGTAAGTACTCTCGGCACAGCCCAAATATGCAAAAAAAGTGGACTTTTGGGGAAAGTCAATTTTTGACTTTTTCGTAAGGGGGGGTGGTTACGCATTTTTTCAAAATTTCAAAATCGGTCAAAAAACACTTTTGGGCCAGGAAGCGCCGGGAAACGTTCCAAAAACCCGTCAGGACTCTCGGCACAGCTCAAATATGCAAAAAAAGTGGACTTTTGGAGAAAGTCAATTTTTGACTTTTTCGTAAGGGGGGGTGGTTACGCATTTTTTCAAAATTTCAAAATCGGTCAAAAAACACTTTTGGGCCAGGAAGCGCCGGGAAACGTTCCAAAAACCCGTCAGGACTCTCGGCACAGGTCAAATATGAAAAAAAAGTGGACTTTTGGAGAAAGTCAATTTTTGACTTTTTCGTAAGGGGGGGTGGTTACGCATTTTTTCAAAATTTCAAAATCGGTCAAAAAACGCTTTTGGGCCAGGAAGCGCCGGGAAACGTTCCAAAAACCCGTCAGGACTCTCGGCACAGCTCAAATATGCAAAAAAAGTGGACTTTTGGAGAAAGTCAATTTTTGACTTTTTCGTAAGGGGGGGTGGTTACGCATTTTTTCAAAATTTCAAAATCGGTCAAAAAACGCTTTTGGGCCAGGGAGCGCCGGGAAACGTTGCAAAAACCCGTCAGTACTCTCAGCACAGCCCAAATATGCAAAAAAAGTGGACTTTTGGGGAAAGTCAATTTTTGACTTTTTCGTAAGGGGGGGTGGTTACGCATTTTTTCAAAATTTCAAAATCGGTCAAAAAACGCTTTTGGGCCAGGAAGCGCCGGGAAACGTTCCAAAAACCCGTCAGGATTCTCGGCACAGCTCAAATATGCAAAAAAAGTGGACTTTTGGAGAAGGTCAATTTTTGACCTTTTCGTAAGGGGGGGTGGTTACGCATTTTTTCAAAATTTCAAAATCGGTCAAAAAACACTTTTGGGCCAGGAAGCGCCGGGAAACGTTCCAAAAACCCGTCAGGACTCTCGGCACAGCTCAAATATGCAAAAAAAGTGGACTTTTGGAGAAAGTCAATTTTTGACTTTTTCGTAAGGGGGGGTGGTTACGCATTTTTTCAAAATTTCAAAATCGGTCAAAAAACGCTTTTGGGCCAGGAAGCGCCGGGAAACGTTCCAAAAACCCGTCAGGACTCTCGGCACAGCTCAAATATGCAAAAAAAGTGGACTTTTGGAGAAAGTCAATTTTTGACTTTTTCGTAAGGGGGGGTGGTTACGCATTTTTCAAAATTTCAAAATCGGTCAAAAAACGCTTTTGGGCCAGGGAGCGCCGGGAAACGTTGCAAAAACCCGTCAGGACTCTCGGCACAGCTCAAATATGCAAAAAAAGTGGACTTTTGGAGAAAGTCCATTTTTGACTTTTTCGTAAGGGGGGGTGGTTACGCATTTTTTCAAAATTTCAAAATCGGTCAAAAAACGCTTTTGGGCCAGGGAGCGCCGGGAAACGTTGCAAAAACCCTTCAGTACTCTCGGCACAGCCCAAATATGCAAAAAAAGTGGACTTTTGGGGAAAGTCAATTTTTGACTTTTTCGTAAGGGGGGGTGGTTACGCATTTTTTCAAAATTTCAGAATCGGTCAAAAAACGCTTTGGGGCCAGGAAGCGCCGGGAAACGTTCCAAAAACCCGTCAGGACTCTCGGCACAGCTCAAATATGCAAAAAAAGTGGACTTTTGGAGAAAGTCAATTTTTGACTTTTTCGTAAGGGGGGGTGGTTACGCATTTTTTCAAAATTTCAAAATCGGTCAAAAAACACTTTTGGGCCAGGAAGCGCCGGGAAACGTTCCAAAAACCCGTCAGGACTCTCGGCACAGCTCAAATATGCAAAAAAAGTGGACTTTTGGAGAAAGTCAATTTTTGACTTTTTCGTAAGGGGGGGTGGGTACGCATTTTTCAAAATTTCAAAATCGGTCAAAAAACGCTTTTGGGCCAGGGAGCGCCGGGAAACGTTGCAAAAACCCGTCAGGACTCTCGGCACAGCTCAAATATGCAAAAAAAGTGGACTTTTGGAGAAAGTCAATTTTTGACTTTTTCGTAAGGGGGGGTGGTTACGCATTTTTTCAAAATTTCAAAATCGGTCAAAAAACGCTTTTGGGCCAGGAAGCGCCGGGAAACGTTCCAAAAACCCGTCAGGACTCTCGGCACAGCTCAAATATGCAAAAAAAGTGGACTTTTGGAGAAAGTCAATTTTTGACTTTTTCGTAAGGGGGGGTGGTTACGCATTTTTTCAAAATTTCAAAATCGGTCAAAAAACGCTTTTGGGCCAGGGAGCGCCGGGAAACGTTGCAAAAACCCGTCAGTACTCTCAGCACAGCCCAAATATGCAAAAAAAGTGGACTTTTGGGGAAAGTCAATTTTTGACTTTTTCGTAAGGGGGGGTGGTTACGCATTTTTTCAAAATTTCAAAATCGGTCAAAAAACGCTTTTGGGCCAGGAAGCGCCGGGAAACGTTCCAAAAACCCGTCAGGATTCTCGGCACAGCTCAAATATGCAAAAAAAGTGGACTTTTGGAGAAGGTCAATTTTTGACCTTTTCGTAAGGGGGGGTGGTTACGCATTTTTTCAAAATTTCAAAATCGGTCAAAAAACACTTTTGGGCCAGGAAGCGCCGGGAAACGTTCCAAAAACCCGTCAGGACTCTCGGCACAGCTCAAATATGCAAAAAAAGTGGACTTTTGGAGAAAGTCAATTTTTGACTTTTTCGTAAGGGGGGGTGGTTACGCATTTTTTCAAAATTTCAAAATCGGTCAAAAAACGCTTTTGGGCCAGGAAGCGCCGGGAAACGTTCCAAAAACCCGTCAGGACTCTCGGCACAGCTCAAATATGCAAAAAAAGTGGACTTTTGGAGAAAGTCAATTTTTGACTTTTTCGTAAGGGGGGGTGGTTACGCATTTTTCAAAATTTCAAAATCGGTCAAAAAACGCTTTTGGGCCAGGGAGCGCCGGGAAACGTTGCAAAAACCCGTCAGGACTCTCGGCACAGCTCAAATATGCAAAAAAAGTGGACTTTTGGAGAAAGTCCATTTTTGACTTTTTCGTAAGGGGGGGTGGTTACGCATTTTTTCAAAATTTCAAAATCGGTCAAAAAACGCTTTTGGGCCAGGGAGCGCCGGGAAACGTTGCAAAAACCCTTCAGTACTCTCGGCACAGCCCAAATATGCAAAAAAAGTGGACTTTTGGGGAAAGTCAATTTTTGACTTTTTCGTAAGGGGGGGTGGTTACGCATTTTTTCAAAATTTCAGAATCGGTCAAAAAACGCTTTGGGGCCAGGAAGCGCCGGGAAACGTTCCAAAAACCCGTCAGGACTCTCGGCACAGCTCAAATATGCAAAAAAAGTGGACTTTTGGAGAAAGTCAATTTTTGACTTTTTCGTAAGGGGGGGTGGTTACGCATTTTTTCAAAATTTCAAAATCGGTCAAAAAACACTTTTGGGCCAGGAAGCGCCGGGAAACGTTCCAAAAACCCGTCAGGACTCTCGGCACAGCTCAAATATGCAAAAAAAGTGGACTTTTGGAGAAAGTCAATTTTTGACTTTTTCGTAAGGGGGGGTGGTTACGCATTTTTCAAAATTTCAAAATCGGTCAAAAAACGCTTTTGGGCCAGGGAGCGCCGGGAAACGTTGCAAAAACCCGTCAGGACTCTCGGCACAGCTCAAATATGCAAAAAAAGTGGACTTTTGGAGAAAGTCAATTTTTGACTTTTTCGTAAGGGGGGGTGGTTACGCATTTTTTCAAAATTTCAAAATCGGTCAAAAAACGCTTTTGGGCCAGGGAGCGCCGGGAAACGTTGCAAAAACCCGTCAGTACTCTCAGCACAGCCCAAATATGCAAAAAAAGTGGACTTTTGGGGAAAGTCAATTTTTGACTTTTTCGTAAGGGGGTGTGGTTACGCATTTTTTCAAAATTTCAAAATCGGTCAAAAAACACTTTTGGGCCAGGAAGCGCCGGGAAACGTTCCAAAAACCCGTCAGGATTCTCGGCACAGCTCAAATATGCAAAAAAAGTGGACTTTTGGAGAAGGTCAATTTTTGACCTTTTCGTAAGGGGGGGTGGTTACGCATTTTTTCAAAATTTCAAAATCGGTCAAAAAACACTTTTGGGCCAGGAAGCGCCGGGAAACGTTCCAAAAACCCGTCAGGACTCTCGGCACAGCTCAAATATGCAAAAAAAGTGGACTTTTGGAGAAAGTCAATTTTTGACTTTTTCGTAAGGGGGGGTGGTTACGCATTTTTTCAAAATTTCAAAATCGGTCAAAAAACGCTTTTGGGCCAGGAAGCGCCGGGAAACGTTCCAAAAACCCGTCAGGACTCTCGGCACAGCTCAAATATGCAAAAAAAGTGGACTTTTGGAGAAAGTCAATTTTTGACTTTTTCGTAAGGGGGGGTGGTTACGCATTTTTTCAAAATTTCAAAATCGGTCAAAAAACGCTTTTGGGCCAGGAAGCGCCGGGAAACGTTCCAAAAACCCGTCAGGACTCTCGGCACAGCTCAAATATGCAAAAAAAGTGGACTTTTGGAGAAAGTCAATTTTTGACTTTTTCGTAAGGGGGGGTGGTTACGCATTTTTTCAAAATTTCAAAATCGGTCAAAAAACGCTTTTGGGCCAGGAAGCGCCGGGAAACGTTCCAAAAACCCGTCAGGACTCTCGGCACAGCTCAAATATGCAAAAAAAGTGGACTTTTGGAGAAAGTCAATTTTTGACTTTTTCGTAAGGGGGGGTGGTTACGCATTTTTTCAAAATTTCAAAATCGGTCAAAAAACGCTTTTGGGCCAGGAAGCGCCGGGAAACGTTCCAAAAACCCGTCAGGACTCTCGGCACAGCTCAAATATGCAAAAAAAGTGGACTTTTGGAGAAAGTCAATTTTTGACTTTTTCGTAAGGGGGGGTGGTTACGCATTTTTTCAAAATGTCAAAATCGGTCAAAAAACACTTTTGGGCCAGGATGCGCCGGGAAACGTTCCAAAAACCCGTCAGGACTCTCGGCACAGCTCAAATATGCAAAAAAAGTGGACTTTTGGAGAAAGTCAATTTTTGACTTTTTCGTAAGAGGGGGTCGTTACGCATTTTTTCAAAATTTCAAAATCGGTCAAAAAACACTTTTGGGCCAGGAAGCGCCGGGAAACGTTCCAAAAACCCGTCAGGACTCTCGGCACAGCTCAAATATGCAAAAAAAGTGGACTTTTGGAGAAAGTCAATTTTTGACTTTTTCGTAAGGGGGGGTGGTTACGCATTTTTTCAAAATTTCAAAATCGGTCAAAAAACGCTTTTGGGTCAGGGAGCGCCGGGAAACGTTGCAAAAACCCGTAAGTACTCTCGGCACAGCCCAAATATGCAAAAAAAGTGGACTTTTGGGGAAAGTCAATTTTTGACTTTTTCGTAAGGGGGGGTGGTTACGCATTTTTTCAAAATTTCAAAATCGGTCAAAAAACACTTTTGGGCCAGGAAGCGCCGGGAAACGTTCCAAAAACCCGTCAGGACTCTCGGCACAGCTCAAATATGCAAAAAAAGTGGACTTTTGGAGAAAGTCAATTTTTGACTTTTTCGTAAGGGGGGGTGGTTACGCATTTTTTCAAAATTTCAAAATCGGTCAAAAAACGCTTTTGGGCCAGGAAGCGCCGGGAAACGTTCCAAAAACCCGTCAGGACTCTCGGCACAGCTCAAATATGCAAAAAAAGTGGACTTTTGGAGAAAGTCAATTTTTTACTTTTTCGTAATGGGGGGTGGTTACGCATTTTTTCAAAATTTCAAAATCGATCAAAAAACACTTTTGGGCCAGGAAGCGCCGGGAAACGTTCCAAAAACCCGTCAGGACTTTCGGCAAAGCTCAAATATGCAAAAAAAAGTGGACTTTTGGAGAAAATCAATTTTTGACTTTTTCGTAAGGGGGGTGGTTACGCATTTTTTCAAAATTTCAAAATCGGTCAAAAAACACCTTTGGGCCAGGAAGCGCCGGGAAACGTTCCAAAAACCCGTCAGGACTCTCGGCACAGGTCAAATATGCAAAAAAAGTGGACTTTTGGAGAAAGTCAATTTTTGACTTTTTCGTAAGGGGGGGTGGTTACGCATTTTTTCAAAATTTCAAAATCGGTCAAAAAACGCTTTTGGGCCAGGAAGCGCCGGGAAACGTTCCAAAAACCCGTCAGGACTCTCGGCACAGCTCAAATATGCAAAAAAAGTGGACTTTTGGAGAAAGTCAATTTTTGACTTTTTCGTAAGGGGGGGTGGTTACGCATTTTTTCAAAATTTCAAAATCGGTCAAAAAACACTTTTGGGCCAGGAAGCGCCGGGAAACGTTCCAAAAACCCGTCAGGACTCTCGGCACAGCTCAAATATGCAAAAAAAGTGGACTTTTGGAGAAAGTCAATTTTTGACTTTTTCGTAAGGGGGGGGTGGTTACACATTTTTTCAAAATTTCAAAATCGGTCAAAAAACACTTTTGGGCCAGGAAGCGCCGGGAAACGTTCCAAAAACCCGTCAGGACTCTCGGCACAGCTCAAATATGCAAAAAAAGTGGACTTTTTGAGAAAGTCAATTTTTGACTTTTTCGTAAGGGGGGGTGGTTACGCATTTTTTCAAAATTTCAAAATCGGTCAAAAAACGCTTTTGGGTCAGGAAGCGCCGGGAAACGTTGCAAAAACCCGTCAGTACTCTCGGCACAGCCCAAATATGCAAAAAAAGTGGACTTTTGGGGAAAGTCAATTTTTGACTTTTTCGTAAGGGGGGGTGGTTACGCATTTTTTCAAAATTTCAAAATCGGTCAAAAAACACTTTTGGGCCAGGAAGCGCCGGGAAACGTTCCAAAAACCCGTCAGGACTCTCGGCACAGCTCAAATATGCAAAAAAAGTGGACTTTTGGAGAAAGTCAATTTTTGACTTTTTCGTAAGGGGGGGTGGTTACGCATTTTTTCAAAATTTCAAAATCGGTCAAAAAACGCTTTTGGGCCAGGAAGCGCCGGGAAACGTTCCAAAAACCCGTCAGGACTCTCGGCACAGCTCAAATATGCAAAAAAAGTGGACTTTTGGAGAAAGTCAATTTTTGACTTTTTCGTAAGGGGGGGTGGTTACGCATTTTTTCAAAATTTCAAAATCGATCAAAAAACACTTTTGGGCCAGGAAGCGCCGGGAAACGTTCCAAAAACCCGTCAGGACTCTCGGCAAAGCTCAAATATGCAAAAAAAGTGGACTTTTGGAGAAAATCAATTTTTGACTTTTTCGTAAGGGGGGGTGGTTACGCATTTTTTCAAAATTTCAAAATCGTTCAAAAAACACCTTTGGGCCAGGAAGCGCCGGGAAACGTACCAAATACCCGTCAGGACTCTCGGCACAGGTCAAATATGCAAAAAAAGTGGACTTTTGGAGAAAGTCAATTTTTGACTTTTTCGTAAGGGGGGGTGGTTACGCATTTTTTCAAAATTTCAAAATCGGTCAAAAAACGCTTTTGGGCCAGGAAGCGCCGGGAAACGTTCCAAAAACCCGTCAGGACTCTCGGCACAGCTCAAATATGCAAAAAAAGTGGACTTTTGGAGAAAGTCAATTTTTGACTTTTTCGTAAGGGGGGGTGGTTACGCATTTTTTCAAAATTTCAAAATCGATCAAAAAACACTTTTGGGCCAGGAAGCGCCGGGAAACGTTCCAAAAACCCGTCAGGACTCTCGGCAAAGCTCAAATATGCAAAAAAAGTGGACTTTTGGAGAAAATCAATTTTTGACTTTTTCGTAAGGGGGGGTGGTTACGCATTTTTTCAAAATTTCAAAATCGTTCAAAAAACACCTTTGGGCCAGGAAGCGCCGGGAAACGTACCAAAAACCCGTCAGGACTCTCGGCACAGGTCAAATATGCAAAAAAAGTGGACTTTTGGAGAAAGTCAATTTTTGACTTTTTCGTAAGGGGGGGTGGTTACGCATTTTTTCAAAATTTCAAAATCGGTCAAAAAACGCTTTTGGGCCAGGAAGCGCCGGGAAACGTTCCAAAAACCCGTCAGGACTCTCGGCACAGCTCAAATATGCAAAAAAAGTGGACTTTTGGAGAAAGTCAATTTTTGACTTTTTCGTAAGGGGGGGTGGTTACGCATTTTTTCAAAATTTCAAAATCGGTCAAAAAACGCTTTTGGGCCAGGAAGCGCCAGGAAACGTTCCAAAAACCCGTCAGGACTCTCGGCACAGCTCAAATAAGCAAAAAAAGTGGACTTTTGGAGAAAGTCAATTTTTGACTTTTTCGTAAGGGGGGGTGGTTACGCATTTTTTCAAAATGTCAAAATCGGTCAAAAAACACTTTTGGGCCAGGAAGCGCCGGGAAACGTTCCAAAAACCCGTCAGGACTCTCGGCACAGCTCAAATATGCAAAAAAAGTGGACTTTTGGAGAAAGTCAATTTTTGACTTTTTCGTAAGGGGGGGTGGTTACGCATTTTTTCAAAATGTCAAAATCGGTCAAAAAACACTTTTGGGCCAGGAAGCGCCGGGAAACGTTCCAAAAACCCGTCAGGACTCTCGGCACAGCTCAAATATGCAAAAAAAGTGGACTTTTGGAGAAAGTCAATTTTTGACTTTTTCGTAAGGGGGGGTGGTTACGCATTTTTTCAAAATTTCAAAATCGGTCAAAAAACACTTTTGGGCCAGGAAGCCCCGGGAAACGTTCCAAAAACCCGTCAGGACTCTCAGCACAGCTCAAATATGCAAAAAAAGTGGACTTTTGGAGAAAGTCAATTTTTGACTTTTTCGTAAGGGGGGGTGGTTACGCATTTTTTCAAAATTTCAAAATCGGTCAAAAAACACTTTTGGGCCAGGAAGCGCCGGGAAACAATCCAAAAACCCGTCAGGACTCTCGGCACAGCTCAAATATGCAAAAAAAGTGGACTTTTGGAGAAAGTCAATTTTTGACTTTTTCGTAAGGGGGGGTGGTTACGCATTTTTCAAAATTTCAAAATCGGTCAAAAAACGCTTTTGGGCCAGGGAGCGCCGGGAAACGTTGCAAAAACCCGTCAGGACTCTCGGCACAGCTCAAATATGCAAAAAAAGTGGACTTTTGGAGAAAGTCCATTTTTGACTTTTTTGTAAGGGGGGGTGGTTACGCATTTTTTCAAAATTTCAAAATCGGTCAAAAAACACTTTTGGGCCAGGAAGCCCCGGGAAACGTTCCAAAAACCCGTCAGGACTCTCGGCACAGCTCAAATATGGCAAAAAAGTGGACTTTTGGAGAAAGTCAATTTTTGACTTTTTCGTAAGGGGGGGTGGTTACGCATTTTTTCAAAATTTCAAAATCGGTCAAAAAACACTTTTGGGCCAGGAAGCGCCGGGAAACGTTCCAAAAACCCGTCAGGACTCTCGGCACAGGTCAAATATGCAAAAAAAGTGGACTTTTGGAGAAAGTCAATTTTTGACTTTTTCGTAAGGGGGGGTGGTTACGCATTTTTTCAAAATTTCAAAATCGGTCAAAAAACGCTTTTGGGCCAGGAAGCGCCGGGAAACGTTCCAAAAACCCGTCAGGACTCTCGGCTCAGCTCAAATATGCAAAAAAAGTGGACTTTTGGAGAAAGTCAATTTTTGACTTTTTCGTAAGGGGGGGTGGTTACGCATTTTTTCAAAATTTCAAAATCGGTCAAAAAACGCTTTTGGGCCAGGGAGCGCCGGGAAACGTTGCAAAAACCCGTCAGTACTCTCAGCACAGCCCAAATATGCAAAAAAAGTGGACTTTTGGGGAAAGTCAATTTTTGACTTTTTCGTAAGGGGGGGTGGTTACGCATTTTTTCAAAATTTCAAAATCGGTCAAAAAACGCTTTTGGGCCAGGGAGCGCCGGGAAACGTTGCAAAAACCCGTCAGTACTCTCAGCTCAGCCCAAATATGCAAAAAAAGTGGACTTTTGGGGAAAGTCAATTTTTGACTTTTTCGTAAGGGGGGGTGGTTACGCATTTTTTCAAAATTTCAAAATCGGTCAAAAAACGCTTTTGGGCCAGGGAGCGCCGGGAAACGTTGCAAAAACCCGTCAGGACTCTCAGCACAGCCCAAATATGCAAAAAAAGTGGACTTTTGGGGAAAGTCAATTTTTTACTTTTTCGTAAGGGGGGGTGGTTACGCATTTTTTCAAAATTTCAAAATCGATCAAAAAACACTTTTGGGCCAGGAAGCGCCGGGAAACGTTCCATAAACCCGTCAGGACTCTCGGCACAGCTCAAATATGCAAAAAAAGTGGACTTTTGGAGAAAGTCAATTTTTGACTTTTTCGTAAGGGGGGGTGGTTACGCATTTTTTCAAAATTTCAAAATCGGTCAAAAAACGCTTTTGGGTCAGGGAGCGCCGGGAAACGTTGCAAAAACCCGTCAATACTCTCGGTACAGCCCAAATATGCAAAAAAAGTGGACTTTTGGGGAAAGTCAATTTTTGACTTTTTCGTAAGGGGGGGTGGTTACGCATTTTTTCAAAATTTCAAAATCGGTCAAAAAACACTTTTGGGCCAGGAAGCGCCGGGAAACGTTCCAAAAACCCGTCAGAACTCTCGGCACAGCTCAAATATGCAAAAAAAGTGGACTTTTGGAGAAAGTCAATTTTTGACTTTTTCGTAAGGGGGGGTGGTTACGCATTTTTTCAAAATTTCAAAATCGGTCAAAAAACGCTTTTGGGCCAGGAAGCGCCGGGAAACGTTCCAAAAACCCGTCAGGACTCTCGGCACAGCTCAAATATGCAAAAAAAGTGGACTTTTGGAGAAAGTCAATTTTTGACTTTTTCGTAAGGGGGGGTGGTTACGCATTTTTTCAAAATTTCAAAATCGGTCAAAAAACGCTTTTGGGCCAGGAAGCGCCGGGAAACGTTCCAAAAACCCGTCAGGACTCTCGGCACAGCTCAAATATGCAAAAAAAGTGGACTTTTGGAGAAAGTCAATTTTTTACTTTTTCGTAATGGGGGGTGGTTACGCATTTTTTCAAAATTTCAAAATCGATCAAAAAACACTTTTGGGCCAGGAAGCGCCGGGAAACGTTCCAAAAACCCGTCAGGACTTTCGGCAAAGCTCAAATATGCAAAAAAAAGTGGACTTTTGGAGAAAATCAATTTTTGACTTTTTCGTAAGGGGGGTGGTTACGCATTTTTTCAAAATTTCAAAATCGGTCAAAAAACACCTTTGGGCCAGGAAGCGCCGGGAAACGTTCCAAAAACCCGTCAGGACTCTCGGCACAGGTCAAATATGCAAAAAAAGTGGACTTTTGGAGAAAGTCAATTTTTGACTTTTTCGTAAGGGGGGGTGGTTACGCATTTTTTCAAAATTTCAAAATCGGTCAAAAAACGCTTTTGGGCCAGGAAGCGCCGGGAAACGTTCCAAAAACCCGTCAGGACTCTCGGCACAGCTCAAATATGCAAAAAAAGTGGACTTTTGGAGAAAGTCAATTTTTGACTTTTTCGTAAGGGGGGGTGGTTACGCATTTTTTCAAAATTTCAAAATCGGTCAAAAAACACTTTTGGGCCAGGAAGCGCCGGGAAACGTTCCAAAAACCCGTCAGGACTCTCGGCACAGCTCAAATATGCAAAAAAAGTGGACTTTTGGAGAAAGTCAATTTTTGACTTTTTCGTAAGGGGGGGGTGGTTACACATTTTTTCAAAATTTCAAAATCGGTCAAAAAACACTTTTGGGCCAGGAAGCGCCGGGAAACGTTCCAAAAACCCGTCAGGACTCTCGGCACAGCTCAAATATGCAAAAAAAGTGGACTTTTTGAGAAAGTCAATTTTTGACTTTTTCGTAAGGGGGGGTGGTTACGCATTTTTTCAAAATTTCAAAATCGGTCAAAAAACGCTTTTGGGCCAGGAAGCGCCGGGAAACGTTGCAAAAACCCGTCAGTACTCTCGGCACAGCCCAAATATGCAAAAAAAGTGGACTTTTGGAGAAAGTCAATTTTTGACTTTTTCGTAAGGGGGGGTGGTTACGCATTTTTTCAAAATGTCAAAATCGGTCAAAAAACACTTTTGGGCCAGGATGCGCCGGGAAACGTTCCAAAAACCCGTCAGGACTCTCGGCACAGCTCAAATATGCAAAAAAAGTGGACTTTTGGAGAAAGTCAATTTTTGACTTTTTCGTAAGAGGGGGTCGTTACGCATTTTTTCAAAATTTCAAAATCGGTCAAAAAACACTTTTGGACCAGGAAGCGCCGGGAAACGTTCCAAAAACCCGTCAGGACTCTCGGCACAGCTCAAATATGCAAAAAAAGTGGACTTTTGGAGAAAGTCAATTTTTGACTTTTTCGTAAGGGGGGGTGGTTACGCATTTTTTCAAAATTTCAAAATCGGTCAAAAAACGCTTTTGGGTCAGGGAGCGCCGGGAAACGTTGCAAAAACCCGTAAGTACTCTCGGCACAGCCCAAATATGCAAAAAAAGTGGACTTTTGGGGAAAGTCAATTTTTGACTTTTTCGTAAGGGGGGGTGGTTACGCATTTTTTCAAAATTTCAAAATCGGTCAAAAAACACTTTTGGGCCAGGAAGCGCCGGGAAACATTCCAAAAACCCGTCAGGACTCTCGGCACAGCTCAAATATGCAAAAAAAGTGGACTTTTGGAGAAAGTCAATTTTTTACTTTTTCGTAAGGGGGGGTGGTTACGCATTTTTTCAAAATTTCAAAATCGGTCAAAAAACACTTTTGGGCCAGGAAGCGCCGGGAAACGTTCCAAAAACCCGTCAGGACTCTCGGCACAGCTCAAATATGCAAAAAAAGTGGACTTTTGGAGAAAGTCAATTTTTGACTTTTTCGTAAGGGGGGGTGGTTACGCATTTTTTCAAAATTTCAAAATCGATCAAAAAACACTTTTGGGCCAGGAAGCCCCGGGAAACGTTCCAAAAACCCATCAGGACTCTCGGCACAGCTCAAATATGCAAAAAAAGTGGACTTTTGGAGAAAGTCAATTTTTGACTTTTTCGTAAGGGGGGGGTGGTTACGCATTTTTTCAAAATTTCAAAATCGGTCAAAAAACGCTCTTGGGCCAGGGAGCGCCGGGAAACGTTGCAAAAACCTGTCAGTACTCTCGGCACAGCCCAAATATGCAAAAAAAGTGGACTTTTGGGGAAAGTCAATTTTTGACTTTTTCGTAAGGGGGGGTGGTTACGCATTTTTTCAAAATTTCAAAATCGGTCAAAAAACACTTTTGGGCCAGGAAGCGCCGGGAAACGTTCCAAAAACCCGTCAGGACTCTCGGCACAGCTCAAATATGCAAAAAAAGTGGACTTTTGGAGAAAGTCAATTTTTGACTTTTTCGTAAGGGGGGGTGGTTACGCATTTTTTCAAAATTTCAAAATCGGTCAAAAAACGCTTTTGGGCCAGGGAGCGCCGGAAAACGTTGCAAAAACCCGTCAGTACTCTCAGCACAGCCCAAATATGCACAAAAAGTGGACTTTTGGGGAAAGTCCATTTTTGACTTTTTCGTAAGGGGGGGTGGTTACGCATTTTTTCAAATTTTCAAAATCGGTCAAAAAACACTTTTGGGCCAGTAAGCGCCGGGAAACGTTCCAAAAACCCGTCAGGACTCTCGGCACAGCTCAAATATGCAAAAAAAGTGGACTTTTGGAGAAAGTCAATTTTTGACTTTTTCGTAAGGGGGGGTGGTTACGCATTTTTTCAAAATTTCAAAATCGGTCAAAAAACGCTTTTGGGCCAGGGAGCGCCGGGAAACGTTGCAAAAACCCGTCAGTACTCTCGGCACAGCCCAAATATGCAAAAAAAGTGGACGTTTGGGGAAAGTCAATTTTTGACTTTTTCGTAAGGGGGGGTGGTTACGCATTTTTTCAAAATTTCAAAATCGGTCAAAAAACGCTTTTGGGCCAGGAAGCGCCGGGAAACGTTCCAAAAACCCGTCAGTACTCTCAGCACAGCCCAAATATGCAAAAAAAGTGGACTTTTGGGGAAAGTCAATTTTTGACTTTTTCGTAAGGGGGGGTGGTTACGCATTTTTTCAAAATTTCAAAATCGGTCAAAAAACGCTTTTGGGCCAGGAAGCGCCGGGAAACGTTCCAAAAACCCGTCAGGATTCTCGGCACAGCTCAAATATGCAAAAAAAGTGGACTTTTGGAGAAGGTCAATTTTTGACCTTTTCGTAAGGGGGGGTGGTTACGCATTTTTTCAAAATTTCAAAATCGGTCAAAAAACACTTTTGGGCCAGGAAGCGCCGGGAAACGTTCCAAAAACCCGTCAGGACTCTCGGCACAGCTCAAATATGCAAAAAAAGTGGACTTTTGGAGAAAGTCAATTTTTGACTTTTTCGTAAGGGGGGGTGGTTACGCATTTTTTCAAAATTTCAAAATCGGTCAAAAAACACTTTTGGGCCAGGAAGCGCCGGGAAACGTTCCAAAAACCCGTCAGGACTCTCGGCACAGCTCAAATATGCAAAAAAAGTGGACTTTTGGAGAAAGTCAATTTTTGACTTTTTCGTAAGGGGGGGTGGTTACGCATTTTTTCAAAATTTCAAAATCGGTCAAAAAACGCTTTTGGGCCAGGGAGCGCCGGAAAACGTTGCAAAAACCCGTCAGTACTCTCAGCACAGCCCAAATATGCAAAAAAAGTGGACTTTTGGGGAAAGTCCATTTTTGACTTTTTCGTAAAGGGGGGTGGTTACGCATTTTTTCAAATTTTCAAAATCGGTCAAAAAACACTTTTGGGCCAGTAAGCGCCGGGAAACGTTCCAAAAACCCGTCAGGACTCTCGGCACAGCTCAAATATGCAAAAAAAGTGGACTTTTGGAGAAAGTCAATTTTTGACTTTTTCGTAAGGGGGGGTGGTTACGCATTTTTTCAAAATTTCAAAATCGGTCAAAAAACGCTTTTGGGCCAGGGAGCGCCGGGAAACGTTGCAAAAACCCGTCAGTACTCTCGGCACAGCCCAAATATGCAAAAAAAGTGGACGTTTGGGGAAAGTCCATTTTTGACTTTTTCGTAAGGGGGGGTTGTTACGCATTTTTTCAAAATTTCAAAATCGGTCAAAAAACGCTTTTGGGCCAGGGAGCGCCGAGAAACGTTGCAAAAACCCGTCAGTACTCTCGGCACAGCCCAAATATGCAAAAAAAGTGGACTTTTGGAGAAAGTCAATTTTTGACTTTTTCGTAAGGGGGGGTGGTTACGCATTTTTTCAAAATTTCAAAATCGGTCAAAAAACACTTTTGGGCCAGGAAGCGCCGGGAAACATTCCAAAAACCCGTCAGGACTCTCGGCACAGCTCAAATATGCAAAAAAAGTGGACTTTTGGAGAAAGTCAATTTTTTACTTTTTCGTAAGGGGGGGTGGTTACACATTTTTTCAAAATTTCAAAATCGGTCAAAAAACGCTTTTGGGCCAGGAAGCGCCGGGAAACGTTCCAAAAACCCGTCAGTACTCTCGGCACAGCCCAAATATGCAAAAAAAAGTGGACTTTTGGGGAAAGTCAATTTTTGACTTTTTCGTAAGGGGGGGTGGTTACGCATTTTTTCAAAATTTCAAAATCGGTCAAAAAACGCTTTTGGGCCAGGGAGCGCCGGGAGACGTTGCAAAAACCCGTCAGTACTCTCAGCACAGCCCAAATATGCAAAAAAAGTGGACTTTTGGGGAAAGTCAATTTTTGACTTTTTCGTAAGGGGGGGTGGTTACACATTTTTTCAAAATTTCAAAATCGGTCAAAAAACGCTTTTGGGCCAGAAAGCACCGGGAAACGTTCCAAAAACCCGTCAGGACTCTCGGCACAGCTCAAATATGCAAAAAAAGTGGACTTTTGGAGAAGGTCAATTTTTGACTTTTTCGTAAGGGGGGGTGGTTACGCATTTTTTCAAAATTTCAAAATCGGTCAAAAAACACTTTTGGGCCAGGAAGCGCCGGGAAACGTTCCAAAAACCCGTCAGGACTCTCGGCACAGCTCAAATATGCAAAAAAAGTGGACTTTTGGAGAAAGTCAATTTTTGACTTTTTCGTAAGGGGGGGTGGTTACGCATTTTTTCAAAATTTCAAAATCGGTCAAAAAACACTTTTGGGCCAGGAAGCGCCGGGAAACGTTCCAAAAACCCGTCAGGACTCTCGGCACAGGTCAAATATGAAAAAAAAGTGGACTTTTGGAGAAAGTCAATTTTTGACTTTTTCGTAAGGGGGGGTGGTTACGCATTTTTTCAAAATTTCAAAATCGGTCAAAAAACGCTTTTGGGCCAGGAAGCGCCGGGAAACGTTCCAAAAACCCGTCAGGACTCTCGGCACAGCTCAAATATGCAAAAAAAGTGGACTTTTGGAGAAAGTCAATTTTTGACTTTTTCGTAAGGGGGGGTGGTTACGCATTTTTTCAAAATTTCAAAATCGGTCAAAAAACGCTTTTGGGCCAGGGAGCGCCGGGAAACGTTGCAAAAACCCGTCAGTACTCTCAGCACAGCCCAAATATGCAAAAAAAGTGGACTTTTGGGGAAAGTCAATTTTTGACTTTTTCGTAAGGGGGGGTGGTTACGCATTTTTTCAAAATTTCAAAATCGGTCAAAAAACGCTTTTGGGCCAGGAAGCGCCGGGAAACGTTCCAAAAACCCGTCAGGATTCTCGGCACAGCTCAAATATGCAAAAAAAGTGGACTTTTGGAGAAGGTCAATTTTTGACCTTTTCGTAAGGGGGGGTGGTTACGCATTTTTTCAAAATTTCAAAATCGGTCAAAAAACACTTTTGGGCCAGGAAGCGCCGGGAAACGTTCCAAAAACCCGTCAGGACTCTCGGCACAGCTCAAATATGCAAAAAAAGTGGACTTTTGGAGAAAGTCAATTTTTGACTTTTTCGTAAGGGGGGGTGGTTACGCATTTTTTCAAAATTTCAAAATCGGTCAAAAAACGCTTTTGGGCCAGGGAGCGCCGGGAGACGTTGCAAAAACCCGTCAGTACTCTCAGCACAGCCCAAATATGCAAAAAAATGTGGACTTTTGGGGAAAGTCAATTTTTGACTTTTTCGTAAGGGGGGGTGGTTACACATTTTTTCAAAATTTCAGAATCGGTCAAAAAACGCTTTTGGGCCAGAAAGCACCGGGAAACGTTCCAAAAACCCGTCAGGACTCTCGGCACAGCTCAAATATGCAAAAAAAGTGGACTTTTGGGGAAAGTCCATTTTTGACTTTTTCGTAAGGGGGGGTGGTTACGCATTTTTTCAAATTTTCAAAATCGGTCAAAAAACACTTTTGGGCCAGTAAGCGCCGGGAAACGTTCCAAAAACCCGTCAGGACTCTCGGCACAGCTCAAATATGCAAAAAAAGTGGACTTTTGGAGAAAGTCAATTTTTGACTTTTTCGTAAGGGGGGGTGGTTACGCATTTTTTCAAAATTTCAAAATCGGTCAAAAAATGCTTTTGGGCCAGGGAGCGCCGGGAAACGTTGCAAAAACCCGTCAGTACTCTCGGCACAGCCCAAATATGCAAAAAAAGTGGACGTTTGGGGAAAGTCAATTTTTGACTTTTTCGTAAGGGGGGGTGGTTACGCATTTTTTCAAAATTTCAAAATCGGTCAAAAAACGCTTTTGGGCCAGGGAGCGCCGAGAAACGTTGCAAAAACCCGTCAGTACTCTCGGCACAGCCCAAATATGCAAAAAAAGTGGACTTTTGGAGAAAGTCAATTTTTGACTTTTTCGTAAGGGGGGGTGGTTACGCATTTTTTCAAAATTTCAAAATCGGTCAAAAAACACTTTTGGGCCAGGAAGCGCCGGGAAACATTCCAAAAACCCGTCAGGACTCTCGGCACAGCTCAAATATGCAAAAAAAGTGGACTTTTGGAGAAAGTCAATTTTTTACTTTTTCGTAAGGGGGGGTGGTTACACATTTTTTCAAAATTTCAAAATCGGTCAAAAAACGCTTTTGGGCCAGGAAGCGCCGGGAAACGTTCCAAAAACCCGTCAGTACTCTCGGCACAGCCCAAATATGCAAAAAAAAGTGGACTTTTGGGGAAAGTCAATTTTTGACTTTTTCGTAAGGGGGGGGTGGTTACGCATTTTTTCAAAATTTCAAAATCGGTCAAAAAACGCTTTTGGGCCAGGGAGCGCCGGGAGACGTTGCAAAAACCCGTCAGTACTCTCAGCACAGCCCAAATATGCAAAAAAAGTGGACTTTTGGGGAAAGTCAATTTTTGACTTTTTCGTAAGGGGGGGTGGTTACACATTTTTTCAAAATTTCAAAATCGGTCAAAAAACGCTTTTGGGCCAGAAAGCACCGGGAAACGTTCCAAAAACCCGTCAGGACTCTCGGCACAGCTCAAATATGCAAAAAAAGTGGACTTTTGGAGAAGGTCAATTTTTGACTTTTTCGTAAGGGGGGGTGGTTACGCATTTTTTCAAAATTTCAAAATCGGTCAAAAAACACTTTTGGGCCAGGAAGCGCCGGGAAACGTTCCAAAAACCCGTCAGGACTCTCGGCACAGCTCAAATATGCAAAAAAAGTGGACTTTTGGAGAAAGTCAATTTTTGACTTTTTCGTAAGGGGGGGTGGTTACGCATTTTTTCAAAATTTCAAAATCGGTCAAAAAACACTTTTGGGCCAGGAAGCGCCGGGAAACGTTCCAAAAACCCGTCAGGACTCTCGGCACAGGTCAAATATGAAAAAAAAGTGGACTTTTGGAGAAAGTCAATTTTTGACTTTTTCGTAAGGGGGGGTGGTTACGCATTTTTTCAAAATTTCAAAATCGGTCAAAAAACGCTTTTGGGCCAGGAAGCGCCGGGAAACGTTCCAAAAACCCGTCAGGACTCTCGGCACAGCTCAAATATGCAAAAAAAGTGGACTTTTGGAGAAAGTCAATTTTTGACTTTTTCGTAAGGGGGGGTGGTTACGCATTTTTTCAAAATTTCAAAATCGGTCAAAAAACGCTTTTGGGCCAGGGAGCGCCGGGAAACGTTGCAAAAACCCGTCAGTACTCTCAGCACAGCCCAAATATGCAAAAAAAGTGGACTTTTGGGGAAAGTCAATTTTTGACTTTTTCGTAAGGGGGGGTGGTTACGCATTTTTTCAAAATTTCAAAATCGGTCAAAAAACGCTTTTGGGCCAGGAAGCGCCGGGAAACGTTCCAAAAACCCGTCAGGATTCTCGGCACAGCTCAAATATGCAAAAAAAGTGGACTTTTGGAGAAGGTCAATTTTTGACCTTTTCGTAAGGGGGGGTGGTTACGCATTTTTTCAAAATTTCAAAATCGGTCAAAAAACACTTTTGGGCCAGGAAGCGCCGGGAAACGTTCCAAAAACCCGTCAGGACTCTCGGCACAGCTCAAATATGCAAAAAAAGTGGACTTTTGGAGAAAGTCAATTTTTGACTTTTTCGTAAGGGGGGGTGGTTACGCATTTTTTCAAAATTTCAAAATCGGTCAAAAAACGCTTTTGGGCCAGGAAGCGCCGGGAAACGTTCCAAAAACCCGTCAGGACTCTCGGCACAGCTCAAATATGCAAAAAAAGTGGACTTTTGGAGAAAGTCAATTTTTGACTTTTTCGTAAGGGGGGGTGGTTACGCATTTTTCAAAATTTCAAAATCGGTCAAAAAACGCTTTTGGGCCAGGGAGCGCCGGGAAACGTTGCAAAAACCCGTCAGGACTCTCGGCACAGCTCAAATATGCAAAAAAAGTGGACTTTTGGAGAAAGTCCATTTTTGACTTTTTCGTAAGGGGCGGTGGTTACGCATTTTTTCAAAATTTCAAAATCGGTCAAAAAACGCTTTTGGGCCAGGGAGCGCCGGGAAACGTTGCAAAAACCCGTCAGTACTCTCGGCACAGCCCAAATATGCAAAAAAAGTGGACTTTTGGGGAAAGTCAATTTTTGACTTTTTCGTAAGGGGGGGTGGTTACGCATTTTTTCAAAATCGGTCAAAAAACGCTTTGGGGCCAGGAAGCGCCGGGAAACGTTCCAAAAACCCGTCAGGACTCTCGGCACAGCTCAAATATGCAAAAAAAGTGGACTTTTGGAGAAAGTCAATTTTTGACTTTTTCGTAAGGGGGGGTGGTTACGCATTTTTTCAAAATTTCAAAATCGGTCAAAAAACACTTTTGGGCCAGGAAGCGCCGGGAAACGTTCCAAAAACCCGTCAGGACTCTCGGCACAGCTCAAATATGCAAAAAAAGTGGACTTTTGGAGAAAGTCAATTTTTGACTTTTTCGTAAGGGGGGGTGGTTACGCATTTTTCAAAATTTCAAAATCGGTCAAAAAACGCTTTTGGGCCAGGGAGCGCCGGGAAACGTTGCAAAAACCCGTCAGGACTCTCGGCACAGCTCAAATATGCAAAAAAAGTGGACTTTTGGAGAAGGTCAATTTTTGACCTTTTCGTAAGGGGGGGTGGTTACGCATTTTTTCAAAATTTCAAAATCGGTCAAAAAACACTTTTGGGCCAGGAAGCGCCGGGAAACGTTCCAAAAACCCGTCAGGACTCTCGGCACAGCTCAAATATGCAAAAAAAGTGGACTTTTGGAGAAAGTCAATTTTTGACTTTTTCGTAAGGGGGGGTGGTTACGCATTTTTTCAAAATTTCAAAATCGGTCAAAAAACGCTTTTGGGCCAGGAAGCGCCGGGAAACGTTCCAAAAACCCGTCAGGACTCTCGGCACAGCTCAAATATGCAAAAAAAGTGGACTTTTGGAGAAAGTCAATTTTTGACTTTTTCGTAAGGGGGGGTGGTTACGCATTTTTCAAAATTTCAAAATCGGTCAAAAAACGCTTTTGGGCCAGGGAGCGCCGGGAAACGTTGCAAAAACCCGTCAGGACTCTCGGCACAGCTCAAATATGCAAAAAAAGTGGACTTTTGGAGAAAGTCCATTTTTGACTTTTTCGTAAGGGGGGGTGGTTACGCATTTTTTCAAAATTTCAAAATCGGTCAAAAAACGCTTTTGGGCCAGGGAGCGCCGGGAAACGTTGCAAAAACCCGTCAGTACTCTCGGCACAGCCCAAATATGCAAAAAAAGTGGACTTTTGGGGAAAGTCAATTTTTGACTTTTTCGTAAGGGGGGGTGGTTACGCATTTTTTCAAAATCGGTCAAAAAACGCTTTGGGGCCAGGAAGCGCCGGGAAACGTTCCAAAAACCCGTCAGGACTCTCGGCACAGCTCAAATATGCAAAAAAAGTGGACTTTTGGAGAAAGTCAATTTTTGACTTTTTCGTAAGGGGGGGTGGTTACGCATTTTTTCAAAATTTCAAAATCGGTCAAAAAACACTTTTGGGCCAGGAAGCGCCGGGAAACGTTCCAAAAACCCGTCAGGACTCTCGGCACAGCTCAAATATGCAAAAAAAGTGGACTTTTGGAGAAAGTCAATTTTTGACTTTTTCGTAAGGGGGGGTGGTTACGCATTTTTCAAAATTTCAAAATCGGTCAAAAAACGCTTTTGGGCCAGGGAGCGCCGGGAAACGTTGCAAAAACCCGTCAGGACTCTCGGCACAGCTCAAATATGCAAAAAAAGTGGACTTTTGGAGAAAGTCAATTTTTGACTTTTTCGTAAGGGGGGGTGGTTACGCATTTTTTCAAAATTTCAAAATCGGTCAAAAAACGCTTTTGGGCCAGGGAGCGCCGGGAAACGTTGCAAAAACCCGTCAGTACTCTCAGCACAGCCCAAATATGCAAAAAAAGTGGACTTTTGGGGAAAGTCAATTTTTGACTTTTTCGTAAGGGGGTGTGGTTACGCATTTTTTCAAAATTTCAAAATCGGTCAAAAAACACTTTTGGGCCAGGAAGCGCCGGGAAACGTTCCAAAAACCCGTCAGGATTCTCGGCACAGCTCAAATATGCAAAAAAAGTGGACTTTTGGAGAAGGTCAATTTTTGACCTTTTCGTAAGGGGGGGTGGTTACGCATTTTTTCAAAATTTCAAAATCGGTCAAAAAACACTTTTGGGCCAGGAAGCGCCGGGAAACGTTCCAAAAACCCGTCAGGACTCTCGGCACAGCTCAAATATGAAAAAAAATTGGACTTTTGGAGAAAGTCAATTTTTGACTTTTTCGTAAGGGGGGGTGGTTACGCATTTTTTCAAAATTTCAAAATCGGTCAAAAAACGCTTTTGGGCCAGGAAGCGCCGGGAAACGTTCCAAAAACCCGTCAGGACTCTCGGCACAGCTCAAATATGCAAAAAAAGTGGACTTTTGGAGAAAGTCAATTTTTGACTTTTTCGTAAGGGGGGGTGGTTACGCATTTTTTCAAAATTTCAAAATCGGTCAAAAAACGCTTTTGGGCCAGGAAGCGCCGGGAAACGTTCCAAAAACCCGTCAGGACTCTCGGCACAGCTCAAATATGCAAAAAAAGTGGACTTTTGGAGAAAGTCAATTTTTGACTTTTTCGTAAGGGGGGGTGGTTACGCATTTTTTCAAAATTTCAAAATCGGTCAAAAAACGCTTTTGGGCCAGGAAGCGCCGGGAAACGTTCCAAAAACCCGTCAGGACTCTCGGCACAGCTCAAATATGCAAAAAAAGTGGACTTTTGGAGAAAGTCAATTTTTGACTTTTTCGTAAGGGGGGGTGGTTACGCATTTTTTCAAAATTTCAAAATCGGTCAAAAAACGCTTTTGGGCCAGGAAGCGCCGGGAAACGTTCCAAAAACCCGTCAGGACTCTCGGCACAGCTCAAATATGCAAAAAAAGTGGACTTTTGGAGAAAGTCAATTTTTGACTTTTTCGTAAGGGGGGGTGGTTACGCATTTTTTCAAAATGTCAAAATCGGTCAAAAAACACTTTTGGGCCAGGATGCGCCGGGAAACGTTCCAAAAACCCGTCAGGACTCTCGGCACAGCTCAAATATGCAAAAAAAGTGGACTTTTGGAGAAAGTCAATTTTTGACTTTTTCGTAAGGGGGGGTGGTTACGCATTTTTTCAAAATTTCAAAATCGGTCAAAAAACACTTTTGGGCCAGGAAGCGCCGGGAAACGTTCCAAAAACCCGTCAGGACTCTCGGCACAGGTCAAATATGAAAAAAAAAGTGGACTTTTGGAGAAAGTCAATTTTTGACTTTTTCGTAAGGGGGGGTGGTTACGCATTTTTTCAAAATTTCAAAATCGGTCAAAAAACGCTTTTGGGCCAGGAAGCGCCGGGAAACGTTCCAAAAACCCGTCAGGACTCTCGGCACAGCTCAAATATGCAAAAAAAGTGGACTTTTGGAGAAAGTCAATTTTTGACTTTTTCGTAAGGGGGGGTGGTTACGCATTTTTTCAAAATTTCAAAATCGGTCAAAAAACGCTTTTGGGCCAGGGAGCGCCGGGAAACGTTGCAAAAACCCGTCAGTACTCTCAGCACAGCCCAAATATGCAAAAAAAGTGGACTTTTGGGGAAAGTCAATTTTTGACTTTTTCGTAAGGGGGGGTGGTTACGCATTTTTTCAAAATTTCAAAATCGGTCAAAAAACGCTTTTGGGCCAGGAAGCGCCGGGAAACGTTCCAAAAACCCGTCAGGATTCTCGGCACAGCTCAAATATGCAAAAAAAGTGGACTTTTGGAGAAGGTCAATTTTTGACCTTTTCGTAAGGGGGGGTGGTTACGCATTTTTTCAAAATTTCAAAATCGGTCAAAAAACACTTTTGGGCCAGGAAGCGCCGGGAAACGTTCCAAAAACCCGTCAGGACTCTCGGCACAGCTCAAATATGCAAAAAAAGTGGACTTTTGGAGAAAGTCAATTTTTGACTTTTTCGTAAGGGGGGGTGGTTACGCATTTTTTCAAAATTTCAAAATCGGTCAAAAAACGCTTTTGGGCCAGGAAGCGCCGGGAAACGTTCCAAAAACCCGTCAGGACTCTCGGCACAGCTCAAATATGCAAAAAAAGTGGACTTTTGGAGAAAGTCAATTTTTGACTTTTTCGTAAGGGGGGGTGGTTACGCATTTTTCAAAATTTCAAAATCGGTCAAAAAACGCTTTTGGGCCAGGGAGCGCCGGGAAACGTTGCAAAAACCCGTCAGGACTCTCGGCACAGCTCAAATATGCAAAAAAAGTGGACTTTTGGAGAAAGTCCATTTTTGACTTTTTCGTAAGGGGGGGTGGTTACGCATTTTTTCAAAATTTCAAAATCGGTCAAAAAACGCTTTTGGGCCAGGGAGCGCCGGGAAACGTTGCAAAAACCCGTCAGTACTCTCGGCACAGCCCAAATATGCAAAAAAAGTGGACTTTTGGGGAAAGTCAATTTTTGACTTTTTCGTAAGGGGGGGTGGTTACGCATTTTTTCAAAATCGGTCAAAAAACGCTTTGGGGCCAGGAAGCGCCGGGAAACGTTCCAAAAACCCGTCAGGACTCTCGGCACAGCTCAAATATGCAAAAAAAGTGGACTTTTGGAGAAAGTCAATTTTTGACTTTTTCGTAAGGGGGGGTGGTTACGCATTTTTTCAAAATTTCAAAATCGGTCAAAAAACACTTTTGGGCCAGGAAGCGCCGGGAAACGTTCCAAAAACCCGTCAGGACTCTCGGCACAGCTCAAATATGCAAAAAAAGTGGACTTTTGGAGAAAGTCAATTTTTGACTTTTTCGTAAGGGGGGGTGGTTACGCATTTTTCAAAATTTCAAAATCGGTCAAAAAACGCTTTTGGGCCAGGGAGCGCCGGGAAACGTTGCAAAAACCCGTCAGGACTCTCGGCACAGCTCAAATATGCAAAAAAAGTGGACTTTTGGAGAAAGTCAATTTTTGACTTTTTCGTAAGGGGGGGTGGTTACGCATTTTTTCAAAATTTCAAAATCGGTCAAAAAACGCTTTTGGGCCAGGGAGCGCCGGGAAACGTTGCAAAAACCCGTCAGTACTCTCAGCACAGCCCAAATATGCAAAAAAAGTGGACTTTTGGGGAAAGTCAATTTTTGACTTTTTCGTAAGGGGGTGTGGTTACGCATTTTTTCAAAATTTCAAAATCGGTCAAAAAACACTTTTGGGCCAGGAAGCGCCGGGAAACGTTCCAAAAACCCGTCAGGATTCTCGGCACAGCTCAAATATGCAAAAAAAGTGGACTTTTGGAGAAGGTCAATTTTTGACCTTTTCGTAAGGGGGGGTGGTTACGCATTTTTTCAAAATTTCAAAATCGGTCAAAAAACACTTTTGGGCCAGGAAGCGCCGGGAAACGTTCCAAAAACCCGTCAGGACTCTCGGCACAGCTCAAATATGCAAAAAAAGTGGACTTTTGGAGAAAGTCAATTTTTGACTTTTTCGTAAGGGGGGGTGGTTACGCATTTTTTCAAAATTTCAAAATCGGTCAAAAAACGCTTTTGGGCCAGGAAGCGCCGGGAAACGTTCCAAAAACCCGTCAGGACTCTCGGCACAGCTCAAATATGCAAAAAAAGTGGACTTTTGGAGAAAGTCAATTTTTGACTTTTTCGTAAGGGGGGGTGGTTACGCATTTTTTCAAAATTTCAAAATCGGTCAAAAAACGCTTTTGGGCCAGGAAGCGCCGGGAAACGTTCCAAAAACCCGTCAGGACTCTCGGCACAGCTCAAATATGCAAAAAAAGTGGACTTTTGGAGAAAGTCAATTTTTGACTTTTTCGTAAGGGGGGGTGGTTACGCATTTTTTCAAAATTTCAAAATCGGTCAAAAAACGCTTTTGGGCCAGGAAGCGCCGGGAAACGTTCCAAAAACCCGTCAGGACTCTCGGCACAGCTCAAATATGCAAAAAAAGTGGACTTTTGGAGAAAGTCAATTTTTGACTTTTTCGTAAGGGGGGGTGGTTACGCATTTTTTCAAAATTTCAAAATCGGTCAAAAAACGCTTTTGGGCCAGGAAGCGCCGGGAAACGTTCCAAAAACCCGTCAGGACTCTCGGCACAGCTCAAATATGCAAAAAAAGTGGACTTTTGGAGAAAGTCAATTTTTGACTTTTTCGTAAGGGGGGGTGGTTACGCATTTTTTCAAAATGTCAAAATCGGTCAAAAAACACTTTTGGGCCAGGATGCGCCGGGAAACGTTCCAAAAACCCGTCAGGACTCTCGGCACAGCTCAAATATGCAAAAAAAGTGGACTTTTGGAGAAAGTCAATTTTTGACTTTTTCGTAAGAGGGGGTCGTTACGCATTTTTTCAAAATTTCAAAATCGGTCAAAAAACACTTTTGGGCCAGGAAGCGCCGGGAAACGTTCCAAAAACCCGTCAGGACTCTCGGCACAGCTCAAATATGCAAAAAAAGTGGACTTTTGGAGAAAGTCAATTTTTGACTTTTTCGTAAGGGGGGGTGGTTACGCATTTTTTCAAAATTTCAAAATCGGTCAAAAAACGCTTTTGGGTCAGGGAGCGCCGGGAAACGTTGCAAAAACCCGTAAGTACTCTCGGCACAGCCCAAATATGCAAAAAAAGTGGACTTTTGGGGAAAGTCAATTTTTGACTTTTTCGTAAGGGGGGGTGGTTACGCATTTTTTCAAAATTTCAAAATCGGTCAAAAAACACTTTTGGGCCAGGAAGCGCCGGGAAACGTTCCAAAAACCCGTCAGGACTCTCGGCACAGCTCAAATATGCAAAAAAAGTGGACTTTTGGAGAAAGTCAATTTTTGACTTTTTCGTAAGGGGGGGTGGTTACGCATTTTTTCAAAATTTCAAAATCGGTCAAAAAACGCTTTTGGGCCAGGAAGCGCCGGGAAACGTTCCAAAAACCCGTCAGGACTCTCGGCACAGCTCAAATATGCAAAAAAAGTGGACTTTTGGAGAAAGTCAATTTTTGACTTTTTCGTAAGGGGGGGTGGTTACGCATTTTTCAAAATTTCAAAATCGGTCAAAAAACGCTTTTGGGCCAGGGAGCGCCGGGAAACGTTGCAAAAACCCGTCAGGACTCTCGGCACAGCTCAAATATGCAAAAAAAGTGGACTTTTGGAGAAAGTCCATTTTTGACTTTTTCGTAAGGGGGGGTGGTTACGCATTTTTTCAAAATTTCAAAATCGGTCAAAAAACGCTTTTGGGCCAGGGAGCGCCGGGAAACGTTGCAAAAACCCGTCAGTACTCTCGGCACAGCCCAAATATGCAAAAAAAGTGGACTTTTGGGGAAAGTCAATTTTTGACTTTTTCGTAAGGGGGGGTGGTTACGCATTTTTTCAAAATCGGTCAAAAAACGCTTTGGGGCCAGGAAGCGCCGGGAAACGTTCCAAAAACCCGTCAGGACTCTCGGCACAGCTCAAATATGCAAAAAAAGTGGACTTTTGGAGAAAGTCAATTTTTGACTTTTTCGTAAGGGGGGGTGGTTACGCATTTTTTCAAAATTTCAAAATCGGTCAAAAAACACTTTTGGGCCAGGAAGCGCCGGGAAACGTTCCAAAAACCCGTCAGGACTCTCGGCACAGCTCAAATATGCAAAAAAAGTGGACTTTTGGAGAAAGTCAATTTTTGACTTTTTCGTAAGGGGGGGTGGTTACGCATTTTTCAAAATTTCAAAATCGGTCAAAAAACGCTTTTGGGCCAGGGAGCGCCGGGAAACGTTGCAAAAACCCGTCAGGACTCTCGGCACAGCTCAAATATGCAAAAAAAGTGGACTTTTGGAGAAAGTCAATTTTTGACTTTTTCGTAAGGGGGGGTGGTTACGCATTTTTTCAAAATTTCAAAATCGGTCAAAAAACGCTTTTGGGCCAGGGAGCGCCGGGAAACGTTGCAAAAACCCGTCAGTACTCTCAGCACAGCCCAAATATGCAAAAAAAGTGGACTTTTGGGGAAAGTCAATTTTTGACTTTTTCGTAAGGGGGTGTGGTTACGCATTTTTTCAAAATTTCAAAATCGGTCAAAAAACACTTTTGGGCCAGGAAGCGCCGGGAAACGTTCCAAAAACCCGTCAGGATTCTCGGCACAGCTCAAATATGCAAAAAAAGTGGACTTTTGGAGAAGGTCAATTTTTGACCTTTTCGTAAGGGGGGGTGGTTACGCATTTTTTCAAAATTTCAAAATCGGTCAAAAAACACTTTTGGGCCAGGAAGCGCCGGGAAACGTTCCAAAAACCCGTCAGGACTCTCGGCACAGCTCAAATATGCAAAAAAAGTGGACTTTTGGAGAAAGTCAATTTTTGACTTTTTCGTAAGGGGGGGTGGTTACGCATTTTTTCAAAATTTCAAAATCGGTCAAAAAACGCTTTTGGGCCAGGAAGCGCCGGGAAACGTTCCAAAAACCCGTCAGGACTCTCGGCACAGCTCAAATATGCAAAAAAAGTGGACTTTTGGAGAAAGTCAATTTTTGACTTTTTCGTAAGGGGGGGTGGTTACGCATTTTTTCAAAATTTCAAAATCGGTCAAAAAACGCTTTTGGGCCAGGAAGCGCCGGGAAACGTTCCAAAAACCCGTCAGGACTCTCGGCACAGCTCAAATATGCAAAAAAAGTGGACTTTTGGAGAAAGTCAATTTTTGACTTTTTCGTAAGGGGGGGTGGTTACGCATTTTTTCAAAATTTCAAAATCGGTCAAAAAACGCTTTTGGGCCAGGAAGCGCCGGGAAACGTTCCAAAAACCCGTCAGGACTCTCGGCACAGCTCAAATATGCAAAAAAAGTGGACTTTTGGAGAAAGTCAATTTTTGACTTTTTCGTAAGGGGGGGTGGTTACGCATTTTTTCAAAATTTCAAAATCGGTCAAAAAACGCTTTTGGGCCAGGAAGCGCCGGGAAACGTTCCAAAAACCCGTCAGGACTCTCGGCACAGCTCAAATATGCAAAAAAAGTGGACTTTTGGAGAAAGTCAATTTTTGACTTTTTCGTAAGGGGGGGTGGTTACGCATTTTTTCAAAATGTCAAAATCGGTCAAAAAACACTTTTGGGCCAGGATGCGCCGGGAAACGTTCCAAAAACCCGTCAGGACTCTCGGCACAGCTCAAATATGCAAAAAAAGTGGACTTTTGGAGAAAGTCAATTTTTGACTTTTTCGTAAGAGGGGGTCGTTACGCATTTTTTCAAAATTTCAAAATCGGTCAAAAAACACTTTTGGGCCAGGAAGCGCCGGGAAACGTTCCAAAAACCCGTCAGGACTCTCGGCACAGCTCAAATATGCAAAAAAAGTGGACTTTTGGAGAAAGTCAATTTTTGACTTTTTCGTAAGGGGGGGTGGTTACGCATTTTTTCAAAATTTCAAAATCGGTCAAAAAACGCTTTTGGGTCAGGGAGCGCCGGGAAACGTTGCAAAAACCCGTAAGTACTCTCGGCACAGCCCAAATATGCAAAAAAAGTGGACTTTTGGGGAAAGTCAATTTTTGACTTTTTCGTAAGGGGGGGTGGTTACGCATTTTTTCAAAATTTCAAAATCGGTCAAAAAACACTTTTGGGCCAGGAAGCGCCGGGAAACGTTCCAAAAACCCGTCAGGACTCTCGGCACAGCTCAAATATGCAAAAAAAGTGGACTTTTGGAGAAAGTCAATTTTTGACTTTTTCGTAAGGGGGGGTGGTTACGCATTTTTTCAAAATTTCAAAATCGGTCAAAAAACACTTTTGGGCCAGGAAGCGCCGGGAAACGTTCCAAAAACCCGTCAGGACTCTCGGCACAGGTCAAATATGAAAAAAAAGTGGACTTTTGGAGAAAGTCAATTTTTGACTTTTTCGTAAGGGGGGGTGGTTACGCATTTTTTCAAAATTTCAAAATCGGTCAAAAAACGCTTTTGGGCCAGGAAGCGCCGGGAAACGTTCCAAAAACCCGTCAGGACTCTCGGCACAGCTCAAATATGCAAAAAAAGTGGACTTTTGGAGAAAGTCAATTTTTGACTTTTTCGTAAGGGGGGGTGGTTACGCATTTTTTCAAAATTTCAAAATCGGTCAAAAAACGCTTTTGGGCCAGGGAGCGCCGGGAAACGTTGCAAAAACCCGTCAGTACTCTCAGCACAGCCCAAATATGCAAAAAAAGTGGACTTTTGGGGAAAGTCAATTTTTGACTTTTTCGTAAGGGGGGGTGGTTACGCATTTTTTCAAAATTTCAAAATCGGTCAAAAAACGCTTTTGGGCCAGGAAGCGCCGGGAAACGTTCCAAAAACCCGTCAGGATTCTCGGCACAGCTCAAATATGCAAAAAAAGTGGACTTTTGGAGAAGGTCAATTTTTGACCTTTTCGTAAGGGGGGGTGGTTACGCATTTTTTCAAAATTTCAAAATCGGTCAAAAAACACTTTTGGGCCAGGAAGCGCCGGGAAACGTTCCAAAAACCCGTCAGGACTCTCGGCACAGCTCAAATATGCAAAAAAAGTGGACTTTTGGAGAAAGTCAATTTTTGACTTTTTCGTAAGGGGGGGTGGTTACGCATTTTTTCAAAATTTCAAAATCGGTCAAAAAACGCTTTTGGGCCAGGAAGCGCCGGGAAACGTTCCAAAAACCCGTCAGGACTCTCGGCACAGCTCAAATATGCAAAAAAAGTGGACTTTTGGAGAAAGTCAATTTTTGACTTTTTCGTAAGGGGGGGTGGTTACGCATTTTTCAAAATTTCAAAATCGGTCAAAAAACGCTTTTGGGCCAGGGAGCGCCGGGAAACGTTGCAAAAACCCGTCAGGACTCTCGGCACAGCTCAAATATGCAAAAAAAGTGGACTTTTGGAGAAAGTCCATTTTTGACTTTTTCGTAAGGGGGGGTGGTTACGCATTTTTTCAAAATTTCAAAATCGGTCAAAAAACGCTTTTGGGCCAGGGAGCGCCGGGAAACGTTGCAAAAACCCTTCAGTACTCTCGGCACAGCCCAAATATGCAAAAAAAGTGGACTTTTGGGGAAAGTCAATTTTTGACTTTTTCGTAAGGGGGGGTGGTTACGCATTTTTTCAAAATTTCAGAATCGGTCAAAAAACGCTTTGGGGCCAGGAAGCGCCGGGAAACGTTCCAAAAACCCGTCAGGACTCTCGGCACAGCTCAAATATGCAAAAAAAGTGGACTTTTGGAGAAAGTCAATTTTTGACTTTTTCGTAAGGGGGGGTGGTTACGCATTTTTTCAAAATTTCAAAATCGGTCAAAAAACACTTTTGGGCCAGGAAGCGCCGGGAAACGTTCCAAAAACCCGTCAGGACTCTCGGCACAGCTCAAATATGCAAAAAAAGTGGACTTTTGGAGAAAGTCAATTTTTGACTTTTTCGTAAGGGGGGGTGGTTACGCATTTTTCAAAATTTCAAAATCGGTCAAAAAACGCTTTTGGGCCAGGGAGCGCCGGGAAACGTTGCAAAAACCCGTCAGGACTCTCGGCACAGCTCAAATATGCAAAAAAAGTGGACTTTTGGAGAAAGTCAATTTTTGACTTTTTCGTAAGGGGGGGTGGTTACGCATTTTTTCAAAATTTCAAAATCGGTCAAAAAACGCTTTTGGGCCAGGGAGCGCCGGGAAACGTTGCAAAAACCCGTCAGTACTCTCAGCACAGCCCAAATATGCAAAAAAAGTGGACTTTTGGGGAAAGTCAATTTTTGACTTTTTCGTAAGGGGGTGTGGTTACGCATTTTTTCAAAATTTCAAAATCGGTCAAAAAACACTTTTGGGCCAGGAAGCGCCGGGAAACGTTCCAAAAACCCGTCAGGATTCTCGGCACAGCTCAAATATGCAAAAAAAGTGGACTTTTGGAGAAGGTCAATTTTTGACCTTTTCGTAAGGGGGGGTGGTTACGCATTTTTTCAAAATTTCAAAATCGGTCAAAAAACACTTTTGGGCCAGGAAGCGCCGGGAAACGTTCCAAAAACCCGTCAGGACTCTCGGCACAGCTCAAATATGCAAAAAAAGTGGACTTTTGGAGAAAGTCAATTTTTGACTTTTTCGTAAGGGGGGGTGGTTACGCATTTTTTCAAAATTTCAAAATCGGTCAAAAAACGCTTTTGGGCCAGGAAGCGCCGGGAAACGTTCCAAAAACCCGTCAGGACTCTCGGCACAGCTCAAATATGCAAAAAAAGTGGACTTTTGGAGAAAGTCAATTTTTGACTTTTTCGTAAGGGGGGGTGGTTACGCATTTTTTCAAAATTTCAAAATCGGTCAAAAAACGCTTTTGGGCCAGGAAGCGCCGGGAAACGTTCCAAAAACCCGTCAGGACTCTCGGCACAGCTCAAATATGCAAAAAAAGTGGACTTTTGGAGAAAGTCAATTTTTGACTTTTTCGTAAGGGGGGGTGGTTACGCATTTTTTCAAAATTTCAAAATCGGTCAAAAAACGCTTTTGGGCCAGGAAGCGCCGGGAAACGTTCCAAAAACCCGTCAGGACTCTCGGCACAGCTCAAATATGCAAAAAAAGTGGACTTTTGGAGAAAGTCAATTTTTGACTTTTTCGTAAGGGGGGGTGGTTACGCATTTTTTCAAAATTTCAAAATCGGTCAAAAAACGCTTTTGGGCCAGGAAGCGCCGGGAAACGTTCCAAAAACCCGTCAGGACTCTCGGCACAGCTCAAATATGCAAAAAAAGTGGACTTTTGGAGAAAGTCAATTTTTGACTTTTTCGTAAGGGGGGGTGGTTACGCATTTTTTCAAAATGTCAAAATCGGTCAAAAAACACTTTTGGGCCAGGATGCGCCGGGAAACGTTCCAAAAACCCGTCAGGACTCTCGGCACAGCTCAAATATGCAAAAAAAGTGGACTTTTGGAGAAAGTCAATTTTTGACTTTTTCGTAAGAGGGGGTCGTTACGCATTTTTTCAAAATTTCAAAATCGGTCAAAAAACACTTTTGGGCCAGGAAGCGCCGGGAAACGTTCCAAAAACCCGTCAGGACTCTCGGCACAGCTCAAATATGCAAAAAAAGTGGACTTTTGGAGAAAGTCAATTTTTGACTTTTTCGTAAGGGGGGGTGGTTACGCATTTTTTCAAAATTTCAAAATCGGTCAAAAAACGCTTTTGGGTCAGGGAGCGCCGGGAAACGTTGCAAAAACCCGTAAGTACTCTCGGCACAGCCCAAATATGCAAAAAAAGTGGACTTTTGGGGAAAGTCAATTTTTGACTTTTTCGTAAGGGGGGGTGGTTACGCATTTTTTCAAAATTTCAAAATCGGTCAAAAAACACTTTTGGGCCAGGAAGCGCCGGGAAACGTTCCAAAAACCCGTCAGGACTCTCGGCACAGCTCAAATATGCAAAAAAAGTGGACTTTTGGAGAAAGTCAATTTTTGACTTTTTCGTAAGGGGGGGTGGTTACGCATTTTTTCAAAATTTCAAAATCGGTCAAAAAACGCTTTTGGGCCAGGAAGCGCCGGGAAACGTTCCAAAAACCCGTCAGGACTCTCGGCACAGCTCAAATATGCAAAAAAAGTGGACTTTTGGAGAAAGTCAATTTTTTACTTTTTCGTAATGGGGGGTGGTTACGCATTTTTTCAAAATTTCAAAATCGATCAAAAAACACTTTTGGGCCAGGAAGCGCCGGGAAACGTTCCAAAAACCCGTCAGGACTTTCGGCAAAGCTCAAATATGCAAAAAAAAGTGGACTTTTGGAGAAAATCAATTTTTGACTTTTTCGTAAGGGGGGTGGTTACGCATTTTTTCAAAATTTCAAAATCGGTCAAAAAACACCTTTGGGCCAGGAAGCGCCGGGAAACGTTCCAAAAACCCGTCAGGACTCTCGGCACAGGTCAAATATGCAAAAAAAGTGGACTTTTGGAGAAAGTCAATTTTTGACTTTTTCGTAAGGGGGGGTGGTTACGCATTTTTTCAAAATTTCAAAATCGGTCAAAAAACGCTTTTGGGCCAGGAAGCGCCGGGAAACGTTCCAAAAACCCGTCAGGACTCTCGGCACAGCTCAAATATGCAAAAAAAGTGGACTTTTGGAGAAAGTCAATTTTTGACTTTTTCGTAAGGGGGGGTGGTTACGCATTTTTTCAAAATTTCAAAATCGGTCAAAAAACACTTTTGGGCCAGGAAGCGCCGGGAAACGTTCCAAAAACCCGTCAGGACTCTCGGCACAGCTCAAATATGCAAAAAAAGTGGACTTTTGGAGAAAGTCAATTTTTGACTTTTTCGTAAGGGGGGGGTGGTTACACATTTTTTCAAAATTTCAAAATCGGTCAAAAAACACTTTTGGGCCAGGAAGCGCCGGGAAACGTTCCAAAAACCCGTCAGGACTCTCGGCACAGCTCAAATATGCAAAAAAAGTGGACTTTTTGAGAAAGTCAATTTTTGACTTTTTCGTAAGGGGGGGTGGTTACGCATTTTTTCAAAATTTCAAAATCGGTCAAAAAACGCTTTTGGGTCAGGAAGCGCCGGGAAACGTTGCAAAAACCCGTCAGTACTCTCGGCACAGCCCAAATATGCAAAAAAAGTGGACTTTTGGGGAAAGTCAATTTTTGACTTTTTCGTAAGGGGGGGTGGTTACGCATTTTTTCAAAATTTCAAAATCGGTCAAAAAACACTTTTGGGCCAGGAAGCGCCGGGAAACGTTCCAAAAACCCGTCAGGACTCTCGGCACAGCTCAAATATGCAAAAAAAGTGGACTTTTGGAGAAAGTCAATTTTTGACTTTTTCGTAAGGGGGGGTGGTTACGCATTTTTTCAAAATTTCAAAATCGGTCAAAAAACGCTTTTGGGCCAGGAAGCGCCGGGAAACGTTCCAAAAACCCGTCAGGACTCTCGGCACAGCTCAAATATGCAAAAAAAGTGGACTTTTGGAGAAAGTCAATTTTTGACTTTTTCGTAAGGGGGGGTGGTTACGCATTTTTTCAAAATTTCAAAATCGATCAAAAAACACTTTTGGGCCAGGAAGCGCCGGGAAACGTTCCAAAAACCCGTCAGGACTCTCGGCAAAGCTCAAATATGCAAAAAAAGTGGACTTTTGGAGAAAATCAATTTTTGACTTTTTCGTAAGGGGGGGTGGTTACGCATTTTTTCAAAATTTCAAAATCGTTCAAAAAACACCTTTGGGCCAGGAAGCGCCGGGAAACGTACCAAATACCCGTCAGGACTCTCGGCACAGGTCAAATATGCAAAAAAAGTGGACTTTTGGAGAAAGTCAATTTTTGACTTTTTCGTAAGGGGGGGTGGTTACGCATTTTTTCAAAATTTCAAAATCGGTCAAAAAACGCTTTTGGGCCAGGAAGCGCCGGGAAACGTTCCAAAAACCCGTCAGGACTCTCGGCACAGCTCAAATATGCAAAAAAAGTGGACTTTTGGAGAAAGTCAATTTTTGACTTTTTCGTAAGGGGGGGTGGTTACGCATTTTTTCAAAATTTCAAAATCGATCAAAAAACACTTTTGGGCCAGGAAGCGCCGGGAAACGTTCCAAAAACCCGTCAGGACTCTCGGCAAAGCTCAAATATGCAAAAAAAGTGGACTTTTGGAGAAAATCAATTTTTGACTTTTTCGTAAGGGGGGGTGGTTACGCATTTTTTCAAAATTTCAAAATCGTTCAAAAAACACCTTTGGGCCAGGAAGCGCCGGGAAACGTACCAAAAACCCGTCAGGACTCTCGGCACAGGTCAAATATGCAAAAAAAGTGGACTTTTGGAGAAAGTCAATTTTTGTCTTTTTCGTAAGGGGGGGTGGTTACGCATTTTTTCAAAATTTCAAAATCGGTCAAAAAACGCTTTTGGGCCAGGAAGCGCCGGGAAACGTTCCAAAAACCCGTCAGGACTCTCGGCACAGCTCAAATATGCAAAAAAAGTGGACTTTTGGAGAAAGTCAATTTTTGACTTTTTCGTAAGGGGGGGTGGTTACGCATTTTTTCAAAATTTCAAAATCGGTCAAAAAACGCTTTTGGGCCAGGAAGCGCCAGGAAACGTTCCAAAAACCCGTCAGGACTCTCGGCACAGCTCAAATAAGCAAAAAAAGTGGACTTTTGGAGAAAGTCAATTTTTGACTTTTTCGTAAGGGGGGGTGGTTACGCATTTTTTCAAAATGTCAAAATCGGTCAAAAAACACTTTTGGGCCAGGAAGCGCCGGGAAACGTTCCAAAAACCCGTCAGGACTCTCGGCACAGCTCAAATATGCAAAAAAAGTGGACTTTTGGAGAAAGTCAATTTTTGACTTTTTCGTAAGGGGGGGTGGTTACGCATTTTTTCAAAATGTCAAAATCGGTCAAAAAACACTTTTGGGCCAGGAAGCGCCGGGAAACGTTCCAAAAACCCGTCAGGACTCTCGGCACAGCTCAAATATGCAAAAAAAGTGGACTTTTGGAGAAAGTCAATTTTTGACTTTTTCGTAAGGGGGGGTGGTTACGCATTTTTTCAAAATTTCAAAATCGGTCAAAAAACACTTTTGGGCCAGGAAGCCCCGGGAAACGTTCCAAAAACCCGTCAGGACTCTCAGCACAGCTCAAATATGCAAAAAAAGTGGACTTTTGGAGAAAGTCAATTTTTGACTTTTTCGTAAGGGGGGGTGGTTACGCATTTTTTCAAAATTTCAAAATCGGTCAAAAAACACTTTTGGGCCAGGAAGCGCCGGGAAACAATCCAAAAACCCGTCAGGACTCTCGGCACAGCTCAAATATGCAAAAAAAGTGGACTTTTGGAGAAAGTCAATTTTTGACTTTTTCGTAAGGGGGGGTGGTTACGCATTTTTCAAAATTTCAAAATCGGTCAAAAAACGCTTTTGGGCCAGGGAGCGCCGGGAAACGTTGCAAAAACCCGTCAGGACTCTCGGCACAGCTCAAATATGCAAAAAAAGTGGACTTTTGGAGAAAGTCCATTTTTGACTTTTTTGTAAGGGGGGGTGGTTACGCATTTTTTCAAAATTTCAAAATCGGTCAAAAAACACTTTTGGGCCAGGAAGCCCCGGGAAACGTTCCAAAAACCCGTCAGGACTCTCGGCACAGCTCAAATATGGCAAAAAAGTGGACTTTTGGAGAAAGTCAATTTTTGACTTTTTCGTAAGGGGGGGTGGTTACGCATTTTTTCAAAATTTCAAAATCGGTCAAAAAACACTTTTGGGCCAGGAAGCGCCGGGAAACGTTCCAAAAACCCGTCAGGACTCTCGGCACAGGTCAAATATGCAAAAAAAGTGGACTTTTGGAGAAAGTCAATTTTTGACTTTTTCGTAAGGGGGGGTGGTTACGCATTTTTTCAAAATTTCAAAATCGGTCAAAAAACGCTTTTGGGCCAGGAAGCGCCGGGAAACGTTCCAAAAACCCGTCAGGACTCTCGGCTCAGCTCAAATATGCAAAAAAAGTGGACTTTTGGAGAAAGTCAATTTTTGACTTTTTCGTAAGGGGGGGTGGTTACGCATTTTTTCAAAATTTCAAAATCGGTCAAAAAACGCTTTTGGGCCAGGGAGCGCCGGGAAACGTTGCAAAAACCCGTCAGTACTCTCAGCACAGCCCAAATATGCAAAAAAAGTGGACTTTTGGGGAAAGTCAATTTTTGACTTTTTCGTAAGGGGGGGTGGTTACGCATTTTTTCAAAATTTCAAAATCGGTCAAAAAACGCTTTTGGGCCAGGGAGCGCCGGGAAACGTTGCAAAAACCCGTCAGTACTCTCAGCTCAGCCCAAATATGCAAAAAAAGTGGACTTTTGGGGAAAGTCAATTTTTGACTTTTTCGTAAGGGGGGGTGGTTACGCATTTTTTCAAAATTTCAAAATCGGTCAAAAAACGCTTTTGGGCCAGGGAGCGCCGGGAAACGTTGCAAAAACCCGTCAGGACTCTCAGCACAGCCCAAATATGCAAAAAAAGTGGACTTTTGGGGAAAGTCAATTTTTTACTTTTTCGTAAGGGGGGGTGGTTACGCATTTTTTCAAAATTTCAAAATCGATCAAAAAACACTTTTGGGCCAGGAAGCGCCGGGAAACGTTCCATAAACCCGTCAGGACTCTCGGCACAGCTCAAATATGCAAAAAAAGTGGACTTTTGGAGAAAGTCAATTTTTGACTTTTTCGTAAGGGGGGGTGGTTACGCATTTTTTCAAAATTTCAAAATCGGTCAAAAAACGCTTTTGGGTCAGGGAGCGCCGGGAAACGTTGCAAAAACCCGTCAATACTCTCGGTACAGCCCAAATATGCAAAAAAAGTGGACTTTTGGGGAAAGTCAATTTTTGACTTTTTCGTAAGGGGGGGTGGTTACGCATTTTTTCAAAATTTCAAAATCGGTCAAAAAACACTTTTGGGCCAGGAAGCGCCGGGAAACGTTCCAAAAACCCGTCAGAACTCTCGGCACAGCTCAAATATGCAAAAAAAGTGGACTTTTGGAGAAAGTCAATTTTTGACTTTTTCGTAAGGGGGGGTGGTTACGCATTTTTTCAAAATTTCAAAATCGGTCAAAAAACGCTTTTGGGCCAGGAAGCGCCGGGAAACGTTCCAAAAACCCGTCAGGACTCTCGGCACAGCTCAAATATGCAAAAAAAGTGGACTTTTGGAGAAAGTCAATTTTTGACTTTTTCGTAAGGGGGGGTGGTTACGCATTTTTTCAAAATTTCAAAATCGGTCAAAAAACGCTTTTGGGCCAGGGAGCGCCGGGAAACGTTGCAAAAACCCGTCAGTACTCTCAGCACAGCCCAAATATGCAAAAAAAGTGGACTTTTGGGGAAAGTCAATTTTTGACTTTTTCGTAAGGGGGGGTGGTTACGCATTTTTTCAAAATTTCAAAATCGGTCAAAAAACGCTTTTGGGCCAGGGAGCGCCGGGAAACGTTGCAAAAACCTGTCAGTACTCTCAGCTCAGCCCAAATATGCAAAAAAAGTGGACTTTTGGGGAAAGTCAATTTTTGACTTTTTCGTAAGGGGGGGTGGTTACGCATTTTTTTCAAAATTTCAAAATCGGTCAAAAAACGCTTTTGGGCCAGGAAGCGCCGGGAAACGTTCCAAAAACCCGTCAGGATTCTCGGCACAGCTCAAATATGCAAAAAAAGTGGACTTTTGGAGAAAGTCAATTTTTGACTTTTTCGTAAGGGGGGGTGGTTACGCATTTTTTCAAAATTTCAAAATCGGTCAAAAAACGCTTTTGGGCCAGGGAGCGCCGGGAAACGTTGCAAAAACCCGTCAGTACTCTCAGCTCAGCCCAAATATGCAAAAAAAGTGGACTTTTGGGGAAAGTCAATTTTTGACTTTTTCGTAAGGGGGGGTGGTTACGCATTTTTTCAAAATTTCAAAATCGGTCAAAAAACACTTTTGGGCCAGGAAGCGCCGGGAAACGTTCCAAAAACCCGTCAGGACTCTCGGCACAGCTCAAATATGCAAAAAAAGTGGACTTTTGGAGAAAGTCAATTTTTGACTTTTTCGTAAGGGGGGGTGGTTACGCATTTTTTCAAAATTTCAAAATCGGTCAAAAAACACTTTTGGGCCAGGAAGCGCCGGGAAACGTTCCAAAAACCCGTCAGGACTCTCGGCACAGCTCAAATATGCAAAAAAAGTGGACTTTTGGAGAAAGTCAATTTTTGACTTTTTCGTAAGGGGGGGTGGTTACGCATTTTTTCAAAATTTCAAAATCGGTCAAAAAACACTTTTGGGCCAGGAAGCGCCGGGAAACGTTCCAAAAACCCGTCAGGACTCTCGGCACAGCTCAAATATGCAAAAAAAGTGGACTTTTGGAGAAAGTCAATTTTTGACTTTTTCGTAAGGGGGGGTGGTTACGCATTTTTTCAAAATTTCAAAATCGGTCAAAAAACGCTTTTGCGCCAGGGAGCGCCGGGAAACGTTGCAAAAACCCGTCAGGACTCTCGGCACAGCTCAAATATGCAAAAAAAGTGGACTTTTGGAGAAAGTCCATTTTTGACTTTTTCGTAAGGGGGGGTGGTTACGCATTTTTTCAAAATTTCAAAATCGGTCAAAAAACACTTTTGGGCCAGGAAGCCCCGGGAAACGTTCCAAAAACCCGTCAGGACTCTCGGCACAGCTCAAATATGGCAAAAAAGTGGACTTTTGGAGAAAGTCAATTTTTGACTTTTTCGTAAGGGGGGGTGGTTACGCATTTTTTCAAAATTTCAAAATCGGTCAAAAAACACTTTTGGGCCAGGAAGCCCCGGGAAACGTTCCAAAAACCCGTCAGGACTCTCGGCACAGCTCAAATATGGCAAAAAAAGTGGACTTTTGGAGAAAGTCAATTTTTGACTTTTTCGTAAGGGGGGGTGGTTACGCATTTTTTCAAAATTTCAAAATCGGTCAAAAAACACTTTTGGGCCAGGAAACGCCGGGAAACGTTCCAAAAACCCGTCAGGACTCTCGGCACAGGTCAAATATGCAAAAAAAGTGGACTTTTGGAGAAAGTCAATTTTTGACTTTTTCGTAAGGGGGGGTGGTTACGCATTTTTTCAAAATTTCAAAATCGGTCAAAAAACACTTTTGGGCCAGGAAGCCCCGGGAAACGTTCCAAAAACCCGTCAGGACTCTCAGCTCAGCCCAAATATGCAAAAAAAGTGGACTTTTGGGGAAAGTCAATTTTTGACTTTTTCGTAAGGGGGGGTGGTTACGCATTTTTTCAAAATTTCAAAATCGGTCAAAAAAACGCTTTTGGGCCAGGGAGCGCCGGGAAACGTTGCAAAAACCCGTCAGTACTCTCAGCACAGCCCAAATATGCAAAAAAAGTGGACTTTTGGAGAAAGTCAATTTTTGACTTTTTCGTAAGGGGGGGTGGTTACGCATTTTTTCAAAATTTCAAAATCGATCAAAAAACACTTGGGCCAGGAAGCGCCGGGAAACGTTCCATAAACCCGTCAGGACTCTCGGCACAGCTCAAATATGCAAAAAAAGTGGACTTTTGGAGAAAGTCAATTTTTGACTTTTTCGTAAGGGGGGGTGGTTACGCATTTTTTCAAAATGTCAAAATCGGTCAAAAAACACTTTTGGGCCAGGAAGCGCCGGGAAACGTTCCAAAAACCCGTCAGGACTCTCGGCACAGCTCAAATATGCAAAAAAAGTGGACTTTTGGAGAAAGTCAATTTTTGACTTTTTCGTAAGGGGGGGTGGTTACGCATTTTTTCAAAATTTCAAAATCGGTCAAAAAACGCTTTTGGGTCAGGGAGCGCCGGGAAACGTTGCAAAAACCCGTCAGTACTCTCGGCACAGCCCAAATATGCAAAAAAAGTGGACTTTTGGGGAAAGTCAATTTTTGACTTTTTCGTAAGGGGGGGTGGTTACGCATTTTTTTCAAAATTTCAAAATCGGTCAAAAAACGCTTTTGGGCCAGGAAGCGCCGGGAAACGTTCCAAAAACCCGTCAGGACTCTCGGCACAGCTCAAATATGCAAAAAAAGTGGACTTTTGGAGAAAGTCAATTTTTGACTTTTTCGTAAGGGGGGGTGGTTACGCATTTTTTCAAAATCGGTCAAAAAACGCTTTTGGGCCAGGAAGCGCCGGGAAACGTTCCAAAAACCCGTCAGGACTCTCGGCACAGCTCAAATATGCAAAAAAAGTGGACTTTTGGAGAAAGTCAATTTTTGACTTTTTCGTAAGGGGGGGTGGTTACGCATTTTTTCAAAATTTCAAAATCGGTCAAAAAACGCTTTTGGGTCAGGGAGCGCCGGGAAACGTTGCAAAAACCCGTCAGTACTCTCGGCACAGCCCAAATATGCAAAAAAAGTGGACTTTTGGGAAAGTCAATTTTTGACTTTTTCGTAAGGGGGGGTGGTTACGCATTTTTTCAAAATTTCAAAATCGGTCAAAAAACGCTTTTGGGCCAGGGAGCGCCGGGAAACGTTGCAAAAACCCGTCAGTACTCTCAGCACAGCCCAAATATGCAAAAAAAGTGGACTTTTGGGGAAAGTCAATTTTTGACTTTTTCGTAAGGGGGGGTGGTTACGCATTTTTTCAAAATTTCAAAATCGGTCAAAAAACGCTTTTGGGCCAGGGAGCGCCGGGAAACGTTGCAAAAACCCGTCATTACTCTCAGCTCAGCCCAAATATGCAAAAAAAGTGGACTTTTGGGGAAAGTCAATTTTTGACTTTTTCGTAAGGGGGGGTGGTTACGCATTTTTTCAAAATTTCAAAATCGGTCAAAAAAACGCTTTTGGGCCAGGGAGCGCCGGGAAACGTTGCAAAAACCCGTCAGTACTCTCAGCACAGCCCAAATATGCAAAAAAAGTGGACTTTTGGGGAAAGTCAATTTTTTACTTTTTCGTAAGGGGGGGTGGTTACGCATTTTTTCAAAATTTCAAAATCGATCAAAAAACACTTGGGCCAGGAAGCGCCGGGAAACGTTCCATAAACCCGTCAGGACTCTCGGCACAGCTCAAATATGCAAAAAAAGTGGACTTTTGGAGAAAGTCAATTTTTGACTTTTTCGTAAGGGGGGGTGGTTACGCATTTTTTCAAAATGTCAAAATCGGTCAAAAAACACTTTTGGGCCAGGAAGCGCCGGGAAACGTTCCAAAAACCCGTCAGGACTCTCGGCACAGCTCAAATATGCAAAAAAAGTGGACTTTTGGAGAAAGTCAATTTTTGACTTTTTCGTAAGGGGGGGTGGTTACGCATTTTTTCAAAATTTCAAAATCGGTCAAAAAACGCTTTTGGGTCAGGGAGCGCCGGGAAACGTTGCAAAAACCCGTCAGTACTCTCGGCACAGCCCAAATATGCAAAAAAAGTGGACTTTTGGGGAAAGTCAATTTTTGACTTTTTCGTAAGGGGGGGTGGTTACGCATTTTTTTCAAAATTTCAAAATCGGTCAAAAAACGCTTTTGGGCCAGGAAGCGCCGGGAAACGTTCCAAAAACCCGTCAGGACTCTCGGCACAGCTCAAATATGCAAAAAAAGTGGACTTTTGGAGAAAGTCAATTTTTGACTTTTTCGTAAGGGGGGGTGGTTACGCATTTTTTCAAAATCGGTCAAAAAACGCTTTTGGGCCAGGAAGCGCCGGGAAACGTTCCAAAAACCCGTCAGGACTCTCGGCACAGCTCAAATATGCAAAAAAAGTGGACTTTTGGAGAAAGTCAATTTTTGACTTTTTCGTAAGGGGGGGTGGTTACGCATTTTTTCAAAATTTCAAAATCGGTCAAAAAACGCTTTTGGGTCAGGGAGCGCCGGGAAACGTTGCAAAAACCCGTCAGTACTCTCGGCACAGCCCAAATATGCAAAAAAAGTGGACTTTTGGGAAAGTCAATTTTTGACTTTTTCGTAAGGGGGGGTGGTTACGCATTTTTTCAAAATTTCAAAATCGATCAAAAAACACTTTTGGGCCAGGAAGCGCCGGGAAACGTTCCAAAAACCCGTCAGGACTCTCGGCACAGCTCAAATATGCAAAAAAAGTGGACTTTTGGAGAAAGTCAATTTTTGACTTTTTCGTAAGGGGGGGTGGTTACGCATTTTTTCAAAATTTCAAAATCGGTCAAAAAACGCTTTTGGGCCAGGAAGCGCCGGGAAACGTTCCAAAAACCCGTCAGGACTCTCGGCACAGCTCAAATATGCAAAAAAAGTGGACTTTTGGAGAAAGTCAATTTTTGACTTTTTCGTAAGGGGGGGTGGTTACGCATTTTTTCAAAATTTCAAAATCGATCAAAAAACACTTTTGGGCCAGGAAGCGCCGGGAAACGTTCCAAAAACCCGTCAGGACTCTCGGCAAAGCTCAAATATGCAAAAAAAGTGGACTTTTGGAGAAAATCAATTTTTGACTTTTTCGTAAGGGGGGGTGGTTACGCATTTTTTCAAAATTTCAAAATCGGTCAAAAAACACCTTTGGGCCAGGAAGCGCCGGGAAACGTTCCAAAAACCCGTCAGGACTCTCGGCACAGGTCAAATATGCAAAAAAAAGTGGACTTTTGGAGAAAGTCAATTTTTGACTTTTTCGTAAGGGGGGGTGGTTACGCATTTTTTCAAAATTTCAAAATCGGTCAAAAAACGCTTTTGGGCCAGGAAGCGCCGGGAAACGTTCCAAAAACCCGTCAGGACTCTCGGCACAGCTCAAATATGCAAAAAAAGTGGACTTTTGGAGAAAGTCAATTTTTGACTTTTTCGTAAGGGGGGGTGGTTACGCATTTTTTCAAAATGTCAAAATCGGTCAAAAAACACTTTTGGGCCAGGAAGCGCCGGGAAACGTTCCAAAAACCCGTCAGGACTCTCGGCACAGCTCAAATATGCAAAAAAAGTGGACTTTTGGAGAAAGTCAATTTTTGACTTTTTCGTAAGGGGGGGGTGGTTACGCATTTTTTCAAAATTTCAAAATCGGTCAAAAAACACTTTTGGGCCAGGAAGCGCCGGGAAACGTTCCAAAAACCCGTCAGGACTCTCGGCACAGGTCAAATATGCAAAAAAAGTGGACTTTTGGAGAAAGTCAATTTTTGACTTTTTCGTAAGGGGGGGTGGTTACGCATTTTTTCAAAATTTCAAAATCGATCAAAAAACACTTTTGGGCCAGGAAGCCCCGGGAAACGTTCCAAAAACCCGTCAGGACTCTCGGCACAGCTCAAATATGGCAAAAAAGTGGACTTTTGGAGAAAGTCAATTTTTGACTTTTTCGTAAGGGGGGGTGGTTACGCATTTTTTCAAAATTTCAAAATCGGTCAAAAAACACTTTTGGGCCAGGAAGCGCCGGGAAACGTTCCAAAAACCCGTCAGGACTCTCGGCACAGGTCAAATATGCAAAAAAAGTGGACTTTTGGAGAAAGTCAATTTTTGACTTTTTCGTAAGGGGGGGTGGTTACGCATTTTTTCAAAATTTCAAAATCGGTCAAAAAACGCTTTTGGGCCAGGGAGCGCCGGGAAACGTTGCAAAAACCCGTCAGTACTCTCAGCACAGCCCAAATATGCAAAAAAAGTGGACTTTTGGAGAAAGTCAATTTTTGACTTTTTCGTAAGGGGGGGGTGGTTACGCATTTTTTCAAAATTTCAAAATCGGTCAAAAAACGCTTTTGGGCCAGGGAGCGCCGGGAAACGTTGCAAAAACCCGTCAGTACTCTCAGCTCAGCCCAAATATGCAAAAAAAGTGGACTTTTGGGGAAAGTCAATTTTTGACTTTTTCGTAAGGGGGGGTGGTTACGCATTTTTTCAAAATTTCAAAATCGGTCAAAAAACACTTTTGGGCCAGGAAGCGCCGGGAAACGTTCCAAAAACCCGTCAGGATTCTCGGCACAGCTCAAATATGCAAAAAAAGTGGACTTTTGGAGAAAGTCAATTTTTGACTTTTTCGTAAGGGGGGGTGGTTACACATTTTTTCAAAATTTCAAAATCGGTCAAAAAACACTTTTGGGCCAGGAAGCGCCGGGAAACGTTCCAAAAACCCGTCAGGACTCTCGGCACAGCTCAAATATGCAAAAAAAGTGGACTTTTGGAGAAAATCAATTTTTGACTTTTTCGTAAGGGGGGGTGGTTACGCATTTTTTCAAAATTTCAAAATCGGTCAAAAAACACTTTTGGGCCAGGAAGCGCCGGGAAACGTTCCAAAAACCCGTCAGGACTCTCGGCACAGCTCAAATATGCAAAAAAAGTGGACTTTTGGAGAAAGTCAATTTTTGACTTTTTCGTAAGGGGGGGTGGTTACGCATTTTTTCAAAATTTCAAAATCGGTCAAAAAACGCTTTTGGGTCAGGGAGCGCCGGGAAACGTTGCAAAAACCCGTCAGTACTCTCGGCACAGCCCAAATATGCAAAAAAAGTGGACTTTTGGGGAAAGTCAATTTTTGACTTTTTCGTAAGGGGGGGTGGTTACGCATTTTTTCAAAATTTCAAAATCGGTCAAAAAACACATTTGGGCCAGGAAGCGCCGGGAAACGTTCCAAAAACCCGTCAGGACTCTCGGCACAGCTCAAATATGCAAAAAAAGTGGACTTTTGGAGAAAGTCAATTTTTGACTTTTTCGTAAGGGGGGGTGGTTACGCATTTTTTCAAAATTTGAAAATCGGTCAAAAAACGCTTTTGGGCCAGGAAGCGCCGGGAAACGTTCCAAAAACCCGTCAGGACTCTCGGCACAGCTCAAATATGCAAAAAAAGTGGACTTTTGGAGAAAGTCAATTTTTGACTTTTTCGTAAGGGGGGGTGGTTACGCATTTTTTCAAAATTTCAGAATCGATCAAAAAACACTTTTGGGCCAGGAAGCGCCGGGAAACGTTCCAAAAACCCGTCAGGACTCTCGGCAAAGCTCAAATATGCAAAAAAAGTGGACTTTTGGAGAAAATCAATTTTTGACTTTTTCGTAAGGGGGGGTGGTTACGCATTTTTTCAAAATTTCAAAATCGGTCAAAAAACACCTTTGGGCCAGGAAGCACCGGGAAACGTTCCAAAAACCCGTCAGGACTCTCGGCACAGGTCAAATATGCAAAAAAAGTAGACTTTTGGAGAAAGTCAATTTTTGACTTTTTCGTAAGGGGGGGTGGTTACGCATTTTTTCAAAATTTCAAAATCGGTCAAAAAACGCTTTTGGGCCAGGAAGCGCCGGGAAACGTTCCAAAAACCCGTCAGGACTCTCGGCACAGCTCAAATATGCAAAAAAAGTGGACTTTTGGAGAAAGTCAATTTTTGACTTTTTCGTAAGGGGGGGTGGTTACGCATTTTTTCAAAATTTCAAAATCGGTCAAAAAACGCTTTTGGGCCAGGAAGCGCCGGGAAACGTTCCAAAAACCCGTCAGGACTCTCGGCACAGCTCAAATATGCAAAAAAAGTGGACTTTTGGAGAAAGTCAATTTTTGACTTTTTCGTAAGGGGGGGTGGTTACGCATTTTTTCAAAATGTCAAAATCGGTCGAAAAACACTTTTGGGCCAGGAAGCGCCGGGAAACGTTCCAAAAACCCGTCAGGACTCTCGGCACAGCTCAAATATGCAAAAAAAGTGGACTTTTGGAGAAAGTCAATTTTTGACTTTTTCGTAAGGGGGGGTGGTTACGCATTTTTTCAAAATTTCAAAATCGGTCAAAAAACACTTTTGGGCCAGGAAGCGCCGGGAAACGTTCCAAAAACCCGTCAGGACTCTCGGCACAGCTCAAATATGCAAAAAAAGTGGACTTTTGGAGAAAGTCAATTTTTGACTTTTTCGTAAGGGGGGGTGGTTACACATTTTTTCAAAATTTCAAAATCGGTCAAAAAACACTTTTGGGCCAGGAAGCGCCGGGAAACGTTCCAAAAACCCGTCAGGACTCTCGGCACAGCTCAAATATGCAAAAAAAGTGGACTTTTGGAGAAAGTCAATTTTTGACTTTTTCGTAAGGGGGGGTGGTTACGCATTTTTTCAAAATTTCAAAATCGGTCAAAAAACGCTTTTGGGTCAGGGAGCGCCGGGAAACGTTGCAAAAACCCGTCAGTACTCTCGGCACAGCCCAAATATGCAAAAAAAGTGGACTTTTGGAGAAAGTCAATTTTTGACTTTTTCGTAAGGGGGGGGTGGTTACGCATTTTTTCAAAATTTCAAAATCGGTCAAAAAACACTTTTGGGCCAGGAAGCGCCGGGAAACGTTCCAAAAACCCGTCAGGACTCTCGGCACAGGTCAAATATGCAAAAAAAGTGGACTTTTGGAGAAAATCAATTTTTGACTTTTTCGTAAGGGGGGGGTGGTTACGCATTTTTTCAAAATTTCAAAATCGGTCAAAAAACACCTTTGGGCCAGGAAGCGCCGGGAAACGTTCCAAAAACCCGTCAGGACTCTCGGCACAGGTCAAATATGCAAAAAAAGTGGACTTTTGGAGAAAGTCAATTTTTGACTTTTTCGTAAGGGGGGGTGGTTACGCATTTTTTCAAAATTTCAAAATCGGTCAAAAAACGCTTTTGGGCCAGGAAGCGCCGGGAAACGTTCCAAAAACCCGTCAGGACTCTCGGCACAGCTCAAATATGCAAAAAAAGTGGACTTTTGGAGAAAGTCAATTTTTGACTTTTTCGTAAGGGGGGGTGGTTACGCATTTTTTCAAAATTTCAGAATCGATCAAAAAACACTTTTGGGCCAGGAAGCGCCGGGAAACGTTCCAAAAACCCGTCAGGACTCTCGGCAAAGCTCAAATATGCAAAAAAAGTGGACTTTTGGAGAAAATCAATTTTTGACTTTTTCGTAAGGGGGGGTGGTTACGCATTTTTTCAAAATTTCAAAATCGGTCAAAAAACGCTTTTGGGCCAGGAAGCGCCGGGAAACGTTCCAAAAACCCGTCAGGACTCTCGGCACAGCTCAAATATGCAAAAAAAGTGGACTTTTGGAGAAAGTCAATTTTTGACTTTTTCGTAAGGGGGGGTGGTTACGCATTTTTTCAAAATTTCAAAATCGGTCAAAAAACACTTTTGGGCCAGGAAGCGCCGGGAAACGTTCCAAAAACCCGTCAGGACTCTCGGCACAGCTCAAATATGCAAAAAAAGTGGACTTTTGGAGAAAGTCAATTTTTGACTTTTTCGTAAGGGGGGGTGGTTACACATTTTTTAAAAATTTCAAAATCGGTCAAAAAACACTTTTGGGCCAGGAAGCGCCGGGAAACGTTCCAAAAACCCGTCAGGACTCTCGGCACAGCTCAAATATGCAAAAAAAGTGGACTTTTGGAGAAAGTCAATTTTTGACTTTTTCGTAAGGGGGGGTGGTTACGCATTTTTTCAAAATTTCAAAATCGGTCAAAAAACGCTTTTGGGTCAGGGAGCGCCGGGAAACGTTGCAAAAACCCGTCAGGACTCTCGGCACAGCTCAAATATGCAAAAAAAGTGGACTTTTGGAGAAAGTCAATTTTTGACTTTTTCGTAAGGGGGGGTGGTTACGCATTTTTTCAAAATTTCAAAATCGGTCAAAAAACACTTTTGGGCCAGGAAGCGCCGGGAAATGTTCCAAAAACCCGTCAGGACTCTCGGCACAGCTCAAATATGCAAAAAAAGTGGACTTTTGGAGAAAGTCAATTTTTGACTTTTTCGTAAGGGGGGGTGGTTACACATTTTTTCAAAATTTCAAAATCGGTCAAAAAACACTTTTGGGCCAGGAAGCGCCGGGAAACGTTCCAAAAACCCGTCAGGACTCTCGGCACAGCTCAAATATGCAAAAAAAGTGGACTTTTGGAGAAAGTCAATTTTTGACTTTTTCGTAAGGGGGGGTGGTTACGCATTTTTTCAAAATTTCAAAATCGGTCAAAAAACACTTTTGGGCCAGGAAGCGCCGGGAAACGTTCCAAAAACCCGTCAGGACTCTCGGCACAGCTCAAATATGCAAAAAAAGTGGACTTTTGGAGAAAGTCAATTTTTGACTTTTTCGTAAGGGGGGGTGGTTACGCATTTTTTCAAAATTTCAAAATCGGTCAAAAAACGCTTTTGGGTCAGGGAGCGCCGGGAAACGTTGCAAAAACCCGTCAGTACTCTCGGCACAGCCCAAATATGCAAAAAAAGTGGACTTTTGGAGAAAGTCAATTTTTGACTTTTTCGTAAGGGGGGGTGGTTACGCATTTTTTCAAAATTTCAAAATCGGTCAAAAAACGCTTTTGGGCCAGGAAGCGCCGGGAAACGTTCCAAAAACCCGTCAGGACTCTCGGCACAGCTCAAATATGCAAAAAAAGTGGACTTTTGGAGAAAGTCAATTTTTGACTTTTTCGTAAGGGGGGGTGGTTACGCATTTTTTCAAAATTTCAAAATCGATCAAAAAACACTTTTGGGCCAGGAAGCGCCGGGAAACGTTCCAAAAACCCGTCAGGACTCTCGGCAAAGCTCAAATATGCAAAAAAAGTGGACTTTTGGAGAAAATCAATTTTTGACTTTTTCGTAAGGGGGGGTGGTTACGCATTTTTTCAAAATTTCAAAATCGGTCAAAAAACACCTTTGGGCCAGGAAGCGCCGGGAAACGTTCCAAAAACCCGTCAGGACTCTCGGCACAGGTCAAATATGCAAAAAAAGTGGACTTTTGGAGAAAGTCAATTTTTGACTTTTTCGTAAGGGGGGGTGGTTACGCATTTTTTCAAAATTTCAAAATCGGTCAAAAAACGCTTTTGGGCCAGGAAGCGCCTGGAAACGTTCCAAAAACCCGTCAGGACTCTCGGCACAGCTCAAATATGCAAAAAAAGTGGACTTTTGGAGAAAGTCAATTTTTGACTTTTTCGTAAGGGGGGGTGGTTACGCATTTTTTCAAAATTTCAAAATCGGTCAAAAAACGCTTTTGGGCCAGGAAGCGCTGGGAAACGTTCCAAAAACCCGTCAGGACTCTCGGCACAGCTCAAATATGCAAAAAAAGTGGACTTTTGGAGAAAGTCAATTTTTGACTTTTTCGTAAGGGGGGGTGGTTACGCATTTTTTCAAAATGTCAAAATCGGTCAAAAAACACTTTTGGGCCAGGAAGCGCCGGGAAACGTTCCAAAAACCCGTCAGGACTCTCGGCACAGCTCAAATATGCAAAAAAAGTGGACTTTTGGAGAAAGTCAATTTTTGACTTTTTCGTAAGGGGGGGTGGTTACGCATTTTTTCAAAATTTCAAAATCGGTCAAAAAACACTTTTGGGCCAGGAAGCGCCGGGAAACGTTCCAAAAACCCGTCAGGACTCTCGGCACAGCTCAAATATGCAAAAAAAGTGGACTTTTGGAGAAAGTCAATTTTTGACTTTTTCGTAAGGGGGGGTGGTTACACATTTTTTCAGAATTTCAAAATCGGTCAAAAAACACTTTTGGGCCAGGAAGCGCCGGGAAACGTTCCAAAAACCCGTCAGGACTCTCGGCACAGCTCAAATATGCAAAAAAAGTGGACTTTTGGAGAAAGTCAATTTTTGACTTTTTCGTAAGGGGGGGTGGTTACGCATTTTTTCAAAATTTCAAAATCGGTCAAAAAACGCTTTTGGGTCAGGGAGCGCCGGGAAACGTTGCAAAAACCCGTCAGTACTCTCGGCACAGCCCAAATATGCAAAAAAAGTGGACTTTTGGGGAAAGTCAATTTTTGACTTTTTCGTAAAGGGGGGTGGTTACGCATTTTTTCAAAATTTCAAAATCGGTCAAAAAACACTTTTGGGCCAGGAAGCGCCGGAAAACGTTCCAAAAACCCGTCAGGACTCTAGGCACAGCTCAAATATGCAAAAAAAGTCGACTTTTGGAGAAAGTCAATTTTTGACTTTTTCGTAAGGGGGGGTGGTTACGCATTTTTTCAAAATTTCAAAATCGGTTAAAAAACGCTTTTGGGCCAGGAAGCGCCGGGAAACGTTCCAAAAACCCGTCAGGACTCTCGGCACAGCTCAAATATGCAAAAAAAGTGGACTTTTGGAGAAAGTCAATTTTTGACTTTTTCGTAAGGGGGGGTGGTTACGCATTTTTTCAAAATTTCAAAATCGATCAAAAAACACTTTTGGGCCAGGAAGCGCCGGGAAACGTTCCAAAAACCCGTCAGGACTCTCGGCAAAGCTCAAATATGCAAAAAAAGTGGACTTTTGGAGAAAATCAATTTTTGACTTTTTCGTAAGGGGGGGTGGTTACGCATTTTTTCAAAATTTCAAAATCGGTCAAAAAACACCTTAGGGCCAGGAAGCGCCGGGAAACGTTCCAAAAACCCGTCAGGACTCTCGGCACAGGTCAAATATGCAAAAAAAGTGGACTTTTGGAGAAAGTCAATTTTTGACTTTTTCGTAAGGGGGGGTGGTTACGCATTTTTTCAAAATTTCAAAATCGGTCAAAAAACGCTTTTGGGCCAGGAAGCGCCGGGAAACGTTCCAAAAACCCGTCAGGACTCTCGGCACAGCTCAAATATGCAAAAAAAGTGGACTTTTGGAGAAAGTCAATTTTTGACTTTTTCGTAAGGGGGGGTGGTTACGCATTTTTTCAAAATGTCAAAATCGTTCAAAAAACACTTTTGGGCCAGGAAGCGCCGGGAAACGTTCCAAAAACCCGTCAGGACTCTCGGCACAGCTCAAATATGCAAAAAAAATGGACTTTTGGAGAAAGTCAATTTTTGACTTTTTCGTAAGGGGGGGTGGTTACGCATTTTTTCAAAATTTCAAAATCGGTCAAAAAACACTTTTGGGCCAGGAAGCGCCGGGAAACGTTCCAAAAACCCGTCAGGACTCTCGGCACAGCTCAAATATGCAAAAAAAGTGGACTTTTGGAGAAAGTCAATTTTTGACTTTTTCGTAAGGGGGGGTGGTTACGTATTTTTTCAAAATTTCAAAATCGGTCAAAAAACACTTTTGGGCCAGGAAGCCCCGGGAAACGTTCCAAAAACCCGTCAGGACTCTCAGCACAGCTCAAATATGCAAAAAAAGTGGACTTTTGAAGAAAGTCAATTTTTGACTTTTTCGTAAGGGGGGGTGGTTACGCATTTTTTCAAAATTTCAAAATCGGTCAAAAAACGCTTTTGGGCCAGGGAGCGCCGGGAAACGTTGCAAAAACCCGTCAGTACTCTCAGCACAGCCCAAATATGCAAAAAAAGTGGACTTTTGGGGAAAGTCAATTTTTGACTTTTTCGTAAGGGGGGGTGGTTACGCATTTTTTCAAAATTTCAAAATCGGTCAAAAAACGCTTTTGGGCCAGGGAGCGCCGGGAAACGTTGCAAAAACCCGTGAGTACTCTTAGCTCAGCCCAAATATGCAAAAAAAGTGGACTTTTGGGGAAAGTCAATTTTTGACTTTTTCGTAAGGGGGGGTGGTTACGCATTTTTTCAAAATTTCAAAATCGGTTAAAAAACACTTTTGGGCCAGGAAGCGCCGGGAAACGTCCCAAAAACCCGTCAGGATTCTCGGCACAGCTCAAATATGCAAAAAAAGTGGACTTTTGGAGAAAGTCAATTTTTGACTTTTTCGTAAGGGGGGGTGGTTACACATTTTTTCAAAATTTCAAAATCGGTCAAAAAACGCTTTTGGGCCAGGAAGCGCCGGGAAACGTTCCAAAAACCCGTCAGGACTCTCGGCACAGCTCAAATATGCAAAAAAAGTGGACTTTTGGAGAAAGTCAATTTTTGACTTTTTCGTAAGGGGGGGTGGTTACGCATTTTTTCAAAATTTCAAAATCGGTCAAAAAACACTTTTGGGCCAGGAAGCGTTCCAAAAACCCGTCAGGACTCTCGGCACAGCTCAAATATACAAAAAAAGTGGACTTTTGGAGAAAGTCAATTTTTGACTTTTTCGTAAGGGGGGGTGGTTACGCATTTTTTCAAAATTTCAAAATCGGTCAAAAAACACTTTTGGGCCAGGAAGCGCCGGGAAACGTTCCAAAAACCCGTCAGGACTCTCGGCACAGCTCAAATATGCAAAAAAAGTGGACTTTTGGAGAAAGTCAATTTTTGACTTTTTCGTAAGGGGGGGTGGTTACGCATTTTTCAAAATTTCAAAATCGGTCAAAAAACGCTTTTGGGCCAGGGAGCGCCGGGAAACGTTGCAAAAACCCGTCAGGACTCTCGGCACAGCTCAAATATGCAAAAAAAGTGGACTTTTGGAGAAAGTCCATTTTTGACTTTTTCGTAAGGGGGGGTGGTTACGCATTTTTTCAAAATTTCAAAATCGGTCAAAAAACACTTTTGGGCCAGGAAGCCCCGGGAAACGTTCCAAAAACCCGTCAGGACTCTCGGCACAGCTCAAATATGGCAAAAAAGTGGACTTTTGGAGAAAGTCAATTTTTGACTTTTTCGTAAGGGGGGGTGGTTACGCATTTTTTCAAAATTTCAAAATCGGTCAAAAAACACTTTTGGGCCAGGAAGCGCCGGGAAACGTTCCAAAAACCCGTCAGGACTCTCGGCACAGGTCAAATATGCAAAAAAAGTGGACTTTTGGAGAAAGTCAATTTTTGACTTTTTCGTAAGGGGGGGTGGTTACGCATTTTTTCAAAATTTCAAAATCGGTCAAAAAATGCTTTTGGGCCAGGAAGCGCCGGGAAACGTTCCAAAAACCCGTCAGGACTCTCGGCACAGCTCAAATATGCAAAAAAAGTGGACTTTTGGAGAAAGTCAATTTTTGACTTTTTCGTAAGGGGGGGTGGTTACGCATTTTTTCAAAATTTCAAAATCGGTCAAAAAACGCTTTTGGGCCAGGAAGCGCCGGGAAACGTTCCAAAAACCCGTCAGGACTCTCGGCACAGCTCAAATATGCAAAAAAAGTGGACTTTTGGAGAAAGTCAATTTTTGACTTTTTCGTAAGGGGGGGTGGTTACGCATTTTTTCAAAATGTCAAAATCGGTCAAAAAACACTTTTGGGCCAGGCAGCGCCGGGAAACGTTCCAAAAACCCGTCAGGACTCTCGGCACAGCTCAAATATGCAAAAAAAGTGGACTTTTGGAGAAAGTCAATTTTTGACTTTTTCGTAAGGGGGGGTGGTTACGCATTTTTTCAAAATGTCAAAATCGGTCAAAAAACACTTTTGGGCCAGGAAGCGCCGGGAAACGTTCCAAAAACCCGTCAGGACTCTCGGCACAGCTCAAATATGCAAAAAAAGTGGACTTTTGGAGAAAGTCAATTTTTGACTTTTTCGTAAGGGGGGGTGGTTACGCATTTTTTCAAAATTTCAAAATCGGTCAAAAAACACTTTTGGGCCAGGAAGCGCCGGGAAACGTTCCAAAAACCCGTCAGGACTCTCGGCACAGCTCAAATATGCAAAAAAAGTGGACTTTTGGAGAAAGTCAATTTTTGACTTTTTCGTAAGGGGGGGTGGTTACGTATTTTTTCAAAATGTCAAAATCGGTCAAAAAACACTTTTGGGCCAGGAAGCCCCGGGAAACGTTCCAAAAACCCGTCAGGACTCTCAGCACAGCTCAAATATGCAAAAAAAGTGGACTTTTGAAGAAAGTCAATTTTTGACTTTTTCGTAAGGGGGGGTGGTTACGCATTTTTTCAAAATTTCAAAATCGGTCAAAAAACGCTTTTGGGCCAGGGAGCGCCGGGAAACGTTGCAAAAACCCGTCAGTACTCTCAGCACAGCCCAAATATGCAAAAAAAGTGGACTTTTGGGGAAAGTCAATTTTTGACTTTTTCGTAAGGGGGGGTGGTTACGCATTTTTTCAAAATTTCAAAATCGGTCAAAAAACGCTTTTGGGCCAGGGAGCGCCGGGAAACGTTGCAAAAACCCGTGAGTACTCTTAGCTCAGCCCAAATATGCAAAAAAAGTGGACTTTTGGGGAAAGTCAATTTTTGACTTTTTCGTAAGGGGGGGTGGTTACGCATTTTTTCAAAATTTCAAAATCGGTTAAAAAACACTTTTGGGCCAGGAAGCGCCGGGAAACGTTCCAAAAACCCGTCAGGATTCTCGGCACAGCTCAAATATGCAAAAAAAGTGGACTTTTGGAGAAAGTCAATTTTTGACTTTTTCGTAAGGGGGGGTGGTTACACATTTTTTCAAAATTTCAAAATCGGTCAAAAAACGCTTTTGGGCCAGGAAGCGCCGGGAAACGTTCCAAAAACCCGTCAGGACTCTCGGCACAGCTCAAATATGCAAAAAAAGTGGACTTTTGGAGAAAGTCAATTTTTGACTTTTTCGTAAGGGGGGGTGGTTACGCATTTTTTCAAAATTTCAAAATCGGTCAAAAAACACTTTTGGGCCAGGAAGCGCCGGGAAACGTTCCAAAAACCCGTCAGGACTCGGCACAGCTCAAATATACAAAAAAAGTGGACTTTTGGAGAAAGTCAATTTTTGACTTTTTCGTAAGGGGGGGTGGTTACGCATTTTTTCAAAATTTCAAAATCGGTCAAAAAACACTTTTGGGCCAGGAAGCGCCGGGAAACGTTCCAAAAACCCGTCAGGACTCTCGGCACAGCTCAAATATGCAAAAAAAGTGGACTTTTGGAGAAAGTCAATTTTTGACTTTTTCGTAAGGGGGGGTGGTTACGCATTTTTCAAAATTTCAAAATCGGTCAAAAAACGCTTTTGGGCCAGGGAGCGCCGGGAAACGTTGCAAAAACCCGTCAGGACTCTCGGCACAGCTCAAATATGCAAAAAAAGTGGACTTTTGGAGAAAGTCCATTTTTGACTTTTTCGTAAGGGGGGGTGGTTACGCATTTTTTCAAAATTTCAAAATCGGTCAAAAAACACTTTTGGGCCAGGAAGCCCCGGGAAACGTTCCAAAAACCCGTCAGGACTCTCGGCACAGCTCAAATATGGCAAAAAAGTGGACTTTTGGAGAAAGTCAATTTTTGACTTTTTCGTAAGGGGGGGTGGTTACGCATTTTTTCAAAATTTCAAAATCGGTCAAAAAACACTTTTGGGCCAGGAAGCGCCGGGAAACGTTCCAAAAACCCGTCAGGACTCTCGGCACAGCTCAAATATGCAAAAAAAGTGGACTTTTGGAGAAAGTCAATTTCTGACTTTTTCGTAAGGGGGGGTGGTTACGCATTTTTTCAAAATTTCAAAATCGGTCAAAAAACGCTTTTGGGTCAGGGAGCGCCGGGAAACGTTGCAAAAACCCGTCAGTACTCTCGGCACAGCCCAAATATGCAAAAAAAGTGGACTTTTGGGGAAAGTCAATTTTTGACTTTTTCGTAAGGGGGGGTGGTTACGCAGTTTTTCAAAATTTCAAAATCGGTCAAAAAACACTTTTGGGCCAGGAAGCGCCGGGAAACGTTCCAAAAACCCGTCAGGACTCTCGGCACAGCTCAAATATGCAAAAAAAGTGGACTTTTGGAGAAAGTCAATTTTTGACTTTTTCGTAAGGGGGGGTGGTTACGCATTTTTTCAAAATTTCAAAATCGGTCAAAAAACGCTTTTGGGCCAGGAAGCGCCGGGAAACGTTCCAAAAACCCGTCAGGACTCTCGGCACAGCTCAAATATGCAAAAAAAGTGGACTTTTGGAGAAAGTCCATTTTTGACTTTTTCGTAAGGGGGGGTGGTTACGCATTTTTTCAAAATTTCAAAATCGATCAAAAAACACTTTTGGGCCAGGAAGCGCCGGGAAACGTTCCAAAAACCCGTCAGGACTCTCGGCAAAGCTCAAATATGCAAAAAAAGTGGACTTTTGGAGAAAATCAATTTTTGACTTTTTCGTAAGGGGGGGTGGTTACGCATTTTTAAAAAATTTTAAAATCGGTCAAAAAACACCTTTGGGCCAGGAAGCGCCGGGAAACGTTCCAAAAACCCGTCAGGACTCTCGGCACAGGTCAAATATGCAAAAAAAGTGGACTTTTGGAGAAAGTCAATTTTTGACTTTTTCGTAAGGGGGGGTGGTTACGCATTTTTTCAAAATTTCAAAATCGGTCAAAAAACGCTTTTGGGCCAGGAAGCGCCGGGAAACGTTCCAAAAACCCGTCAGGACTCTCGGCACAAGCTCAAATATGCAAAAAAAGTGGACTTTTGGAGAAAGTCAATTTTTGACTTTTTCGTAAGGGGGGGTGGTTACGCATTTTTTCAAAATTTCAAAATCGGTCAAAAAACGCTTTTGGGCCAGGAAGCGCCGGGAAACGTTCCAAAAACCCGTCAGGACTCTCGGCACAGCTCAAATATGCAAAAAAAGTGGACTTTTGGAGAAAGTCAATTTTTGACTTTTTCGTAAGGGGGGGTGGTTACGCATTTTTTCAAAATGTCAAAATCGGTCAAAAAACACTTTTGGGCCAGGAAGCGCCGGGAAACGTTCCAAAAACCCGTCAGGACTCTCGGCACAGCTCAAATATGCAAAAAAAGTGGACTTTTGGAGAAAGTCAATTTTTGACTTTTTCGTAAGGGGGGGTGGTTACGCATTTTTTCAAAATTTCAAAATCGGTCAAAAAACACTTTTGGGCCAGGAAGCGCCGGGAAACGTTCCAAAAACCCGTCAGGACTCTCGGCACAGCTCAAATATGCAAAAAAAGTGGACTTTTGGAGAAACTCAATTTTTGACTTTTTCGTAAGGGGGGGTGGTTACGCATTTTTTCAAAATGTCAAAATCGGTCAAAAAACACTTTTGGGCCAGGAAGCGCCGGGAAACGTTCCAAAAACCCGTCAGGACTCTCGGCACAGCTCAAATATGCAAAAAAAGTGGACTTTTGGAGAAAGTCAATTTTTGACTTTTTCGTAAGGGGGGGTGGTTACGCATTTTTTCAAAATTTCAAAATTGGTCAAAAAACACTTTTGGGCCAGGAAGCGCCGGGAAACGTTCCAAAAACCCGTCAGGACTCTCGGCACAGCTCAAATATGCAAAAAAAGTGGACTTTTGGAGAAAGTCAATTTTTGACTTTTTCGTAAGGGGGGGTGGTTACACATTTTTTCAAAATTTCAAAATCGGTCAAAAAACACTTTTGGGCCAGGAAGCGCCGGGAAACGTTGCAAAAACCCGTCAGGACTCTCGGCACAGCTCAAATATGCAAAAAAAGTGGAATTTTGGAGAAAGTCCATTTTTGACTTTTTCGTAAGGGGGGGTGGTTACGCATTTTTTCAAAATTTCAAAATCGGTCAAAAAACACTTTTGGGCCAGGAACCCCCGGGAAACGTTCCAAAAACCCGTCAGGACTCTCGGCACAGCTCAAATATGGCAAAAAAGTGGACTTTTGGAGAAAGTCAATTTTTGACTTTTTCGTAAGGGGGGGTGGTTACGCATTTTTTCAAAATTTCAAAATCGGTCAAAAAACATTTTTGGGCCAGGAAGCGCCGGGAAACGTTCCAAAAACCCGTCAGGACTCTCGGCACAGGTCAAATATGCAAAAAAAGTGGACTTTTGGAGAAAGTCAATTTTTGACTTTTTCGTAAGGGGGGGTGGTTACGCATTTTTTCAAAATTTCAAAATCGGTCAAAAAACGCTTTTGGGCCAGGAAGCGCCGGGAAACGTTCCAAAAACCCGTCAGGACTCTCGGCTCAGCTCAAATATGCAAAAAAAGTGGACTTTTGGAGAAAGTCAATTTTTGACTTTTTCGTAAGGGGGGGTGGTTACGCATTTTTTCAAAATTTCAAAATCGGTCAAAAAACGCTTTTGGGCCAGGGAGCGCCGGGAAACGTTGCAAAAACCCGTCAGTACTCTCAGCACAGCCCAAATATGCAAAAAAAGTGGACTTTTGGGGAAAGTCAATTTTTGACTTTTTCGTAAGGGGGGGTGGTTACGCATTTTTTCAAAATGTCAAAATCGGTCAAAAAACACTTTTGGGCCAGGAAGCGCCGGGAAACGTTCCAAAAACCCGTCAGGACTCTCGGCACAGCTCAAATATGCAAAAAAAGTGGACTTTTGGAGAAAGTCAATTTTTGACTTTTTCGTAAGGGGGGGTGGTTACGCATTTTTTCAAAATTTCAAAATCGGTCAAAAAACACTTTTGGGCCAGGAAGCGCCGGGAAACGTTCCAAAAACCCGTCAGGACTCTCGGCACAGCTCAAATATGCAAAAAAAAGTGGACTTTTGGAGAAAGTCAATTTTTGACTTTTTCGTAAGGGGGGGTGGTTACGCATTTTTTCAAAATGTCAAAATCGGTCAAAAAACACTTTTGGGCCAGGAAGCGCCGGGAAACGTTCCAAAAACCCGTCAGGACTCTCGGCACAGCTCAAATATGCAAAAAAAGTGGACTTTTGGAGAAAGTCAATTTTTGACTTTTTCGTAAGGGGGGGTGGTTACGCATTTTTTCAAAATTTCAAAATTGGTCAAAAAACACTTTTGGGCCAGGAAGCGCCGGGAAACGTTCCAAAAACCCGTCAGGACTCTCGGCACAGCTCAAATATGCAAAAAAAGTGGACTTTTGGAGAAAGTCAATTTTTGACTTTTTCGTAAGGGGGGGTGGTTACACATTTTTTCAAAATTTCAAAATCGGTCAAAAAACACTTTTGGGCCAGGAAGCGCCGGGAAACGTTGCAAAAACCCGTCAGGACTCTCGGCACAGCTCAAATATGCAAAAAAAGTGGAATTTTGGAGAAAGTCCATTTTTGACTTTTTCGTAAGGGGGGGTGGTTACGCATTTTTTCAAAATTTCAAAATCGGTCAAAAAACACTTTTGGGCCAGGAAGCCCCGGGAAACGTTCCAAAAACCCGTCAGGACTCTCGGCACAGCTCAAATATGGCAAAAAAGTGGACTTTTGGAGAAAGTCAATTTTTGACTTTTTCGTAAGGGGGGGTGGTTACGCATTTTTTCAAAATTTCAAAATCGGTCAAAAAACATTTTTGGGCCAGGAAGCGCCGGGAAACGTTCCAAAAACCCGTCAGGACTCTCGGCACAGGTCAAATATGCAAAAAAAGTGGACTTTTGGAGAAAGTCAATTTTTGACTTTTTCGTAAGGGGGGGTGGTTACGCATTTTTTCAAAATTTCAAAATCGGTCAAAAAACGCTTTTGGGCCAGGAAGCGCCGGGAAACGTTCCAAAAACCCGTCAGGACTCTCGGCTCAGCTCAAATATGCAAAAAAAGTGGACTTTTGGAGAAAGTCAATTTTTGACTTTTTCGTAAGGGGGGGTGGTTACGCATTTTTTCAAAATTTCAAAATCGGTCAAAAAACGCTTTTGGGCCAGGAAGCGCCGGGAAACGTTCCAAAAACCCGTCAGGACTCTCGGCACAGCTCAAATATGCAAAAAAAGTGGACTTTTGGAGAAAGTCAATTTTTGACTTTTTCGTAAGGGGGGGTGGTTACGCATTTTTTCAAAATTTCAAAATCGGTCAAAAAACGCTTTTGGGCCAGGAAGCGCCGGGAAACGTTCCAAAAACCCGTCAGGACTCTCGGCACAGCTCAAATATGCAAAAAAAGTGGACTTTTGGAGAAAGTCAATTTTTGACTTTTTCGTAAGGGGGGGTGGTTACGCATTTTTTCAAAATGTCAAAATCGGTCAAAAAACACTTTTGGGCCAGGAAGCGCCGGGAAACGTTCCAAAAACCCGTCAGGACTCTCGGCACAGCTCAAATATGCAAAAAAAGTGGACTTTTGGACAAAGTCAATTTTTGACTTTTTCGTAAGGGGGGGTGGTTACGCATTTTTTCAAAATTTCAAAATCGGTCAAAAAACACTTTTGGGCCAGGAAGCGCCGGGAAACGTTCCAAAAACCCGTCAGGACTCTCGGCACAGCTCAAATATGCAAAAAAAGTGGACTTTTGGAGAAAGTCAATTTTTGACTTTTTCGTAAGGGGGGGTGGTTACGCATTTTTTCAAAATTTCAAAATCGGTCAAAAAACACTTTTGGGCCAGGAAGCGCCGGGAAACGTTGCAAAAACCCGTCAGGACTCTCGGCACAGCTCAAATATGCAAAAAAAGTGGAATTTTGGAGAAAGTCCATTTTTGACTTTTTCGTAAGGGGGGGTGGTTACGCATTTTTTCAAAATTTCAAAATCGGTCAAAAAACACTTTTGGGCCAGGAAGCCCCGGGAAACGTTCCAAAAACCCGTCAGGACTCTCGGCACAGCTCAAATATGGCAAAAAAGTGGACTTTTGGAGAAAGTCAATTTTTGACTTTTTCGTAAGGGGGGGTGGTTACGCATTTTTTCAAAATTTCAAAATCGGTCAAAAAACATTTTTGGGCTAGGAAGCGCCGGGAAACGTTCCAAAAACCCGTCAGGACTCTCGGCACAGGTCAAATATGCAAAAAAAGTGGACTTTTGGAGAAAGTCAATTTTTGACTTTTTCGTAAGGGGGGGTGGTTACGCATTTTTTCAAAATTTCAAAATCGGTCAAAAAACGCTTTTGGGCCAGGGAGCGCCGGGAAACGTTGCAAAAACCCGTCAGTACTCTCAGCACAGCCCAAATATGCAAAAAAAGTGGACTTTTGGGGAAAGTCAATTTTTGACTTTTTCGTAAGGGGGGGTGGTTACGCATTTTTTCAAAATTTCAAAATCGGTCAAAAAACGCTTTTGGGCCAGGGAGCGCCGGGAAACGTTGCAAAAACCCGTCAGTACTCTCAGCTCAGCCCAAATATGCAAAAAAAGTGGACTTTTGGGGAAAGTCAATTTTTGACTTTTTCGTAAGGGGGGGTGGTTACGCATTTTTTCAAAATTTCAAAATCGGTCAAAAAACGCTTTTGGGCCAGGGAGCGCCGGGAAACGTTGCAAAAACCCGTCAGTACTCTCAGCACAGCCCAAATATGCAAAAAAAGTGGACTTTTGGGGAAAGTCAATTTTTTACTTTTTCGTAAGGGGGGGTGGTTACGCATTTTTTCAAAATTTCAAAATCGATCAAAAAACACTTTTGGGCCAGGAAGCGCCGGGAAACGTTCCATAAACCCGTCAGGACTCTCGGCACAGCTCAAATATGCAAAAAAAGTGGACTTTTGGAGAAAGTCAATTTTTGACTTTTTCGTAAGGGGGGGTGGTTACGCATTTTTTCAAAATGTCAAAATCGGTCAAAAAACACTTTTGGGCCAGGAAGCGCCGGGAAACGTTCCAAAAACCCGTCAGGACTCTCGGCACAGCTCAAATATGCAAAAAAAGTGGACTTTTGGAGAAAGTCAATTTTTGACTTTTTCGTAAGGGGGGGTGGTTACGCATTTTTTCAAAATTTCAAAATCGGTCAAAAAACACTTTTGGGCCAGGAAGCGCCGGGAAACGTTCCATAAACCCGTCAGGACTCTCGGCACAGCTCAAATATGCAAAAAAAGTGGACTTTTGGAGAAAGTCAATTTTTGACTTTTTCGTAAGGGGGGGTGGTTACGCATTTTTTCAAAATTTCAAAATCGGTCAAAAAACACTTTTGGGCCAGGAAGCGCCGGGAAACGTTCCAAAAACCCGTCAGGACTCTCGGCACAGCTCAAATATGCAAAAAAAGTGGACTTTTGGAGAAAGTCAATTTTTGGCTTTTTCGTAAGGGGGGGTGGTTACACATTTTTTCAAAATTTCAAAATCGGTCAAAAAACACTTTTGGGCCAGGAAGCGCCGGGAAACGTTGCAAAAACCCGTCAGGACTCTCGGCACAGCTCAAATATGCAAAAAAAGTGGAATTTTGGAGAAAGTCCATTTTTGACTTTTTCGTAAGGGGGGGTGGTTACGCATTTTTTCAAAATTTCAAAATCGGTCAAAAAACACTTTTGGGCCAGGAAGCCCCGGGAAACGTTCCAAAAACCCGTCAGGACTCTCGGCACAGCTCAAATATGGCAAAAAAGTGGACTTTTGGAGAAAGTCAATTTTTGACTTTTTCGTAAGGGGGGGTGGTTACGCATTTTTTCAAAATTTCAAAATCGGTCAAAAAACATTTTTGGGCCAGGAAGCGCCGGGAAACGTTCCAAAAACCCGTCAGGACTCTCGGCACAGGTCAAATATGCAAAAAAAGTGGACTTTTGGAGAAAGTCAATTTTTGACTTTTTCGTAAGGGGGGGTGGTTACGCATTTTTTCAAAATTTCAAAATCGGTCAAAAAACGCTTTTGGGCCAGGAAGCGCCGGGAAACGTTCCAAAAACCCGTCAGGACTCTCGGCTCAGCTCAAATATGCAAAAAAAGTGGACTTTTGGAGAAAGTCAATTTTTGACTTTTTCGTAAGGGGGGGTGGTTACGCATTTTTTCAAAATTTCAAAATCGGTCAAAAAACGCTTTTGGGCCAGGGAGCGCCGGGAAACGTTCCAAAAACCCGTCAGGACTCTCGGCTCAGCTCAAATATGCAAAAAAAGTGGACTTTTGGAGAAAGTCAATTTTTGACTTTTTCGTAAGGGGGGGTGGTTACGCATTTTTTTAAAATTTCAAAATCGGTCAAAAAACGCTTTTGGGCCAGGGAGCGCCGGGAAACGTTGCAAAAACCCGTCAGTACTCTCAGCACAGCCCAAATATGCAAAAAAAGTGGACTTTTGGGGAAAGTCAATTTTTGACTTTTTCGTAAGGGGGGGTGGTTACGCATTTTTTCAAAATTTCAAAATCGGTCAAAAAACGCTTTTGGGCCAGGGAGCGCCGGGAAACGTTGCAAAAACCCGTCAGTACTCTCAGCTCAGCCCAAATATGCAAAAAAAGTGGACTTTTGGGGAAAGTCAATTTTTTACTTTTTCGTAAGGGGGGGTGGTTACGCATTTTTTCAAAATTTCAAAATCGGTCAAAAAACACTTTTGGGCCAGGGAGCGCCGGGAAACGTTGCAAAAACCCGTCAGTACTCTCAGCACAGCCCAAATATGCAAAAAAAGTGGACTTTTGGGGAAAGTCAATTTTTGACTTTTTCGTAAGGGGGGGTGGTTACGCATTTTTTCAAAATTTCAAAATCGGTCAAAAAACGCTTTTGGGCCAGGGAGCGCCGGGAAACGTTGCAAAAACCCGTCAGTACTCTCAGCTCAGCCCAAATATGCAAAAAAAGTGGACTTTTGGGGAAAGTCAATTTTTTACTTTTTCGTAAGGGGGGGTGGTTACGCATTTTTTCAAAATTTCAAAATCGGTCAAAAAACACTTTTGGGCCAGGGAGCGCCGGGAAACGTTGCAAAAACCCGTCAGTACTCTCAGCACAGCCCAAATATGCAAAAAAAGTGGACTTTTGGGGAAAGTCAATTTTTGACTTTTTCGTAAGGGGGGGTGGTTACGCATTTTTTCAAAATTTCAAAATCGATCAAAAAACACTTTTGGGCCAGGAAGCGCCGGGAAACGTTCCAAAAACCCGTCAGGACTCTCGGCACAGCTCAAATATGCAAAAAAAGTGGACTTTTGGAGAAAGTCAATTTTTGACTTTTTCGTAAGGGGGGGTGGTTACGCATTTTTTCAAAATGTCAAAATCGGTCAAAAAACACTTTTGGGCCAGGAAGCGCCGGGAAACGTTCCAAAAACCCGTCAGGACTCTCGGCACAGCTCAAATATGCAAAAAAAGTGGACTTTTGGAGAAAGTCAATTTTTGACTTTTTCGTAAGGGGGGGTGGTTACGCATTTTTTCAAAATTTCAAAATCGATCAAAATACACTTTTGGGCCAGGAAGCGCCGGGAAACGTTCCAAAAACCCGTCAGGACTCTCGGCAAAGCTCAAATATGCAAAAAAAGTGGACTTTTGGAGAAAATCAATTTTTGACTTTTTCGTAAGGGGGGGTGGTTACGCATTTTTTCAAAATTTCAAAATCGGTCAAAAAACGCTTTTGGGCCAGGAAGCGCCGGGAAACGTTCCAAAAACCCGTCAGGACTCTCGGCACAGCTCAAATATGCAAAAAAAGTGGACTTTTGGAGAAAGTCAATTTTTGACTTTTTCGTAAGGGGGGGTGGTTACGCATTTTTTCAAAATTTCAAAATCGGTCAAAAAACGCTTTTGGGCCAGGAAGCGCCGGGAAACGTTCCAAAAACCCGTCAGGACTCTCGGCACAGCTCAAATATGCAAAAAAAGTGGACTTTTGGAGAAAGTCAATTTTTGACTTTTTCGTAAGGGGGGGTGGTTACGCATTTTTTCAAAATTTCAAAATCGGTCAAAAAACGCTTTTGGGCCAGGAAGCGCCGGGAAACGTTCCAAAAACCCGTCAGGACTCTCGGCACAGCTCAAATATGCAAAAAAAGTGGACTTTTGGAGAAAGTCAATTTTTGACTTTTTCGTAAGGGGGGGTGGTTACGCATTTTTTCAAAATTTCAAAATCGGTCAAAAAACGCTTTTGGGCCAGGAAGCGCCGGGAAACGTTCCAAAAACCCGTCAGGACTCTCGGCTCAGCTCAAATATGCAAAAAAAGTGGACTTTTGGAGAAAGTCAATTTTTGACTTTTTCGTAAGGGGGGGTGGTTACGCATTTTTTCAAAATTTCAAAATCGGTCAAAAAACGCTTTTGGGCCAGGGAGCGCCGGGAAACGTTGCAAAAACCCGTCAGTACTCTCAGCTCAGCCCAAATATGCAAAAAAAGTGGACTTTTGGGGAAAGTCAATTTTTGACTTTTTCGTAAGGGGGGGTGGTTACGCATTTTTTCAAAATTTCAAAATCGGTCAAAAAACACTTTTGGGCCAGGAAGCGCCGGGAAACGTTGCAAAAACCCGTCAGTACTCTCAGCTCAGCCCAAATATGCAAAAAAAGTGGACTTTTGGAGAAAGTCAATTTTTGACTTTTTCGTAAGGGGGGGTGGTTACGCATTTTTTCAAAATTTCAAAATCGGTCAAAAAACACTTTTGGGCCAGGAAGCGCCGGGAAACGTTCCAAAAACCCGTCAGGACTCTCGGCACAGCTCAAATATGCAAAAAAAGTGGACTTTTGGAGAAAGTCAATTTTTGACTTTTTTGTAAGGGGGGGTGGTTACGCATTTTTTCAAAATTTCAAAATCGGTCAAAAAACACTTTTGGGCCAGGAAGCGCCGGGAAACGTTCCAAAAACCCGTCAGGACTCTCGGCACAGCTCAAATATGCAAAAAAAGTGGACTTTTGGAGAAAGTCAATTTTTGACTTTTTCGTAAGGGGGGGTGGTTACGCATTTTTTCAAAATTTCGAAATCGGTCAAAAAACACTTTTGGGCCAGGAAGCGCCGGGAAACGTTCCATAAACCCGTCAGGACTCTCAGCACAGCTCAAATATGCAAAAAAAGTGGACTTTAGGAGAAAGTCAATTTTTGGACTTTTTCGTAAGGGGGGGTGGTTACGCATTTTTTCAAAATGTCAAAATCGGTCAAAAAACACTTTTGGGCCAGGAAGCGCCGGGAAACGTTCCAAAAACCCGTCAGGACTCTCGGCACAGCTCAAATATGCAAAAAAAGTGGACTTTTGGAGAAAGTCAATTTTTGACTTTTTCGTAAGGGGGGGTGGTTACGCATTTTTTCAAAATGTCAAAATCGGTCAAAAAACACTTTTGGGCCAGGAAGCGCCGGGAAACGTTCCAAAAACCCGTCAGGACTCTCGGCACAGCTCAAATATGCAAAAAAAGTGGACTTTTGGAGAAAGTCAATTTTTGACTTTTTCGTAAGGGGGGGTGGTTACGCATTTTTTCAAAATTTCAAAATCGGTCAAAAAACGCTTTTGGGCCAGGAAGCGCCGGGAAACGTTCCAAAAACCCGTCAGGACTCTCGGCTCAGCTCAAATATGCAAAAAAAGTGGACTTTTGGAGAAAGTCAATTTTTGACTTTTTCGTAAGGGGGGGTGGTTACGCATTTTTTCAAAATTTCAAAATCGGTCAAAAAACGCTTTTGGGCCAGGGAGCGCCGGGAAACGTTCCAAAAACCCGTCAGGACTCTCGGCTCAGCTCAAATATGCAAAAAAAGTGGACTTTTGGAGAAAGTCAATTTTTGACTTTTTCGTAAGGGGGGGTGGTTACGCATTTTTTTAAAATTTCAAAATCGGTCAAAAAACGCTTTTGGGCCAGGGAGCGCCGGGAAACGTTGCAAAAACCCGTCAGTACTCTCAGCACAGCCCAAATATGCAAAAAAAGTGGACTTTTGGGGAAAGTCAATTTTTGACTTTTTCGTAAGGGGGGGTGGTTACGCATTTTTTCAAAATTTCAAAATCGGTCAAAAAACGCTTTTGGGCCAGGGAGCGCCGGGAAACGTTGCAAAAACCCGTCAGTACTCTCAGCTCAGCCCAAATATGCAAAAAAAGTGGACTTTTGGGGAAAGTCAATTTTTTACTTTTTCGTAAGGGGGGGTGGTTACGCATTTTTTCAAAATTTCAAAATCGGTCAAAAAACACTTTTGGGCCAGGGAGCGCCGGGAAACGTTGCAAAAACCCGTCAGTACTCTCAGCACAGCCCAAATATGCAAAAAAAGTGGACTTTTGGGGAAAGTCAATTTTTGACTTTTTCGTAAGGGGGGGTGGTTACGCATTTTTTCAAAATTTCAAAATCGGTCAAAAAACGCTTTTGGGCCAGGGAGCGCCGGGAAACGTTGCAAAAACCCGTCAGTACTCTCAGCTCAGCCCAAATATGCAAAAAAAGTGGACTTTTGGGGAAAGTCAATTTTTTACTTTTTCGTAAGGGGGGGTGGTTACGCATTTTTTCAAAATTTCAAAATCGGTCAAAAAACACTTTTGGGCCAGGGAGCGCCGGGAAACGTTGCAAAAACCCGTCAGTACTCTCAGCACAGCCCAAATATGCAAAAAAAGTGGACTTTTGGGGAAAGTCAATTTTTGACTTTTTCGTAAGGGGGGGTGGTTACGCATTTTTTCAAAATTTCAAAATCGATCAAAAAACACTTTTGGGCCAGGAAGCGCCGGGAAACGTTCCAAAAACCCGTCAGGACTCTCGGCACAGCTCAAATATGCAAAAAAAGTGGACTTTTGGAGAAAGTCAATTTTTGACTTTTTCGTAAGGGGGGGTGGTTACGCATTTTTTCAAAATGTCAAAATCGGTCAAAAAACACTTTTGGGCCAGGAAGCGCCGGGAAACGTTCCAAAAACCCGTCAGGACTCTCGGCACAGCTCAAATATGCAAAAAAAGTGGACTTTTGGAGAAAGTCAATTTTTGACTTTTTCGTAAGGGGGGGTGGTTACGCATTTTTTCAAAATTTCAAAATCGATCAAAATACACTTTTGGGCCAGGAAGCGCCGGGAAACGTTCCAAAAACCCGTCAGGACTCTCGGCAAAGCTCAAATATGCAAAAAAAGTGGACTTTTGGAGAAAATCAATTTTTGACTTTTTCGTAAGGGGGGGTGGTTACGCATTTTTTCAAAATTTCAAAATCGGTCAAAAAACGCTTTTGGGCCAGGAAGCGCCGGGAAACGTTCCAAAAACCCGTCAGGACTCTCGGCACAGCTCAAATATGCAAAAAAAGTGGACTTTTGGAGAAAGTCAATTTTTGACTTTTTCGTAAGGGGGGGTGGTTACGCATTTTTTCAAAATTTCAAAATCGGTCAAAAAACGCTTTTGGGCCAGGAAGCGCCGGGAAACGTTCCAAAAACCCGTCAGGACTCTCGGCACAGCTCAAATATGCAAAAAAAGTGGACTTTTGGAGAAAGTCAATTTTTGACTTTTTCGTAAGGGGGGGTGGTTACGCATTTTTTCAAAATTTCAAAATCGGTCAAAAAACGCTTTTGGGCCAGGAAGCGCCGGGAAACGTTCCAAAAACCCGTCAGGACTCTCGGCACAGCTCAAATATGCAAAAAAAGTGGACTTTTGGAGAAAGTCAATTTTTGACTTTTTCGTAAGGGGGGGTGGTTACGCATTTTTTCAAAATTTCAAAATCGGTCAAAAAACGCTTTTGGGCCAGGAAGCGCCGGGAAACGTTCCAAAAACCCGTCAGGACTCTCGGCTCAGCTCAAATATGCAAAAAAAGTGGACTTTTGGAGAAAGTCAATTTTTGACTTTTTCGTAAGGGGGGGTGGTTACGCATTTTTTCAAAATTTCAAAATCGGTCAAAAAACGCTTTTGGGCCAGGGAGCGCCGGGAAACGTTGCAAAAACCCGTCAGTACTCTCAGCTCAGCCCAAATATGCAAAAAAAGTGGACTTTTGGGGAAAGTCAATTTTTGACTTTTTCGTAAGGGGGGGTGGTTACGCATTTTTTCAAAATTTCAAAATCGGTCAAAAAACACTTTTGGGCCAGGAAGCGCCGGGAAACGTTGCAAAAACCCGTCAGTACTCTCAGCTCAGCCCAAATATGCAAAAAAAGTGGACTTTTGGAGAAAGTCAATTTTTGACTTTTTCGTAAGGGGGGGTGGTTACGCATTTTTTCAAAATTTCAAAATCGGTCAAAAAACACTTTTGGGCCAGGAAGCGCCGGGAAACGTTCCAAAAACCCGTCAGGACTCTCGGCACAGCTCAAATATGCAAAAAAAGTGGACTTTTGGAGAAAGTCAATTTTTGACTTTTTTGTAAGGGGGGGTGGTTACGCATTTTTTCAAAATTTCAAAATCGGTCAAAAAACACTTTTGGGCCAGGAAGCGCCGGGAAACGTTCCAAAAACCCGTCAGGACTCTCGGCACAGCTCAAATATGCAAAAAAAGTGGACTTTTGGAGAAAGTCAATTTTTGACTTTTTCGTAAGGGGGGGTGGTTACGCATTTTTTCAAAATTTCGAAATCGGTCAAAAAACACTTTTGGGCCAGGAAGCGCCGGGAAACGTTCCATAAACCCGTCAGGACTCTCAGCACAGCTCAAATATGCAAAAAAAGTGGACTTTAGGAGAAAGTCAATTTTTGGACTTTTTCGTAAGGGGGGGTGGTTACGCATTTTTTCAAAATGTCAAAATCGGTCAAAAAACACTTTTGGGCCAGGAAGCGCCGGGAAACGTTCCAAAAACCCGTCAGGACTCTCGGCACAGCTCAAATATGCAAAAAAAGTGGACTTTTGGAGAAAGTCAATTTTTGACTTTTTCGTAAGGGGGGGTGGTTACGCATTTTTTCAAAATGTCAAAATCGGTCAAAAAACACTTTTGGGCCAGGAAGCGCCGGGAAACGTTCCAAAAACCCGTCAGGACTCTCGGCACAGCTCAAATATGCAAAAAAAGTGGACTTTTGGAGAAAGTCAATTTTTGACTTTTTCGTAAGGGGGGGTGGTTACGCATTTTTTCAAAATTTCAAAATCGGTCAAAAAACGCTTTTGGGCCAGGAAGCGCCGGGAAACGTTCCAAAAACCCGTCAGGACTCTCGGCTCAGCTCAAATATGCAAAAAAAGTGGACTTTTGGAGAAAGTCAATTTTTGACTTTTTCGTAAGGGGGGGTGGTTACGCATTTTTTCAAAATTTCAAAATCGGTCAAAAAACGCTTTTGGGCCAGGGAGCGCCGGGAAACGTTCCAAAAACCCGTCAGGACTCTCGGCTCAGCTCAAATATGCAAAAAAAGTGGACTTTTGGAGAAAGTCAATTTTTGACTTTTTCGTAAGGGGGGGTGGTTACGCATTTTTTTAAAATTTCAAAATCGGTCAAAAAACGCTTTTGGGCCAGGGAGCGCCGGGAAACGTTGCAAAAACCCGTCAGTACTCTCAGCACAGCCCAAATATGCAAAAAAAGTGGACTTTTGGGGAAAGTCAATTTTTGACTTTTTCGTAAGGGGGGGTGGTTACGCATTTTTTCAAAATTTCAAAATCGGTCAAAAAACGCTTTTGGGCCAGGGAGCGCCGGGAAACGTTGCAAAAACCCGTCAGTACTCTCAGCTCAGCCCAAATATGCAAAAAAAGTGGACTTTTGGGGAAAGTCAATTTTTTACTTTTTCGTAAGGGGGGGTGGTTACGCATTTTTTCAAAATTTCAAAATCGGTCAAAAAACACTTTTGGGCCAGGGAGCGCCGGGAAACGTTGCAAAAACCCGTCAGTACTCTCAGCACAGCCCAAATATGCAAAAAAAGTGGACTTTTGGGGAAAGTCAATTTTTGACTTTTTCGTAAGGGGGGGTGGTTACGCATTTTTTCAAAATTTCAAAATCGGTCAAAAAACGCTTTTGGGCCAGGGAGCGCCGGGAAACGTTGCAAAAACCCGTCAGTACTCTCAGCTCAGCCCAAATATGCAAAAAAAGTGGACTTTTGGGGAAAGTCAATTTTTTACTTTTTCGTAAGGGGGGGTGGTTACGCATTTTTTCAAAATTTCAAAATCGGTCAAAAAACACTTTTGGGCCAGGGAGCGCCGGGAAACGTTGCAAAAACCCGTCAGTACTCTCAGCACAGCCCAAATATGCAAAAAAAGTGGACTTTTGGGGAAAGTCAATTTTTGACTTTTTCGTAAGGGGGGGTGGTTACGCATTTTTTCAAAATTTCAAAATCGATCAAAAAACACTTTTGGGCCAGGAAGCGCCGGGAAACGTTCCAAAAACCCGTCAGGACTCTCGGCACAGCTCAAATATGCAAAAAAAGTGGACTTTTGGAGAAAGTCAATTTTTGACTTTTTCGTAAGGGGGGGTGGTTACGCATTTTTTCAAAATGTCAAAATCGGTCAAAAAACACTTTTGGGCCAGGAAGCGCCGGGAAACGTTCCAAAAACCCGTCAGGACTCTCGGCACAGCTCAAATATGCAAAAAAAGTGGACTTTTGGAGAAAGTCAATTTTTGACTTTTTCATAAGGGGGGGTGGTTACGCATTTTTTCAAAATTTCAAAATCGATCAAAATACACTTTTGTGCCAGGAAGCGCCGGGAAACGTTCCAAAAACCCGTCAGGACTCTCGGCAAAGCTCAAATATGCAAAAAAAGTGGACTTTTGGAGAAAATCAATTTTTGACTTTTTCGTAAGGGGGGGTGGTTACGCATTTTTTCAAAATTTCAAAATCGGTCAAAAAACGCTTTTGGGCCAGGAAGCGCCGGGAAACGTTCCAAAAACCCGTCAGGACTCTCGGCACAGCTCAAATATGCAAAAAAAGTGGACTTTTGGAGAAAGTCAATTTTTGACTTTTTCGTAAGGGGGGGTGGTTACGCATTTTTTCAAAATTTCAAAATCGGTCAAAAAACGCTTTTGGGCCAGGAAGCGCCGGGAAACGTTCCAAAAACCCGTCAGGACTCTCGGCACAGCTCAAATATGCAAAAAAAGTGGACTTTTGGAGAAAGTCAATTTTTGACTTTTTCGTAAGGGGGGGTGGTTACGCATTTTTTCAAAATGTCAAAATCGGTCAAAAAACGCTTTTGGGCCAGGAAGCGCCGGGAAACGTTCCAAAAACCCGTCAGGACTCTCGGCACAGCTCAAATATGCAAAAAAAGTGGACTTTTGGAGAAAATCAATTTTTGACTTTTTCGTAAGGGGGGGTGGTTACGCATTTTTTCAAAATTTCAAAATCGGTCAAAAAACGCTTTTGGGCCAGGAAGCGCCGGGAAACGTTCCAAAAACCCGTCAGGACTCTCGGCACAGCTCAAATATGCAAAAAAAGTGGACTTTTGGAGAAAGTCAATTTTTGACTTTTTCGTAAGGGGGGGTGGTTACGCATTTTTTCAAAATTTCAAAATCGGTCAAAAAACGCTTTTGGGCCAGGAAGCGCCGGGAAACGTTCCAAAAACCCGTCAGGACTCTCGGCACAGCTCAAATATGCAAAAAAAGTGGACTTTTGGAGAAAGTCAATTTTTGACTTTTTCGTAAGGGGGGGTGGTTACGCATTTTTTCAAAATTTCAAAATCGGTCAAAAAACGCTTTTGGGCCAGGAAGCGCCGGGAAACGTTCCAAAAACCCGTCAGGACTCTCGGCACAGCTCAAATATGCAAAAAAAGTGGACTTTTGGAGAAAGTCAATTTTTGACTTTTTCGTAAGGGGGGGTGGTTACGCATTTTTTCAAAATTTCAAAATCGGTCAAAAAACGCTTTTGGGCCAGGAAGCGCCGGGAAACGTTCCAAAAACCCGTCAGGACTCTCGGCTCAGCTCAAATATGCAAAAAAAGTGGACTTTTGGAGAAAGTCAATTTTTGACTTTTTCGTAAGGGGGGGTGGTTACGCATTTTTTCAAAATTTCAAAATCGGTCAAAAAACGCTTTTGGGCCAGGGAGCGCCGGGAAACGTTGCAAAAACCCGTCAGTACTCTCAGCTCAGCCCAAATATGCAAAAAAAGTGGACTTTTGGGGAAAGTCAATTTTTGACTTTTTCGTAAGGGGGGGTGGTTACGCATTTTTTCAAAATTTCAAAATCGGTCAAAAAACACTTTTGGGCCAGGAAGCGCCGGGAAACGTTGCAAAAACCCGTCAGTACTCTCAGCTCAGCCCAAATATGCAAAAAAAGTGGACTTTTGGAGAAAGTCAATTTTTGACTTTTTCGTAAGGGGGGGTGGTTACGCATTTTTTCAAAATTTCAAAATCGGTCAAAAAACACTTTTGGGCCAGGAAGCGCCGGGAAACGTTCCAAAAACCCGTCAGGACTCTCGGCACAGCTCAAATATGCAAAAAAAGTGGACTTTTGGAGAAAGTCAATTTTTGACTTTTTTGTAAGGGGGGGTGGTTACGCATTTTTTCAAAATTTCAAAATCGGTCAAAAAACACTTTTGGGCCAGGAAGCGCCGGGAAACGTTCCAAAAACCCGTCAGGACTCTCGGCACAGCTCAAATATGCAAAAAAAGTGGACTTTTGGAGAAAGTCAATTTTTGACTTTTTCGTAAGGGGGGGTGGTTACGCATTTTTTCAAAATTTCGAAATCGGTCAAAAAACACTTTTGGGCCAGGAAGCGCCGGGAAACGTTCCATCAACCCGTCAGGACTCTCAGCACAGCTCAAATATGCAAAAAAAGTGGACTTTAGGAGAAAGTCAATTTTTGGACTTTTTCGTAAGGGGGGGTGGTTACGCATTTTTTCAAAATGTCAAAATCGGTCAAAAAACACTTTTGGGCCAGGAAGCGCCGGGAAACGTTCCAAAAACCCGTCAGGACTCTCGGCACAGCTCAAATATGCAAAAAAAGTGGACTTTTGGAGAAAGTCAATTTTTGACTTTTTCGTAAGGGGGGGTGGTTACGCATTTTTTCAAAATGTCAAAATCGGTCAAAAAACACTTTTGGGCCAGGAAGCGCCGGGAAACGTTCCAAAAACCCGTCAGGACTCTCGGCACAGCTCAAATATGCAAAAAAAGTGGACTTTTGGAGAAAGTCAATTTTTGACTTTTTCGTAAGGGGGGGTGGTTACGCATTTTTTCAAAATTTCAAAATCGGTCAAAAAACGCTTTTGGGCCAGGAAGCGCCGGGAAACGTTCCAAAAACCCGTCAGGACTCTCGGCTCAGCTCAAATATGCAAAAAAAGTGGACTTTTGGAGAAAGTCAATTTTTGACTTTTTCGTAAGGGGGGGTGGTTACGCATTTTTTCAAAATTTCAAAATCGGTCAAAAAACGCTTTTGGGCCAGGGAGCGCCGGGAAACGTTCCAAAAACCCGTCAGGACTCTCGGCTCAGCTCAAATATGCAAAAAAAGTGGACTTTTGGAGAAAGTCAATTTTTGACTTTTTCGTAAGGGGGGGTGGTTACGCATTTTTTTAAAATTTCAAAATCGGTCAAAAAACGCTTTTGGGCCAGGGAGCGCCGGGAAACGTTGCAAAAACCCGTCAGTACTCTCAGCACAGCCCAAATATGCAAAAAAAGTGGACTTTTGGGGAAAGTCAATTTTTGACTTTTTCGTAAGGGGGGGTGGTTACGCATTTTTTCAAAATTTCAAAATCGGTCAAAAAACGCTTTTGGGCCAGGGAGCGCCGGGAAACGTTGCAAAAACCCGTCAGTACTCTCAGCTCAGCCCAAATATGCAAAAAAAGTGGACTTTTGGGGAAAGTCAATTTTTTACTTTTTCGTAAGGGGGGGTGGTTACGCATTTTTTCAAAATTTCAAAATCGGTCAAAAAACACTTTTGGGCCAGGGAGCGCCGGGAAACGTTGCAAAAACCCGTCAGTACTCTCAGCACAGCCCAAATATGCAAAAAAAGTGGACTTTTGGGGAAAGTCAATTTTTGACTTTTTCGTAAGGGGGGGTGGTTACGCATTTTTTCAAAATTTCAAAATCGGTCAAAAAACGCTTTTGGGCCAGGGAGCGCCGGGAAACGTTGCAAAAACCCGTCAGTACTCTCAGCTCAGCCCAAATATGCAAAAAAAGTGGACTTTTGGGGAAAGTCAATTTTTTACTTTTTCGTAAGGGGGGGTGGTTACGCATTTTTTCAAAATTTCAAAATCGGTCAAAAAACACTTTTGGGCCAGGGAGCGCCGGGAAACGTTGCAAAAACCCGTCAGTACTCTCAGCACAGCCCAAATATGCAAAAAAAGTGGACTTTTGGGGAAAGTCAATTTTTGACTTTTTCGTAAGGGGGGGTGGTTACGCATTTTTTCAAAATTTCAAAATCGATCAAAAAACACTTTTGGGCCAGGAAGCGCCGGGAAACGTTCCAAAAACCCGTCAGGACTCTCGGCACAGCTCAAATATGCAAAAAAAGTGGACTTTTGGAGAAAGTCAATTTTTGACTTTTTCGTAAGGGGGGGTGGTTACGCATTTTTTCAAAATGTCAAAATCGGTCAAAAAACACTTTTGGGCCAGGAAGCGCCGGGAAACGTTCCAAAAACCCGTCAGGACTCTCGGCACAGCTCAAATATGCAAAAAAAGTGGACTTTTGGAGAAAGTCAATTTTTGACTTTTTCATAAGGGGGGGTGGTTACGCATTTTTTCAAAATTTCAAAATCGATCAAAATACACTTTTGTGCCAGGAAGCGCCGGGAAACGTTCCAAAAACCCGTCAGGACTCTCGGCAAAGCTCAAATATGCAAAAAAAGTGGACTTTTGGAGAAAATCAATTTTTGACTTTTTCGTAAGGGGGGGTGGTTACGCATTTTTTCAAAATTTCAAAATCGGTCAAAAAACGCTTTTGGGCCAGGAAGCACCGGGAAACGTTCCAAAAACCCGTCAGGACTCTCGGCACAGCTCAAATATGCAAAAAAAGTGGACTTTTGGAGAAAGTCAATTTTTGACTTTTTCGTAAGGGGGGGTGGTTACGCATTTTTTCAAAATTTCAAAATCGGTCAAAAAACGCTTTTGGGCCAGGAAGCGCCGGGAAACGTTCCAAAAACCCGTCAGGACTCTCGGCACAGCTCAAATATGCAAAAAAAGTGGACTTTTGGAGAAAGTCAATTTTTGACTTTTTCGTAAGGGGGGGTGGTTACGCATTTTTTCAAAATGTCAAAATCGGTCAAAAAACGCTTTTGGGCCAGGAAGCGCCGGGAAACGTTCCAAAAACCCGTCAGGACTCTCGGCACAGCTCAAATATGCAAAAAAAGTGGACTTTTGGAGAAAGTCAATTTTTGACTTTTTCGTAAGGGGGGGTGGTTACGCATTTTTTCAAAATTTCAAAATCGGTCAAAAAACGCTTTTGGGCCAGGAAGCGCCGGGAAACGTTCCAAAAACCCGTCAGGACTCTCGGCTCAGCTCAAATATGCAAAAAAAGTGGACTTTTGGAGAAAGTCAATTTTTGACTTTTTCGTAAGGGGGGGTGGTTACGCATTTTTTCAAAATTTCAAAATCGGTCAAAAAACGCTTTTGGGCCAGGAAGCGCCGGGAAACGTTCCAAAAACCCGTCAGGACTCTCGGCTCAGCTCAAATATGCAAAAAAAGTGGACTTTTGGAGAAAGTCAATTTTTGACTTTTTCGTAAGGGGGGGTGGTTACGCATTTTTTCAAAATTTCAAAATCGGTCAAAAAACGCTTTTGGGCCAGGGAGCGCCGGGAAACGTTGCAAAAACCCGTCAGTACTCTCAGCTCAGCCCAAATATGCAAAAAAAGTGGACTTTTGGGGAAAGTCAATTTTTGACTTTTTCGTAAGGGGGGGTGGTTACGCATTTTTTCAAAATTTCAAAATCGGTCAAAAAACACTTTTGGGCCAGGAAGCGCCGGGAAACGTTGCAAAAACCCGTCAGTACTCTCAGCTCAGCCCAAATATGCAAAAAAAGTGGACTTTTGGAGAAAGTCAATTTTTGACTTTTTCGTAAGGGGGGGTGGTTACGCATTTTTTCAAAATTTCAAAATCGGTCAAAAAACACTTTTGGGCCAGGAAGCGCCGGGAAATGTTCCAAAAACCCGTCAGGACTCTCGGCACAGCTCAAATATGCAAAAAAAGTGGACTTTTGGAGAAAGTCAATTTTTGACTTTTTTGTAAGGGGGGGTGGTTACGCATTTTTTCAAAATTTCAAAATCGGTCAAAAAACACTTTTGGGCCAGGAAGCGCCGGGAAACGTTCCAAAAACCCGTCAGGACTCTCGGCACAGCTCAAATATGCAAAAAAAGTGGACTTTTGGGGAAAGTCAATTTTTGACTTTTTCGTAAGGGGGGGTGGTTACGCATTTTTTCAAAATTTCAAAATCGGTCAAAAAACGCTTTTGGGCCAGGGAGCGCCGGGAAACGTTGCAAAAACCCGTCAGTACACTCAGCTCAGCCCAAATATGCAAAAAAAGTGGACTTTTGGGGAAAGTCAATTTTTGACTTTTTCGTAAGGGGGGGTGGTTACGCATTTTTTCAAAATGTCAAAATCGGTCAAAAAACACTTTTGGGCCAGGAAGCGCCGGGAAACGTTCCAAAAACCCGTCAGGATTCTCGGCACAGCTCAAATATGCAAAAAAAGTGGACTTTTGGAGAAAGTCAATTTTTGACTTTTTCGTAAGGGGGGGTGGTTAAACATTTTTTCAAAATTTCAAAATCGGTCAAAAAACGCTTTTGGGCCAGGAAGCGCCGGGAAACGTTCCAAAAACCCGTCAGGACTCTCGGCACAGCTCAAATATGCAAAAAAAGTGGACTTTTGGAGAAAGTCAATTTTTGACTTTTTCGTAAGGGGGGGTGGTTACGCATTTTTTCAAAATTTCAAAATCGGTCAAAAAACACTTTTGGGCCAGGAAGCGCCGGGAAACGTTCCAAAAACCCGTCAGGACTCTCGGCACAGCTCAAATATGCAAAAAAAGTGGACTTTTGGAGAAAGTCAATTTTTGACTTTTTCGTAAGGGGGGGTGGTTACGCATTTTTTCAAAATGTCAAAATCGGTCAAAAAACACTTTTGGGCCAGGAAGCGCCGGGAAACGTTCCATAAACCCGTCAGGACTCTCGGCACAGCTCAAATATGCAAAAAAAGTGGACTTTTGGAGAAAGTCAATTTTTGACTTTTTCGTAAGGGGGGGTGGTTACGCATTTTTTCAAAATTTCAAAATCGGTCAAAAAACGCTTTTGGGCCAGGAAGCGCCGGGAAACGTTCCAAAAACCCGTCAGGACTCTCGGCACAGCTCAAATATGCAAAAAAAGTGGACTTTTGGAGAAAGTCAATTTTTGACTTTTTCGTAAGGGGGGGTGGTTACGCATTTTTTCAAAATTTCAAAATCGATCAAAAAACACTTTTGGGCCAGGAAGCGCCGGGAAACGTTCCAAAAACCCGTCAGGACTCTCGGCAAAGCTCAAATATGCAAAAAAAGTGGACTTTTGGAGAAAATCAATTTTTGACTTTTTCGTAAGGGGGGGTGGTTACGCATTTTTTCAAAATTTCAAAATCGGTCAAAAAACGCTTTTGGGCCAGGAAGCGCCGGGAAACGTTCCAAAAACCCGTCAGGACTCTCGGCACAGCTCAAATATGCAAAAAAAGTGGACTTTTGGAGAAAGTCAATTTTTGACTTTTTCGTAAGGGGGGGTGGTTACGCATTTTTTCAAAATTTCAAAATCGGTCAAAAAACACTTTTGGGCCAGGAAGCGCCGGGAAACGTTCCAAAAACCCGTCAGGACTCTCGGCACAGCTCAAATATGCAAAAAAAGTGGACTTTTGGAGAAAGTCAATTTTTGACTTTTTCGTAAGGGGGGGTGGTTACGCATTTTTTCAAAATTTCAAAATCGGTCAAAAAACGCTTTTGGGCCAGGAAGCGCCGGGAAACGTTCCAAAAACCCGTCAGGACTCTCGGCTCAGCTCAAATATGCAAAAAAAGTGGACTTTTGGAGAAAGTCAATTTTTGACTTTTTCGTAAGGGGGGGTGGTTACGCATTTTTTCAAAATTTCAAAATCGGTCAAAAAACGCTTTTGGGCCAGGGAGCGCCGGGAAACGTTGCAAAAACCCGTCAGTACTCTCAGCTCAGCCCAAATATGCAAAAAAAGTGGACTTTTGGGGAAAGTCAATTTTTGACTTTTTCGTAAGGGGGGGTGGTTACGCATTTTTTCAAAATGTCAAAATCGGTCAAAAAACACTTTTGGGCCAGGAAGCGCCGGGAAACGTTCCAAAAACCCGTCAGGATTCTCGGCACAGCTCAAATATGCAAAAAAAGTGGACTTTTGGAGAAAGTCAATTTTTGACTTTTTCGTAAGGGGGGGTGGTTAAACATTTTTTCAAAATTTCAAAATCGGTCAAAAAACGCTTTTGGGCCAGGAAGCGCCGGGAAACGTTCCAAAAACCCGTCAGGACTCTCGGCACAGCTCAAATATGCAAAAAAAGTGGACTTTTGGAGAAAGTCAATTTTTGACTTTTTCGTAAGGGGGGGTGGTTACGCATTTTTTCAAAATTTCAAAATCGGTCAAAAAACACTTTTGGGCCAGGAAGCGCCGGGAAACGTTCCAAAAACCCGTCAGGACTCTCGGCACAGCTCAAATATGCAAAAAAAGTGGACTTTTGGAGAAAGTCAATTTTTGACTTTTTCGTAAGGGGGGGTGGTTACGCATTTTTTCAAAATGTCAAAATCGGTCAAAAAACACTTTTGGGCCAGGAAGCGCCGGGAAACGTTCCATAAACCCGTCAGGACTCTCGGCACAGCTCAAATATGCAAAAAAAGTGGACTTTTGGAGAAAGTCAATTTTTGACTTTTTCGTAAGGGGGGGTGGTTACGCATTTTTTCAAAATTTCAAAATCGGTCAAAAAACGCTTTTGGGCCAGGAAGCGCCGGGAAACGTTCCAAAAACCCGTCAGGACTCTCGGCACAGCTCAAATATGCAAAAAAAGTGGACTTTTGGAGAAAGTCAATTTTTGACTTTTTCGTAAGGGGGGGTGGTTACGCATTTTTTCAAAATTTCAAAATCGATCAAAAAACACTTTTGGGCCAGGAAGCGCCGGGAAACGTTCCAAAAACCCGTCAGGACTCTCGGCAAAGCTCAAATATGCAAAAAAAGTGGACTTTTGGAGAAAATCAATTTTTGACTTTTTCGTAAGGGGGGGTGGTTACGCATTTTTTCAAAATTTCAAAATCGGTCAAAAAACGCTTTTGGGCCAGGAAGCGCCGGGAAACGTTCCAAAAACCCGTCAGGACTCTCGGCACAGCTCAAATATGCAAAAAAAGTGGACTTTTGGAGAAAGTCAATTTTTGACTTTTTCGTAAGGGGGGGTGGTTACGCATTTTTTCAAAATTTCAAAATCGGTCAAAAAACACTTTTGGGCCAGGAAGCGCCGGGAAACGTTCCAAAAACCCGTCAGGACTCTCGGCACAGCTCAAATATGCAAAAAAAGTGGACTTTTGGAGAAAGTCAATTTTTGACTTTTTCGTAAGGGGGGGTGGTTACGCATTTTTTCAAAATTTCAAAATCGGTCAAAAAACGCTTTTGGGCCAGGAAGCGCCGGGAAACGTTCCAAAAACCCGTCAGGACTCTCGGCTCAGCTCAAATATGCAAAAAAAGTGGACTTTTGGAGAAAGTCAATTTTTGACTTTTTCGTAAGGGGGGTTGGTTACGCATTTTTTCAAAATTTCAAAATCGGTCAAAAAACGCTTTTGGGCCAGGGAGCGCCGGGAAACGTTGCAAAAACCCGTCAGTACTCTCGGCACAGCCCAAATATGCAAAAAAAGTGGACTTTTGGGGAAAGTCAATTTTTGACTTTTTCGTAAGGGGGGGTGGTTACGCATTTTTTCAAAATTTCAAAATCGGTCAAAAAACGCTTTTGGGCCAGGGAGCGCCGGGAAACGTTGCAAAAACCCGTCAGTACTCTCAGCTCAGCCCAAATATGCAAAAAAGGTGGACTTTTGGGGAAAGTCAATTTTTGACTTTTTCGTAAGGGGGGGTGGTTACGCATTTTTTCAAAATTTCAAAATCGGTCAAAAAACACTTTTGGGCCAGGAAGCGCCGGGAAACGTTCCAAAAACCCGTCAGGACTCTCGGCACAGCTCAAATATGCAAAAAAAGTGGACTTTTGGAGAAAGTCAATTTTTGACTTTTTCGTAAGGGGGGGTGGTTACGCATTTTTTCAAAATTTCAAAATCGGTCAAAAAACGCTTTTGGGCCAGGAAGCGCCGGGAAACGTTCCAAAAACCCGTCAGGACTCTCGGCACAGCTCAAATATGCAAAAAAAGTGGACTTTTGGAGAAAGTCAATTTTTGACTTTTTTGTAAGGGGGGGTGGTTACGCATTTTTTCAAAATTTCAAAATCGATCAAAAAACACTTTTTGGCCAGGAAGCGCCGGGAAACGTTCCAAAAACCCGTCAGGACTCTCGGCAAAGCTCAAATATGCAAAAAAAGTGGACTTTTGGAGAAAATCAATTTTTGACTTTTTCGTAAGGGGGGGTGGTTACGCATTTTTTCAAAATTTCAAAATCGGTCAAAAAACACCTTTGGGCCAGGAAGCGCCGGGAAACGTTCCAAAAACCCGTCAGGACTCTCGGCACAGGTCAAATATGCAAAAAAAGTGGACTTTTGGAGAAAGTCAATTTTTGACTTTTTCGTAAGGGGGGGTGGTTACGCATTTTTTCAAAATTTCAAAATCGGTCAAAAAACGCTTTTGGGCCAGGAAGCGCCGGGAAACGTTCCAAAAACCCGTCAGGACTCTCGGCACAGCTCAAATATGCAAAAAAAGTGGACTTTTGGAGAAAGTCAATTTTTGACTTTTTCGTAAGGGGGGGTGGTTACGCATTTTTTCAAAATGTCAAAATCGGTCAAAAAACACTTTTGGGCCAGGAAGCGCCGGGAAACGTTCCAAAAACCCGTCAGGACTCTCGGCACAGCTCAAATATGCAAAAAAAGTGGACTTTTGGAGAAAGTCAATTTTTGACTTTTTCGTAAGGGGGGGTGGTTACGCATTTTTTCAAAATTTCAAAATCGGTCAAAAAACACTTTTGGGCCAGGAAGCGCCGGGAAACGTTCCAAAAACCCGTCAGGACTCTCGGCACAGCTCAAATATGCAAAAAAAGTGGACTTTTGGAGAAAGTCAATTTTTGACTTTTTCGTAAGGGGGGGTGGTTACGCATTTTTTCAAAATTTCAAAATCGGTCAAAAAACGCTTTTGGGCCAGGAAGCGCCGGGAAACGTTCCAAAAACCCGTCAGGACTCTCGGCTCAGCTCAAATATGCAAAAAAAGTGGACTTTTGGAGAAAGTCAATTTTTGACTTTTTCGTAAGGGGGGGTGGTTACGCATTTTTTCAAAATTTCAAAATCGGTCAAAAAACGCTTTTGGGCCAGGGAGCGCCGGGAAACGTTGCAAAAACCCGTCAGTACTCTCAGCACAGCCCAAATATGCAAAAAAAGTGGACTTTTGGGGAAAGTCAATTTTTGACTTTTTCGTAAGGGGGGGTGGTTACGCATTTTTTCAAAATTTCAAAATCGGTCAAAAAACGCTTTTGGGCCAGGGAGCGCCGGGAAACGTTGCAAAAACCCGTCAGTACTCTCAGCTCAGCCCAAATATGCAAAAAAAGTGGACTTTTGGGGAAAGTCAATTTTTGACTTTTTCGTAAGGGGGGGTGGTTACGCATTTTTTCAAAATTTCAAAATCGGTCAAAAAACACTTTTGGGCCAGGAAGCGCCGGGAAACGTTCCAAAAACCCGTCAGGATTCTCGGCACAGCTCAAATATGCAAAAAAAGTGGACTTTTGGAGAAAGTCAATTTTTGACTTTTTCGTAAGGGGGGGTGGTTACGCATTTTTTCAAAATTTCAAAATCGGTCAAAAAACACTTTTGGGCCAGGAAGCGCCGGGAAACGTTCCAAAAACCCGTCAGGACTCTCGGCACAGCTCAAATATGCAAAAAAAGTTGACTTTTGGAGAAAGTCAATTTTTGACTTTTTTGTAAGGGGGGGTGGTTACGCATTTTTTCAAAATTTCAAAATCGGTCAAAAAACGCTTTTGGGCCAGGAAGCGCCGGGAAACGTTCCAAAAACCCGTCAGGACTCTCGGCACAGCTCAAATATGCAAAAAAAGTGGACTTTTGGAGAAAGTCAATTTTTGACTTTTTTGTAAGGGGGGGTGGTTACGCATTTTTTCAAAATTTCAAAATCGATCAAAAAACACTTTTTGGCCAGGAAGCGCCGGGAAACGTTCCAAAAACCCGTCAGGACTCTCGGCAAAGCTCAAATATGCAAAAAAAGTGGACTTTTGGAGAAAATCAATTTTTGACTTTTTCGTAAGGGGGGGTGGTTACGCATTTTTTCAAAATTTCAAAATCGGTCAAAAAACACCTTTGGGCCAGGAAGCGCCGGGAAACGTTCCAAAAACCCGTCAGGACTCTCGGCACAGGTCAAATATGCAAAAAAAGTGGACTTTTGGAGAAAGTCAATTTTTGACTTTTTCGTAAGGGGGGGTGGTTACGCATTTTTTCAAAATTTCAAAATCGGTCAAAAAACGCTTTTGGGCCAGGAAGCGCCGGGAAACGTTCCAAAAACCCGTCAGGACTCTCGGCACAGCTCAAATATGCAAAAAAAGTGGACTTTTGGAGAAAGTCAATTTTTGACTTTTTCGTAAGGGGGGGTGGTTACGCATTTTTTCAAAATGTCAAAATCGGTCAAAAAACACTTTTGGGCCAGGAAGCGCCGGGAAACGTTCCAAAAACCCGTCAGGACTCTCGGCACAGCTCAAATATGCAAAAAAAGTGGACTTTTGGAGAAAGTCAATTTTTGACTTTTTCGTAAGGGGGGGTGGTTACGCATTTTTTCAAAATTTCAAAATCGGTCAAAAAACACTTTTGGGCCAGGAAGCGCCGGGAAACGTTCCAAAAACCCGTCAGGACTCTCGGCACAGCTCAAATATGCAAAAAAAGTGGACTTTTGGAGAAAGTCAATTTTTGACTTTTTCGTAAGGGGGGGTGGTTACGCATTTTTTCAAAATTTCAAAATCGGTCAAAAAACGCTTTTGGGCCAGGAAGCGCCGGGAAACGTTCCAAAAACCCGTCAGGACTCTCGGCTCAGCTCAAATATGCAAAAAAAGTGGACTTTTGGAGAAAGTCAATTTTTGACTTTTTCGTAAGGGGGGGTGGTTACGCATTTTTTCAAAATTTCAAAATCGGTCAAAAAACGCTTTTGGGCCAGGGAGCGCCGGGAAACGTTGCAAAAACCCGTCAGTACTCTCAGCACAGCCCAAATATGCAAAAAAAGTGGACTTTTGGGGAAAGTCAATTTTTGACTTTTTCGTAAGGGGGGGTGGTTACGCATTTTTTCAAAATTTCAAAATCGGTCAAAAAACGCTTTTGGGCCAGGGAGCGCCGGGAAACGTTGCAAAAACCCGTCAGTACTCTCAGCTCAGCCCAAATATGCAAAAAAAGTGGACTTTTGGGGAAAGTCAATTTTTGACTTTTTCGTAAGGGGGGGTGGTTACGCATTTTTTCAAAATTTCAAAATCGGTCAAAAAACACTTTTGGGCCAGGAAGCGCCGGGAAACGTTCCAAAAACCCGTCAGGATTCTCGGCACAGCTCAAATATGCAAAAAAAGTGGACTTTTGGAGAAAGTCAATTTTTGACTTTTTCGTAAGGGGGGGTGGTTACGCATTTTTTCAAAATTTCAAAATCGGTCAAAAAACACTTTTGGGCCAGGAAGCGCCGGGAAACGTTCCAAAAACCCGTCAGGACTCTCGGCACAGCTCAAATATGCAAAAAAAGTGGACTTTTGGAGAAAGTCAATTTTTGACTTTTTCGTAAGGGGGGGTGGTTACGCATTTTTTCAAAATATCAAAATCGGTCAAAAAACACTTTTGGGCCAGGAAGCGCCGGGAAACGTTCCAAAAACCCGTCAGGACTCTCGGCACAGCTCAAATATGCAAAAAAAGTGGACTTTTGGAGAAAGTCAATTTTTGACTTTTTCGTAAGGGGGGGTGGTTACGCATTTTTTCAAAATTTCAAAATCGGTCAAAAAACACTTTTGGGCCAGGAAGCGCCGGGAAACGTTCCAAAAACCCGTCAGGACTCTCGGCACAGCTCAAACATGCAAAAAAAGTGGACTTTTGGAGAAAGTCAATTTTTGACTTTTTCGTAAGGGGGGGTGGTTACGCATTTTTTCAAAATTTCAAAATCGGTCAAAAAACACCTTTGGGCCAGGAAGCGCCGGGAAACGTTCCAAAAACCCGTCAGGACTCTCGGCACAGGTCAAATATGCAAAAAAAGTGGACTTTTGGAGAAAGTCAATTTTTGACTTTTTCGTAAGGGGGGGTGGTTACGCATTTTTTCAAAATTTCAAAATCGTTCAAAAAACGCTTTTGGGCCAGGAAGCGCCGGGAAACGTTCCAAAAACCCGTCAGGAATCTCGGCACAGCTCAAATATGCAAAAAAAGTGGACTTTTGGAGAAAGTCAATTTTTGACTTTTTCGTAAGGGGGGGTGGTTACGCATTTTTTCAAAATTTCAAAATCGGTCAAAAAACACTTTTGGGCCAGGAAGCGCCGGGAAACGTTCCATAAACCCGTCAGGACTCTCGGCACAGCTCAAATATGCAAAAAAAGTGGACTTTTGGAGAAAGTCAATTTTTGACTTTTTCGTAAGGGGGGGTGGTTACGCATTTTTTCAAAATTTCAAAATCGGTCAAAAAACGCTTTTGGGCCAGGAAGCGCCGGGAAACGTTCCAAAAACCCGTCAGGACTCTCGGCACAGCTCAAATATGCAAAAAAAGTGGACTTTTGGAGAAAGTCAATTTTTGACTTTTTCGTAAGGGGGGGTGGTTACGCATTTTTTCAAAATTTCAAAATCGGTCAAAAAACACTTTTGGGCCAGGAAGCGCCGGGAAACGTTCCAAAAACCCGTCAGGACTCTCGGCACAGCTCAAATATGCAAAAAAAGTGGACTTTTGGAGAAAGTCAATTTTTGACTTTTTCGTAAGGGGGGGTGGTTACGCATTTTTTCAAAATGTCAAAATCGGTCAAAAAACACTTTTGGGCCAGGAAGCGCCGGGAAACGTTCCAAAAACCCGTCAGGACTCTCGGCACAGCTCAAATATGCAAAAAAAGTGGACTTTTGGAGAAAGTCAATTTTTGACTTTTTCGTAAGGGGGGGTGGTTACGCATTTTTTCAAAATTTCAAAATCGGTCAAAAAACGCTTTTGGGCCAGGAAGCGCCGGGAAACGTTCCAAAAACCCGTCAGGACTCTCGGCTCAGCTCAAATATGCAAAAAAAGTGGACTTTTGGAGAAAGTCAATTTTTGACTTTTTCGTAAGGGGGGGTGGTTACGCATTTTTTCAAAATTTCAAAATCGGTCAAAAAACGCTTTTGGGCCAGGGAGCGCCGGGAAACGTTGCAAAAACCCGTCAGTACTCTCAGCACAGCCCAAATATGCAAAAAAAGTGGACTTTTGGGGAAAGTCAATTTTTGACTTTTTCGTAAGGGGGGGTGGTTACGCATTTTTTCAAAATTTCAAAATCGGTCAAAAAACGCTTTTGGGCCAGGGAGCGCCGGGAAACGTTGCAAAAACCCGTCAGTACTCTCAGCTCAGCCAAAATAATCAAAAAAAGTGGACTTTTGGGGAAAGTCAATTTTTGACTTTTTCGTAAGGGGGGGTGGTTACGCATTTTTTCAAAATTTCAAAATCGGTCAAAAAACACTTTTGGGCCAGGAAGCGCCGGGAAACGTTCCAAAAACCCGTCAGGATTCTCGGCACAGCTCAAATATGCAAAAAAAGTGGACTTTTGGAGAAAGTCAATTTTTGACTTTTTCGTAAGGGGGGGTGGTTACACATTTTTTCAAAATTTCAAAATCGGTCAAAAAACGCTTTTGGGCCAGGAAGCGCCGGGAAACGTTCCAAAAACCCGTCAGGACTCTCGGCACAGCTCAAATATGCAAAAAAAGTGGACTTTTGGAGAAAGTCAATTTTTGACTTTTTCGTAAGGGGGGGTGGTTACGCATTTTTTCAAAATTTCAAAATCGGTCAAAAAACACTTTTGGGCCAGGAAGCGCCGGGAAACGTTCCAAAAACCCGTCAGGACTCTCGGCACAGCTCAAATATGCAAAAAAAGTGGACTTTTGGAGAAAGTCAATTTTTGACTTTTTCGTAAGGGGGGGTGGTTACGCATTTTTTCAAAATTTCAAAATCGGTCAAAAAACACTTTTGGGCCAGGAAGCGCCGGGAAACGTTCCAAAAACCCGTCAGGACTCTCGGCACAGCTCAAATATGCAAAAAAAGTGGACTTTTGGAGAAAGTCAATTTTTGACTTTTTTGTAAGGGGGGGTGGTTACGCATTTTTTCAAAATTTCAAAATCGGTCAAAAAACACTTTTGGGCCAGGAAGCGCCGGGAAACGTTCCAAAAACCCGTCAGGACTCTCGGCACAGCTCAAATATGCAAAAAAAGTGGACTTTTGGAGAAAGTCAATTTTTGACTTTTTCGTAAGGGGGGGTGGTTACGCATTTTTTCAAAATTTCAAAATCGGTCAAAAAACACTTTTGGGCCAGGAAGCGCCGGGAAACGTTCCAAAAACCCGTCAGGACTCTCGGCACAGCTCAAATATGCAAAAAAAGTGGACTTTTGGAGAAAGTCAATTTTTGACTTTTTCGTAAGGGGGGGTGGTTACGCATTTTTTCAAAATTTCAAAATCGGTCAAAAAACGCTTTTGGGCCAGGAAGCGCCGGGAAACGTTCCAAAAACCCGTCAGGACTCTCGGCACAGCTCAAATATGCAAAAAAAGTGGACTTTTGGAGAAAGTCAATTTTTGACTTTTTCGTAAGGGGGGGTGGTTACGCATTTTTTCAAAATTTCAAAATCGGTCAAAAAACGCTTTTGGGCCAGGAAGCGCCGGGAAACGTTCCAAAAACCCGTCAGGACTCTCGGCACAGCTCAAATATGCAAAAAAAGTGGACTTTTGGAGAAAGTCAATTTTTGACTTTTTCGTAAGGGGGGGTGGTTACGCATTTTTTCAAAATTTCAAAATCGATCAAAAAACACTTTTGGGCCAGGAAGCGCCGGGAAACGTTCCAAAAACCCGTCAGGACTCTCGGCAAAGCTCAAATATGCAAAAAAAGTGGACTTTTGGAGAAAATCAATTTTTGACTTTTTCGTAAGGGGGGGTGGTTACGCATTTTTTCAAAATTTCAAAATCGGTCAAAAAACACCTTTGGGCCAGGAAGCGCCGGGAAACGTTCCAAAAACCCGTCAGGACTCTCGGCACAGGTCAAATATGCAAAAAAAGTGGACTTTTGGAGAAAGTCCATTTTTGACTTTTTCGTAAGGGGGGGTGGTTACGCATTTTTTCAAAATTTCAAAATCGGTCAAAAAACGCTTTTGGGCCAGGAAGCGCCGGGAAACGTTCCAAAAACCCGTCAGGAATCTCGGCACAGCTCAAATATGCAAAAAAAGTGGACTTTTGGAGAAAGTCAATTTTTGACTTTTTCGTAAGGGGGGGTGGTTACGCATTTTTTCAAAATTTCAAAATCGGTCAAAAAACACTTTTGGGCCAGGAAGCGCAGGGAAACGTTCCATAAACCCGTCAGGACTCTCGGCACAGCTCAAATATGCAAAAAAAGTGGACTTTTGGAGAAAGTCAATTTTTGACTTTTTCGTAAGGGGGGGGTGGTTACGCATTTTTTCAAAATGTCAAAATCGGTCAAAAAACACTTTTGGGCCAGGAAGCGCCGGGAAACGTTCCAAAAACCCGTCAGGACTCTCGGCACAGCTCAAATATGCAAAAAAAGTGGACTTTTGGAGAAAGTCAATTTTTGACTTTTTCGTAAGGGGGGGTGGTTACGCATTTTTTCAAAATTTCAAAATCGGTCAAAAAACACTTTTGGGCCAGGAAGCGCCGGGAAACGTTCCAAAAACCCGTCAGGACTCTCGGCACAGCTCAAATATGCAAAAAAAGTGGACTTTTGGAGAAAGTCAATTTTTGACTTTTTCGTAAGGGGGGGTGGTTACGCATTTTTTCAAAATTTCAAAATCGGTCAAAAAACGCTTTTGGGTCAGGGAGCGCCGGGAAACGTTGCAAAAACCCGTCAGTACTCTCGGCACAGCCCAAATATGCAAAAAAAGTGGACTTTTGGGGAAAGTCAATTTTTGACTTTTTCGTAAGGGGGGGTGGTTACGCATTTTTTCAAAATTTCAAAATCGGTCAAAAAACACTTTTGGGCCAGGAAGCGCCGGGAAACGTTCCAAAAACCCGTCAGGACTCTCGGCACAGCTCAAATATGCAAAAAAAGTGGACTTTTGGAGAAAGTCAATTTTTGACTTTTTCGTAAGGGGGGGTGGTTACGCATTTTTTCAAAATTTCAAAATCGGTCAAAAAACGCTTTTGGGCCAGGAAGCGCCGGGAAACGTTCCAAAAACCCGTCAGGACTCTCGGCACAGGTCAAATATGCAAAAAAAGTGGACTTTTGGAGAAAGTCAATTTTTGACTTTTTCGTAAGGGGGGGTGGTTACGCATTTTTTCAAAATTTCAAAATCGGTCAAAAAACGCTTTTGGGCCAGGAAGCGCCGGGAAACGTTCCAAAAACCCGTCAGGACTCTCGGCACAGCTCAAATATGCAAAAAAAGTGGACTTTTGGAGAAAGTCAATTTTTGACTTTTTCGTAAGGGGGGGTGGTTACGCATTTTTTCAAAATTTCAAAATCGGTCAAAAAACGCTTTTGGGCCAGGAAGCGCCGGGAAACGTTCCAAAAACCCGTCAGGACTCTCGGCACAGCTCAAATATGCAAAAAAAGTGGACTTTTGGAGAAAGTCAATTTTTGACTTTTTCGTAAGGGGGGGTGGTTACGCATTTTTTCAAAATGTCAAAATCGGTCAAAAAACACTTTTGGGCCAGGAAGCGCCGGGAAACGTTCCAAAAACCCGTCAGGACTCTCGGCACAGCTCAAATATGCAAAAAAAGTGGACTTTTGGAGAAAGTCAATTTTTGACTTTTTCGTAAGGGGGGGTGGTTACGCATTTTTTCAAAATTTCAAAATCGGTCAAAAAACACTTTGGGGCCAGGAAGCGCCGGGAAACGTTCCAAAAACCCGTCAGGACTCTCGGCACAGCTCAAATATGCAAAAAAAGTGGACTTTTGGAGAAAGTCAATTTTTGACTTTTTCGTAAGGGGGGGTGGTTACACATTTTTTCAAAATTTCAAAATCGGTCAAAAAACACTTTTGGGCCAGGAAGCGCCGGGAAACGTTGCAAAAACCCGTCAGGACTCTCGGCACAGCTCAAATATGCAAAAAAAGTGGACTTTTGGAGAAAGTCCATTTTTGACTTTTTCGTAAGGGGGGGTGGTTACGCATTTTTTCAAAATTTCAAAATCGGTCAAAAAACACTTTTGGGCCAGGAAGCCCCGGGAAACGTTCCAAAAACCCGTCAGGACTCTCGGCACAGCTCAAATATGGCAAAAAAGTGGACTTTTGGAGAAAGTCAATTTTTGACTTTTTCGTAAGGGGGGGTGGTTACGCATTTTTTCAAAATTTCAAAATCGGTCAAAAAACACTTTTGGGCCAGGAAGCGCCGGGAAACGTTCCATAAACCCGTCAGGACTCTCGGCTCAGCTCAAATATGCAAAAAAAGTGGACTTTTGGAGAAAGTCCATTTTTGACTTTTTCGTAAGGGGGGGTGGTTACGCATTTTTTCAAAATTTCAAAATCGGTCAAAAAACGCTTTTGGGCCAGGAAGCGCCGGGAAACGTTCCAAAAACCCGTCAGGACTCTCGGCACAGGTCAAATATGCAAAAAAAGTGGACTTTTGGAGAAAGTCAATTTTTGACTTTTTCGTAAGGGGGGGTGGTTACGCATTTTTTCAAAATTTCAAAATCGGTCAAAAAACGCTTTTGGGCCAGGAAGCGCCGGGAAACGTTCCAAAAACCCGTCAGGACTCTCGGCACAGCTCAAATATGCAAAAAAAGTGGACTTTTGGAGAAAGTCAATTTTTGACTTTTTCGTAAGGGGGGGTGGTTACGCATTTTTTCAAAATTTCAAAATCGGTCAAAAAACGCTTTTGGGCCAGGAAGCGCCGGGAAACGTTCCAAAAACCCGTCAGGACTCTCGGCACAGCTCAAATATGCAAAAAAAGTGGACTTTTGGAGAAAGTCAATTTTTGACTTTTTCGTAAGGGGGGGTGGTTACGCATTTTTTCAAAATGTCAAAATCGGTCAAAAAACACTTTTGGGCCAGGAAGCGCCGGGAAACGTTCCAAAAACCCGTCAGGACTCTCGGCACAGCTCAAATATGCAAAAAAAGTGGACTTTTGGAGAAAGTCAATTTTTGACTTTTTCGTAAGGGGGGGTGGTTACGCATTTTTTCAAAATTTCAAAATCGGTCAAAAAACACTTTTGGGCCAGGAAGCGCCGGGAAACGTTCCAAAAACCCGTCAGGACTCTCGGCACAGCTCAAATATGCAAAAAAAGTGGACTTTTGGAGAAAGTCAATTTTTGACTTTTTCGTAAGGGGGGGTGGTTACACATTTTTTCAAAATTTCAAAATCGGTCAAAAAACACTTTTGGGCCAGGAAGCGCCGGGAAACGTTGCAAAAACCCGTCAGGACTCTCGGCACAGCTCAAATATGCAAAAAAAGTGGACTTTTGGAGAAAGTCCATTTTTGACTTTTTCGTAAGGGGGGGTGGTTACGCATTTTTTCAAAATTTCAAAATCGGTCAAAAAACACTTTTGGGCCAGGAAGCGCCGGGAAACGTTCCAAAAACCCGTCAGGACTCTCGGCACAGCTCAAATATGGCAAAAAAGTGGACTTTTGGAGAAAGTCAATTTTTGACTTTTTCGTAAGGGGGGGTGGTTACGCATTTTTTCAAAATGTCAAAATCGGTCAAAAAACACTTTTGGGCCAGGAAGCGCCGGGAAACGTTCCATAAACCCGTCAGGACTCTCGGCTCAGCTCAAATATGCAAAAAAAGTGGACTTTTGGAGAAAGTCAATTTTTGACTTTTTCGTAAGGGGGGGTGGTTACGCATTTTTTCAAAATTTCAAAATCGGTCAAAAAACGCTTTTGGGCCAGGGAGCGCCGGGAAACGTTGCAAAAACCCGTCAGTACTCTCAGCTCAGCCCAAATATGCAAAAAAAGTGGACTTTTGGGGAAAGTCAATTTTTGACTTTTTCGTAAGGGGGGGTGGTTACGCATTTTTTCAAAATTTCAAAATCGGTCAAAAAACGCTTTTGGGCCAGGAAGCGCCGGGAAACGTTCCAAAAACCCGTCAGGACTCTCGGCACAGCTCAAATATGCAAAAAAAGTGGACTTTTGGAGAAAGTCAATTTTTGACTTTTTCGTAAGGGGGGGTGGTTACGCATTTTTTCAAAATTTCAAAATCGGTCAAAAAACACTTTTGGGCCAGGAAGCGCCGGGAAACGTTCCATAAACCCGTCAGGACTCTCGGCACAGCTCAAATATGCAAAAAAAGTGGACTTTTGGAGAAAGTCAATTTTTGACTTTTTCGTAAGGGGGGGTGGTTACGCATTTTTTCAAAATGTCAAAATCGGTTCAAAAAACACTTTTGGGCCAGGAAGCGCCGGGAAACGTTCCAAAAACCCGTCAGGACTCTCGGCACAGCTCAAATATGCAAAAAAAGTGGACTTTTGGAGAAAGTCAATTTTTGACTTTTTCGTAAGGGGGGGTGGTTACGCATTTTTTCAAAATTTCAAAATCGGTCAAAAAACACTTTTGGGCCAGGAAGCGCCGGGAAACGTTCCAAAAACCCGTCAGGACTCTCGGCACAGCTCAAATATGCAAAAAAAGTGGACTTTTGGAGAAAGTCAATTTTTGACTTTTTCGTAAGGGGGGGTGGTTACGCATTTTTTCAAAATTTCAAAATCAGTCAAAAAACGCTTTTGGGTCAGGGAGCGCCGGGAAACGTTGCAAAAACCCGTCAGTACTCTCGGCACAGCCCAAATATGCAAAAAAAGTGGACTTTTGGGGAAAGTCAATTTTTGACTTTTTCGTAAGGGGGGGTGGTTACGCATTTTTTCAAAATTTCAAAATCGGTCAAAAAACACTTTTGGGCCAGGAAGCGCCGGGAAACGTTCCAAAAACCCGTCAGGACTCGCGGCACAGCTCAAATATGCAAAAAAAGTGGACTTTTGGAGAAAGTCAATTTTTGACTTTTTCGTAAGGGGGGGTGGTTACGCATTTTTTCAAAATTTCAAAATCGATCAAAAAACACTTTTGGGCCAGGAAGCGCCGGGAAACGTTCCAAAAACCCGTCAGGACTCTCGGCAAAGCTCAAATATGCAAAAAAATTGGACTTTTGGAGAAAATCAATTTTTGACTTTTTCGTAAGGGGGGGTGGTTACGCATTTTTTCAAAATTTCAAAATCGGTCAAAAAACACCTTTGGGCCAGGAAGCGCCGGGAAACGTTCCAAAAACCCGTCAGGACTCTCGGCACAGGTCAAATATGCAAAAAAAGTGGACTTTTGGAGAAAGTAAATTTTTGACTTTTTCGTAAGGGGGGGTGGTTACGCATTTTTTCAAAATTTCAAAATCGGTCAAAAAACGCTTTTGGGCCAGGAAGCGCCGGGAAACGTTCCAAAAACCCGTCAGGACTCTCGGCACAGCTCAAATATGGCAAAAAAGTGGACTTTTGGAGAAAGTCAATTTTTGACTTTTTCGTAAGGGGGGGTGGTTACGCATTTTTTCAAAATTTCAAAATCGGTCAAAAAACACTTTTGGGCCAGGAAGCGCCGGGAAACGTTCCAAAAACCCGTCAGGACTCTCGGCACAGGTCAAATATGCAAAAAAAGTGGACTTTTGGAGAAAGTCAATTTTTGACTTTTTCGTAAGGGGGGGTGGTTACGCATTTTTTCAAAATTTCAAAATCGGTCAAAAAACACTTTTGGGCGAGGAAGCGCCGGGAAACGTTGCAAAAACCCGTCAGGACTCTCGGCACAGCTCAAATATGCAAAAAAAGTGGTCTTTTGGAGAAAGTCAATTTTTGACTTTTTCGTAAGGGGGGGTGGTTACGCATTTTTTCAAAATTTCAAAATCGGTCAAAAAACGCTTTTGGGCCAGGAAGCGCCGGGAAACGTTCCAAAAACCCGTCAGGACTCTCGGCACAGCTCAAATATGCAAAAAAAGTGGTCTTTTGGAGAAAGTCAATTTTTGACTTTTTCGTAAGGGGGGGTGGTTACGCATTTTTTCAAAATTTCAAAATCGGTCAAAAAACACTTTTGGGCCAGGAAGCGCCGGGAAACGTTCCAAAAACCCGTCAGGACTCTCGGCACAGCTCAAATATGCAAAAAAAGTGGACTTTTGGAGAAAGTCAATTTTTGACTTTTTCGTAAGGGGGGGTGGTTACGCATTTTTTCAAAATTTCAAAATCGATCAAAAAACACTTTTGGGCCAGGAAGCGCCGGGAAACGTTCCAAAAACCCGTCAGGACTCTCGGCAAAGCTCAAATATGCAAAAAAAGTGGACTTTTGGAGAAAATCAATTTTTGACTTTTTCGTAAGGGGGGGTGGTTACGCATTTTTTCAAAATTTCAAAATCGGTCAAAAAACACCTTTGGGCCAGGAAGCGCCGGGAAACGTTCCAAAAACCCGTCAGGACTCTCGGCACAGCTCAAATATGCAAAAAAAGTGGACTTTTGGAGAAAGTCAATTTTTGACTTTTTCGTAAGGGGGGTGGTTACGCATTTTTTCAAAATTTCAAAATCGGTCAAAAAACGCTTTTGGGCCAGGAAGCGCCGGGAAACGTTCCAAAAACCCGTCAGGACTCTCGGCACAGCTCAAATATGCAAAAAAAGTGGACTTTTGGAGAAAGTCAATTTTTGACTTTTTCGTAAGGGGGGGTGGTTACGCATTTTTTCAAAATTTCAAAATCGGTCAAAAAACGCTTTTGGGCCAGGAAGCGCCGGGAAACGTTCCAAAAACCCGTCAGGACTCTCGGCACAGCTCAAATATGCAAAAAAAGTGGACTTTTGGAGAAAGTCAATTTTTGACTTTTTCGTAAGGGGGGGTGGTTACGCATTTTTTCAAAATGTCAAAATCGGTCAAAAAACACTTTTGGGCCAGGAAGCGCCGGGAAACGTTCCAAAAACCCGTCAGGACTCTCGGCACAGCTCAAATATGCAAAAAAAGTGGACTTTTGGAGAAAGTCAATTTTTGACTTTTTCGTAAGGGGGGGTGGTTACGCATTTTTTCAAAATTTCAAAACCGGTCAAAAAACACTTTTGGGCCAGGAAGCGCCGGGAAACGTTCCAAAAACCCGTCAGGACTCTCGGCACAGCTCAAATATGCAAAAAAAGTGGACTTTTGGAGAAAGTCAATTTTTGACTTTTTCGTAAGGGGGGGTGGTTACACATTTTTTCAAAATTTCAAAATCGGTCAAAAAACACTTTTGGGCCAGGAAGCGCCGGGAAACGTTCCAAAAACCCGTCAGGACTCTCGGCACAGCTCAAATATGCAAAAAAAGTGGACTTTTGGAGAAAGTCAATTTTTGACTTTTTCGTAAGGGGGGGTGGTTACGCATTTTTTCAAAATTTCAAAATCGGTCAAAAAACGCTTTTGGGTCAGGGAGCGCCGGGAAACGTTGCAAAAACCCGTCAGTACTCTCGGCACAGCCCAAATATGCAAAAAAAGTGGACTTTTGGGGAAAGTCAATTTTTGACTTTTTCGTAAGGGGGGGTGGTTACGCATTTTTTCAAAATTTCAAAATCGGTCAAAAAACACTTTTGGGCCAGGAAGCGCCGGGAAACGTTGCAAAAACCCGTCAGTACTCTCAGCACAGCCCAAATATGCAAAAAAAGTGGACTTTTGGGGAAAGTCAATTTTTGACTTTTTCGTAAGGGGGGGTGGTTACGCATTTTTTCAAAATTTCAAAATCGGTCAAAAAACGCTTTTGGGCCAGGGAGCGCCGGGAAACGTTGCAAAAACCCGTCAGTACTCTCAGCTCAGCCCAAATATGCAAAAAAAGTGGACTTTTGGGGAAAGTCAATTTTTGACTTTTTCGTAAGGGGGGGTGGTTACGCATTTTTTCAAAATTTCAAAATCGGTCAAAAAACACTTTTGGGCCAGGAAGCGCCGGGAAACGTTCCAAAAACCCGTCAGGATTCTCGGCACAGCTCAAATATGCAAAAAAAGTGGACTTTTGGAGAAGGTCAATTTTTGACTTTTTCGTAAGGGGGGGTGGTTACGCATTTTTTCAAAATTTCAAAATCGGTCAAAAAACACTTTTGGGCCAGGAAGCGCCGGGAAACGTTCCAAAAACCCGTCAGGACTCTCGGCACAGCTCAAATATGCAAAAAAAGTGGACTTTTGGAGAAAGTCAATTTTTGACTTTTTCGTAAGGGGGGGTGGTTACGCATTTTTTCAAAATTTCAAAATCGGTCAAAAAACGCTTTTGGGCCAGGAAGCGCCGGGAAACGTTCCAAAAACCTGTCAGGACTCTCGGCACAGCTCAAATATGCAAAAAAAGTGGACTTTTGGAGAAAGTCAATTTTTGACTTTTTCGTAAGGGGGGGTGGTTACGCATTTTTTCAAAATTTCAAAATCGGTCAAAAAACGCTTTTGGGCCAGGAAGCGCCGGGAAACGTTCCAAAAACCCGTCAGGACTCTCGGCACAGCTCAAATATGCAAAAAAAGTGGACTTTTGGAGAAAGTCAATTTTTGACTTTTTCGTAAGGGGGGGTGGTTACGCATTTTTTCAAAATATCAAAATCGGTCAAAAAACACTTTTGGGCCAGGAAGCGCCGGGAAACGTTCCAAAAACCCGTCAGGACTCTCGGCACAGCTCAAATATGCAAAAAAAGTGGACTTTTGGAGAAAGTCAATTTTTGACTTTTTCGTAAGGGGGGGTGGTTACGCATTTTTTCAAAATTTCAAAATCGGTCAAAAAACGCTTTTGGGCCAGGAAGCGCCGGGAAACGTTCCAAAAATCCGTCAGGACTCTCGGCACAGCTCAAATATGCAAAAAAAGTGGACTTTTGGAGAAAGTCAATTTTTGACTTTTTCGTAAGGGGGGGTGGTTACGCATTTTTTCAAAATTTCAAAATCGGTCAAAAAACGCTTTTGGGCCAGGAAGCGCCGGGAAACGTTCCAAAAACCCGTCAGGACTCTCGGCACAGCTCAAATATGCAATAAAAGTGGACTTTTGGAGAAAGTCAATTTTTGACTTTTTCGTAAGGGGGGGTGGTTACGCATTTTTTCAAAATGTCAAAATCGGTCAAAAAACACTTTTGGGCCAGGAAGCGCCGGGAAACGTTCCAAAAACCCGTCAGGACTCTCGGCACAGCTCAAATATGCAAAAAAAGTGGACTTTTGGAGAAAGTCAATTTTTGACTTTTTCGTAAGGGGGGGTGGTTACGCATTTTTTCAAAATTTCAAAACCGGTCAAAAAACACTTTTGGGCCAGGAAGCGCCGGGAAACGTTCCAAAAACCCGTCAGGACTCTCGGCACAGCTCAAATATGCAAAAAAAGTGGACTTTTGGAGAAAGTCAATTTTTGACTTTTTCGTAAGGGGGGGTGGTTACACATTTTTTCAAAATTTCAAAATCGGTCAAAAAACACTTTTGGGCCAGGAAGCGCCGGGAAACGTTCCAAAAACCCGTCAGGACTCTCGGCACAGCTCAAATATGCAAAAAAAGTGGACTTTTGGAGAAAGTCAATTTTTGACTTTTTCGTAAGGGGGGGTGGTTACGCATTTTTTCAAAATTTCAAAATCGGTCAAAAAACGCTTTTGGGTCAGGGAGCGCCGGGAAACGTTGCAAAAACCCGTCAGTACTCTCGGCACAGCCCAAATATGCAAAAAAAGTGGACTTTTGGGGAAAGTCAATTTTTGACTTTTTCGTAAGGGGGGGTGGTTACGCATTTTTTCAAAATTTCAAAATCGGTCAAAAAACACTTTTGGGCCAGGAAGCGCCGGGAAACGTTGCAAAAACCCGTCAGTACTCTCAGCACAGCCCAAATATGCAAAAAAAGTGGACTTTTGGGGAAAGTCAATTTTTGACTTTTTCGTAAGGGGGGGTGGTTACGCATTTTTTCAAAATTTCAAAATCGGTCAAAAAACGCTTTTGGGCCAGGGAGCGCCGGGAAACGTTCCAAAAACCCGTCAGGATTCTCGGCACAGCTCAAATATGCAAAAAAAGTGGACTTTTGGAGAATATCAATTTTTGACTTTTTCGTAAGGGGGGGTGGTTACGCATTTTTTCAAAATTTCAAAATCGGTCAAAAAACACTTTTGGGCCAGGAAGCGCCGGGAAACGTTCCAAAAACCCGTCAGGACTCTCGGCACAGCTCAAATATGCAAAAAAAGTGGACTTTTGGAGAAAGTCAATTTTTGACTTTTTCGTAAGGGGGGGTGGTTACGCATTTTTTCAAAATTTCAAAATCGGTCAAAAAACGCTTTTGGGCCAGGAAGCGCCGGGAAACGTTCCAAAAACCTGTCAGGACTCTCGGCACAGCTCAAATATGCAAAAAAAGTGGACTTTTGGAGAAAGTCAATTTTTGACTTTTTCGTAAGGGGGGGTGGTTACGCATTTTTTCAAAATTTCAAAATCGGTCAAAAAACGCTTTTGGGCCAGGAAGCGCCGGGAAACGTTCCAAAAACCCGTCAGGACTCTCGGCACAGCTCAAATATGCAAAAAAAGTGGACTTTTGGAGAAAGTCAATTTTTGACTTTTTCGTAAGGGGGGGTGGTTACGCATTTTTTCAAAATATCAAAATCGGTCAAAAAACACTTTTGGGCCAGGAAGCGCCGGGAAACGTTCCAAAAACCCGTCAGGACTCTCAGCAATGCCCAAATATGCAAAAAAAGTGGACTTTTGGGGAAAGTCAATTTTTGACTTTTTCGTAAGGGGGGGTGGTTACACATTTTTTCAAAATTTCAAAATCGGTCAAAAAACGCTTTTGGGCCAGGAAGCGCCGGGAAACGTTCCAAAAACCCGTCAGGATTCTCGGCACAGCTCAAATATGCAAAAAAAGTGGACTTTTGGAGAAGGTCAATTTTTGACTTTTTCGTAAGGGGGGGTGGTTACGCATTTTTTCAAAATTTCAAAATCGGTCAAAAAACACTTTTGGGCCAGGAAGCGCCGGGAAACGTTCCAAAAACCCGTCAGGACTCTCGGCACAGCTCAAATATGCAAAAAAAGTGGACTTTTGGAGAAAGTCAATTTTTGACTTTTTCGTAAGGGGGGGTGGTTACGCATTTTTTCAAAATTTCAAAATCGGTCAAAAAACGCTTTTTGGGCCAGGAAGCGCCGGGAAACGTTCCAAAAACCTGTCAGGACTCTCGGCACAGCTCAAATATGCAAAAAAAGTGGACTTTTGGAGAAAGTCAATTTTTGACTTTTTCGTAAGGGGGGGTGGTTACGCATTTTTTCAAAATTTCAAAATCGGTCAAAAAACGCTTTTGGGCCAGGAAGCGCCGGGAAACGTTCCAAAAACCCGTCAGGACTCTCGGCACAGCTCAAATATGCAAAAAAAGTGGACTTTTGGAGAAAGTCAATTTTTGACTTTTTCGTAAGGGGGGGTGGTTACGCATTTTTTCAAAATTTCAAAATCGGTCAAAAAACGCTTTTGGGCCAGGGAGCGCCGGGAAACGTTGCAAAAACCCGTCAGTACTCTCAGCACAGCCCAAATATGCAAAAAAAGTGGACTTTTGGGGAAAGTCAATTTTTGACTTTTTCGTAAGGGGGGGTGGTTACGCATTTTTTCAAAATTTCAAAATCGGTCAAAAAACGCTTTTGGGCCAGGGAGCGCCGGGAAACGTTGCAAAAACCCGTCAGTACTCTCAGCTCAGCCCAAATATGCAAAAAAAGTGGACTTTTGGGGAAAGTCAATTTTTGACTTTTTCGTAAGGGGGGGTGGTTACGCATTTTTTCAAAATTTCAAAATCGGTCAAAAAACACTTTTGGGCCAGGAAGCGCCGGGAAACGTTCCAAAAACCCGTCAGGACTCTCGGCACAGCTCAAATATGCAAAAAAAGTGGACTTTTGGAGAAAGTCAATTTTTGACTTTTTCGTAAGGGGGGGTGGTTACGCATTTTTTCAAAATTTCAAAATCGGTCAAAAAACGCTTTTGGGCCAGGAAGCGCCGGGAAACGTTCCAAAAACCCGTCAGGACTCTCGGCACAGCTCAAATATGCAAAAAAAGTGGACTTTTGGAGAAAGTCAATTTTTGACTTTTTCGTAAGGGGGGGTGGTTACGCATTTTTTCAAAATATCAAAATCGGTCAAAAAACACTTTTGGGCCAGGAAGCGCCGGGAAACGTTCCAAAAACCCGTCAGGACTCTCAGCAATGCCCAAATATGCAAAAAAAAGTGGACTTTTGGGGAAAGTCAATTTTTGACTTTTTCGTAAGGGGGGGTGGTTACACATTTTTTCAAAATTTCAAAATCGGTCAAAAAACGCTTTTGGGCCAGGAAGCGCCGGGAAACGTTCCAAAAACCCGTCAGGACTCTCGGCACAGCTCAAATATGCAAAAAAAGTGGACTTTTGGAGAAAGTCCATTTTTGACTTTATCGTAAGGGGGGGTGGTTACACATTTTTTCAAAATTTCAAAATCGGTCAAAAAACGCTTTTGGGCCAGGAAGCGCCGGGAAACGTTCCAAAAACCCGTCAGGACTCTCGGCACAGCTCAAATATGCAAAAAAAGTGGACTTTTGGAGAAAGTCAATTTTTGACTTTTTCGTAAGGGGGGGTGGTTACGCATTTTTTCAAAATTTCAAAATCGGTCAAAAAACACTTTTGGGCCAGGAAGCGCCGGGAAACGTTCCAAAAACCCGTCAGGACTCTCGGCACAGCTCAAATATGCAAAAAAAGTGGACTTTTGGAGAAAGTCAATTTTTGACTTTTTCGTAAGGGGGGGTGGTTACGCATTTTTTCAAAATTTCAAAATCGATCAAAAAACACTTTTGGGCCAGGAAGCGCCGGGAAACGTTCCAAAAACCCGTCAGGACTCTCGGCAAAGCTCAAATATGCAAAAAAAGTGGACTTTTGGAGAAAATCAATTTTTGACTTTTTCGTAAGGGGGGGTGGTTACGCATTTTTTCAAAATTTCAAAATCGGTCAAAAAACACCTTTGGGCCAGGAAGCGCCGGGAAACGTTCCAAAAACCCGTCAGGACTCTCGGCACAGCTCAAATATGCAAAAAAAGTGGACTTTTGGAGAAAGTCAATTTTTGACTTTTTCGTAAGGGGGGGTGGTTACGCATTTTTTCAAAATTTCAAAATCGGTCAAAAAACGCTTTTGGGCCAGGGAGCGCCGGGAAACGTTGCAAAAACCCGTCAGTACTCTCAGCACAGCCCAAATATGCAAAAAAAGTGGACTTTTGGGGAAAGTCAATTTTTGACTTTTTCGTAAGGGGGGGTGGTTACGCATTTTTTCAAAATTTCAAAATCGGTCAAAAAACGCTTTTGGGCCAGGGAGCGCCGGGAAACGTTGCAAAAACCCGTCAGTACTCTCAGCTCAGCCCAAATATGCAAAAAAAGTGGACTTTTGGGGAAAGTCAATTTTTGACTTTTTCGTAAGGGGGGGTGGTTACGCAATTTTTCAAAATTTCAAAATCGGTCAAAAAACACTTTTGGGCCAGGAAGCGCCGGGAAACGTTCCAAAAACCCGTCAGGACTCTCGGCACAGCTCAAATATGCAAAAAAAGTGGACTTTTGGAGAAAGTCAATTTTTGACTTTTTCGTAAGGGGGGGTGGTTACGCATTTTTTCAAAATTTCAAAATCGGTCAAAAAACGCTTTTGGGCCAGGAAGCGCCGGGAAACGTTCCAAAAACCCGTCAGGACTCTCGGCACAGCTCAAATATGCAAAAAAAGTGGACTTTTGGAGAAAGTCAATTTTTGACTTTTTCGTAAGGGGGGGTGGTTACGCATTTTTTCAAAATATCAAAATCGGTCAAAAAACACTTTTGGGCCAGGAAGCGCCGGGAAACGTTCCAAAAACCCGTCAGGACTCTCAGCAATGCCCAAATATGCAAAAAAAAGTGGACTTTTGGGGAAAGTCAATTTTTGACTTTTTCGTAAGGGGGGGTGGTTACACATTTTTTCAAAATTTCAAAATCGGTCAAAAAACGCTTTTGGGCCAGGAAGCGCCGGGAAACGTTCCAAAAACCCGTCAGGACTCTCGGCACAGCTCAAATATGCAAAAAAAGTGGACTTTTGGAGAAAGTCCATTTTTGACTTTATCGTAAGGGGGGGTGGTTACACATTTTTTCAAAATTTCAAAATCGGTCAAAAAACGCTTTTGGGCCAGGAAGCGCCGGGAAACGTTCCAAAAACCCGTCAGGACTCTCGGCACAGCTCAAATATGCAAAAAAAGTGGACTTTTGGAGAAAGTCAATTTTTGACTTTTTCGTAAGGGGGGGTGGTTACGCATTTTTTCAAAATTTCAAAATCGGTCAAAAAACACTTTTGGGCCAGGAAGCGCCGGGAAATGTTCCAAAAACCCGTCAGGACTCTCGGCACAGCTCAAATATGCAAAAAAAGTGGACTTTTGGAGAAAGTCAATTTTTGACTTTTTCGTAAGGGGGGGTGGTTACGCATTTTTTCAAAATTTCAAAATCGATCAAAAAACACTTTTGGGCCAGGAAGCGCCGGGAAACGTTCCAAAAACCCGTCAGGACTCTCGGCAAAGCTCAAATATGCAAAAAAAGTGGACTTTTGGAGAAAATCAATTTTTGACTTTTTCGTAAGGGGGGGTGGTTACGCATTTTTTCAAAATTTCAAAATCGGTCAAAAAACACCTTTGGGCCAGGAAGCGCCGGGAAACGTTCCAAAAACCCGTCAGGACTCTCGGCACAGCTCAAATATGCAAAAAAAGTGGACTTTTGGAGAAAGTCAATTTTTGACTTTTTCGTAAGGGGGGTGGTTACGCATTTTTTCAAAATTTCAAAATCGGTCAAAAAACGCTTTTGGGCCAGGAAGCGCCGGGAAACGTTCCAAAAACCCGTCAGGACTCTCGGCACAGCTCAAATATGCAAAAAAAGTGGACTTTTGGAGAAAGTCAATTTTTGACTTTTTCGTAAGGGGGGGTGGTTACGCATTTTTTCAAAATTTCAAAATCGGTCAAAAAACGCTTTTGGGCCAGGAAGCGCCGGGAAACGTTCCAAAAACCCGTCAGGACTCTCGGCACAGCTCAAATATGCAAAAAAAGTGGACTTTTGGAGAAAGTCAATTTTTGACTTTTTCGTAAGGGGGGGTGGTTACGCATTTTTTCAAAATGTCAAAATCGGTCAAAAAACACTTTTGGGCCAGGAAGCGCCGGGAAACGTTCCAAAAACCCGTCAGGACTCTCGGCACAGCTCAAATATGCAAAAAAAGTGGACTTTTGGAGAAAGTCAATTTTTGACTTTTTCGTAAGGGGGGGTGGTTACGCATTTTTTCAAAATTTCAAAACCGGTCAAAAAACACTTTTGGGCCAGGAAGCGCCGGGAAACGTTCCAAAAACCCGTCAGGACTCTCGGCACAGCTCAAATATGCAAAAAAAGTGGACTTTTGGAGAAAGTCAATTTTTGACTTTTTCGTAAGGGGGGGTGGTTACACATTTTTTCAATATTTCAAAATCGGTCAAAAAACACTTTTGGGCCAGGAAGCGCCGGGAAACGTTCCAAAAACCCGTCAGGACTCTCGGCACAGCTCAAATATGAAAAAAGTGGACTTTTGGAGAAAGTCAATTTTTGACTTTTTCGTAAGGGGGGGTGGTTACGCATTTTTTCAAAATTTCAAAATCGGTCAAAAAACGCTTTTGGGTCAGGGAGCGCCGGGAAACGTTGCAAAAACCCGTCAGTACTCTCGGCACAGCCCAAATATGCAAAAAAAGTGGACTTTTGGGGAAAGTCAATTTTTGACTTTTTCGTAAGGGGGGGTGGTTACGCATTTTTTCAAAATTTCAAAATCGGTCAAAAAACACTTTTGGGCCAGGAAGCGCCGGGAAACGTTGCAAAAACCCGTCAGTACTCTCAGCACAGCCCAAATATGCAAAAAAAGTGGACTTTTGGGGAAAGTCAATTTTTGACTTTTTCGTAAGGGGGGGTGGTTACGCATTTTTTCAAAATTTCAAAATCGGTCAAAAAACGCTTTTGGGCCAGGGAGCGCCGGGAAACGTTGCAAAAACCCGTCAGTACTCTCAGCTCAGCCCAAATATGCAAAAAAAGTGGACTTTTGGGGAAAGTCAATTTTTGACTTTTTCGTAAGGGGGGGTGGTTACGCATTTTTTCAAAATTTCAAAATCGGTCAAAAAACACTTTTGGGCCAGGAAGCGCCGGGAAACGTTCCAAAAACCCGTCAGGATTCTCGGCACAGCTCAAATATGCAAAAAAAGTGGACTTTTGGAGAAGGTCAATTTTTGACTTTTTCGTAAGGGGGGGTGGTTACGCATTTTTTCAAAATTTCAAAATTCGGTCAAAAAACACTTTTGGGCCAGGAAGCGCCGGGAAACGTTCCAAAAACCCGTCAGGACTCTCGGCACAGCTCAAATATGCAAAAAAAGTGGACTTTTGGAGAAAGTCAATTTTTGACTTTTTCGTAAGGGGGGGTGGTTACGCATTTTTTCAAAATTTCAAAATTGGTCAAAAAACGCTTTTGGGCCAGGAAGCGCCGGGAAACGTTCCAAAAACCCGTCAGGACTCTCGGCACAGCTCAAATATGCAAAAAAAGTGGACTTTTGGAGAAAGTCAATTTTTGACTTTTTCGTAAGGGGGGGTGGTTACGCATTTTTTCAAAATATCAAAATCGGTCAAAAAACACTTTTGGGCCAGGAAGCGCCGGGAAACGTTCCAAAAACCCGTCAGGACTCTCAGCAATGCCCAAATATGCAAAAAAAGTGGACTTTTGGGGAAAGTCAATTTTTGACTTTTTCGTAAGGGGGGGTGGTTACACATTTTTTCAAAATTTCAAAATCGGTCAAAAAACGCTTTTGGGCCAGGAAGCGCCGGGAAACGTTCCAAAAACCCGTCAGGATTCTCGGCACAGCTCAAATATGCAAAAAAAGTGGACTTTTGGAGAAGGTCAATTTTTGACTTTTTCGTAAGGGGGGGTGGTTACGCATTTTTTCAAAATTTCAAAATCGGTCAAAAAACACTTTTGGGCCAGGAAGCGCCGGGAAACGTTCCAAAAACCCGTCAGGACTCTCGGCACAGCTCAAATATGCAAAAAAAGTGGACTTTTGGAGAAAGTCAATTTTTGACTTTTTCGTAAGGGGGGGTGGTTACGCATTTTTTCAAAATTTCAAAATCGGTCAAAAAACGCTTTTTGGGCCAGGAAGCGCCGGGAAACGTTCCAAAAACCTGTCAGGACTCTCGGCACAGCTCAAATATGCAAAAAAAGTGGACTTTTGGAGAAAGTCAATTTTTGACTTTTTCGTAAGGGGGGGTGGTTACGCATTTTTTCAAAATTTCAAAATCGGTCAAAAAACGCTTTTGGGCCAGGAAGCGCCGGGAAACGTTCCAAAAACCCGTCAGGACTCTCGGCACAGCTCAAATATGCAAAAAAAGTGGACTTTTGGAGAAAGTCAATTTTTGACTTTTTCGTAAGGGGGGGTGGTTACGCATTTTTTCAAAATTTCAAAATCGGTCAAAAAACGCTTTTGGGCCAGGGAGCGCCGGGAAACGTTGCGAAAACCCGTCAGTACTCTCAGCACAGCCCAAATATGCAAAAAAAGTGGACTTTTGGGGAAAGTCAATTTTTTACTTTTTCGTAAGGGGGGGTGGTTACGCATTTTTTCAAAATTTCAAAATCGGTCAAAAAAAGCTTTTGGGCCAGGGAGCGCCGGGAAACGTTGCAAAAACCCGTCAGTACTCTCAGCTCAGCCCAAATATGCAAAAAAAGTGGACTTTTGGGGAAAGTCAATTTTTGACTTTTTCGTAAGGGGGGGTGGTTACGCATTTTTTCAAAATTTCAAAATCGGTCAAAAAACACTTTTGGGCCAGGAAGCGCCGGGAAACGTTCCAAAAACCCGTCAGGATTCTCGGCACAGCTCAAATATGCAAAAAAAGTGGACTTTTGGAGAAGGTCAATTTTTGACTTTTTCGTAAGGGGGGGTGGTTACGCATTTTTTCAAAATTTCAAAATCGGTCAAAAAACACTTTTGGGCCAGGAAGCGCCGGGAAACGTTCCAAAAACCCGTCAGGACTCTCGGCACAGCTCAAATATGCAAAAAAAGTGGACTTTTGGAGAAAGTCAATTTTTGACTTTTTCGTAAGGGGGGGTGGTTACACATTTTTTCAAAATTTCAAAATCGGTCAAAAAACGCTTTTGGGCCAGGAAGCGCCGGGAAACGTTCCAAAAACCTGTCAGGACTCTCGGCACAGCTCAAATATGCAAAAAAAGTGGACTTTTGGAGAAAGTCAATTTTTGACTTTTTCGTAAGGGGGGGTGGTTACGCATTTTTTCAAAATTTCAAAATCGGTCAAAAAACGCTTTTGGGCCAGGAAGCGCCGGGAAACGTTCCAAAAACCCGTCAGGACTCTCGGCACAGCTCAAATATGCAAAAAAAGTGGACTTTTGGAGAAAGTCAATTTTTGACTTTTTCGTAAGGGGGGGTGGTTACGCATTTTTTCAAAATATCAAAATCGGTCAAAAAACACTTTTGGGCCAGGAAGCGCCGGGAAACGTTCCAAAAACCCGTCAGGACTCTCAGCAATGCCCAAATATGCAAAAAAAAGTGGACTTTTGGGGAAAGTCAATTTTTGACTTTTTCGTAAGGGGGGGTGGTTACACATTTGTTCAAAATTTCAAAATCGGTCAAAAAACGCTTTTGGGCCAGGAAGCGCCGGGAAACGTTCCAAAAACCCGTCAGGACTCTCGGCACAGCTCAAATATGCAAAAAAAGTGGACTTTTGGAGAAAGTCCATTTTTGACTTTATCGTAAGGGGGGGTGGTTACACATTTTTTCAAAATTTCAAAATCGGTCAAAAAACGCTTTTGGGCCAGGAAGCGCCGGGAAACGTTCCAAAAACCCGTCAGGACTCTCGGCACAGCTCAAATATGCAAAAAAAGTGGACTTTTGGAGAAAGTCAATTTTTGACTTTTTCGTAAGGGGGGGTGGTTACGCATTTTTTCAAAATTTCAAAATCGGTCAAAAAACACTTTTGGGCCAGGAAGCGCCGGGAAACGTTCCAAAAACCCGTCAGGACTCTCGGCACAGCTCAAATATGCAAAAAAAGTGGACTTTTGGAGAAAGTCAATTTTTGACTTTTTCGTAAGGGGGGGTGGTTACGCATTTTTTCAAAATTTCAAAATCGATCAAAAAACACTTTTGGGCCAGGAAGCGCCGGGAAACGTTCCAAAAACCCGTCAGGACTCTCGGCAAAGCTCAAATATGCAAAAAAAGTGGACTTTTGGAGAAAATCAATTTTTGACTTTTTCGTAAGGGGGGGTGGTTACGCATTTTTTCAAAATTTCAAAATCGGTCAAAAAACACCTTTGGGCCAGGAAGCGCCGGGAAACATTCCAAAAACCCGTCAGGACTCTCGGCACAGCTCAAATATGCAAAAAAAGTGGACTTTTGGAGAAAGTCAATTTTTGACTTTTTCGTAAGGGGGGTGGTTACGCATTTTTTCAAAATTTCAAAATCGGTCAAAAAACGCTTTTGGGCCAGGAAGCGCCGGGAAACGTTCCAAAAACCCGTCAGGACTCTCGGCACAGCTCAAATATGCAAAAAAAGTGGACTTTTGGAGAAAGTCAATTTTTGACTTTTTCGTAAGGGGGGGTGGTTACGCATTTTTTCAAAATTTCAAAATCGGTCAAAAAACGCTTTTGGGCCAGGAAGCGCCGGGAAACGTTCCAAAAACCCGTCAGGACTCTCGGCACAGCTCAAATATGCAAAAAAAGTGGACTTTTGGAGAAAGTCAATTTTTGACTTTTTCGTAAGGGGGGGTGGTTACGCATTTTTTCAAAATGTCAAAATCGGTCAAAAAACACTTTTGGGCCAGGAAGCGCCGGGAAACGTTCCAAAAACCCGTCAGGACTCTCGGCACAGCTCAAATATGCAAAAAAAGTGGACTTTTGGAGAAAGTCAATTTTTGACTTTTTCGTAAGGGGGGGTGGTTACGCATTTTTTCAAAATTTCAAAACCGGTCAAAAAACACTTTTGGGCCAGGAAGCGCCGGGAAACGTTCCAAAAACCCGTCAGGACTCTCGGCACAGCTCAAATATGCAAAAAAAGTGGACTTTTGGAGAAAGTCAATTTTTGACTTTTTCGTAAGGGGGGGTGGTTACACATTTTTTCAAAATTTCAAAATCGGTCAAAAAACACTTTTGGGCCAGGAAGCGCCGGGAAACGTTCCAAAAACCCGTCAGGACTCTCGGCACAGCTCAAATATGCAAAAAAAGTGGACTTTTGGAGAAAGTCAATTTTTGACTTTTTCGTAAGGGGGGGTGGTTACGCATTTTTTCAAAATTTCAAAATCGGTCAAAAAACGCTTTTGGGTCAGGGAGCGCCGGGAAACGTTGCAAAAACCCGTCAGTACTCTCGGCACAGCCCAAATATGCAAAAAAAGTGGACTTTTGGGGAAAGTCAATTTTTGACTTTTTCGTAAGGGGGGGTGGTTACGCATTTTTTCAAAATTTCAAAATCGGTCAAAAAACACTTTTGGGCCAGGAAGCGCCGGGAAACGTTCCAAAAACCCGTCAGGACTCTCGGCACAGGTCAAATATGCAAAAAAAGTGGACTTTTGGAGAAAGTCAATTTTTGACTTTTTCGTAAGGGGGGGTGGTTACGCATTTTTTCAAAATTTAAAAATCGGTCAAAAAACGCTTTTGGGCCAGGAAGCGCCGGGAAACGTTCCAAAAACCCGTCAGGACTCTCGGCACAGCTCAAATATGCAAAAAAAGTGGACTTTTGGAGAAAGTCAATTTTTGACTTTTTCGTAAGGGGGGGTGGTTACGCATTTTTTCAAAATTTCAAAATCGGTCAAAAAACGCTTTTGGGCCAGGAAGCGCCGGGAAACGTTGCAAAAACCCGTCAGTACTCTCAGCACAGCCCAAATATGCAAAAAAAGTGGACTTTTGGGGAAAGTCCATTTTTGACTTTTTCGTAAGGGGGGGTGGTTACGCATTTTTTCAAAATTTCAAAATCGGTCAAAAAACGCTTTTGGGCCAGGGAGCGCCGGGAAACGTTGCAAAAACCCGTCAGTACTCTCAGCTCAGCCCAAATATGCAAAAAAAGTGGACTTTTGGGGAAAGTCAATTTTTGACTTTTTCGTAAGGGGGGGTGGTTACGCATTTTTTCAAAATTTCAAAATCGGTCAAAAAACGCTTTTGGGCCAGGGAGCGCTGAGAAACGTTGCAAAAACCCGTCAGTACTCTCGGCACAGCCCAAATATGCAAAAAAAGTGGACTTTTGGAGAAAGTCAATTTTTGACTTTTTCGTAAGGGGGGGTGGTTACGCATTTTTTCAAAATTTCAAAATCGGTCAAAAAACACTTTTGGGCCAGGAAGCGCCGGGAAACGTTCCAAAAACCCGTCAGGACTCTCGGCACAGCTCAAATATGCAAAAAAAGTGGACTTTTGGAGAAAGTCAATTTTTGACTTTTTCGTAAGGGGGGGTGGTTACACATTTTTTCAAAATTTCAAAATCGGTCAAAAAACGCTTTTGGGCCAGGAAGCGCCGGGAAACGTTCCAAAAACCCGTCAGGCCTCTCGGCACAGCTCAAATATGCAAAAAAAGTGGACTTTTGGAGAAAGTCAATTTTTGACTTTTTCGTAAGGGGGGGTGGTTACGCATTTTTTCAAAATGTCAAAATCGGTCAAAAAACACTTTTGGGCCAGGAAGCCCCGGGAAACGTTCCAAAAACCCATCAGGACTCTCGGCACAGCTCAAATATGCAAAAAAAGTGGACTTTTGGAGTAAGTCAATTTTTGACTTTTTCGTAAGGGGGGGTGGTTACGCATTTTTTCAAAATTTCAAAATCGGTCAAAAAACACTTTTGGGCCAGGAAGCGCCGGGAAACGTTCCAAAAACCCGTCAGGACTCTCGGCACAGCTCAAATATGCAAAAAAAGTGGACTTTTGGAGAAAGTCAATTTTTGACTTTTTCGTAAGGGGGGGGTGGTTACGCATTTTTTCAAAATTTCAAAATCGGTCAAAAAACGCTTTTGGGTCAGGGAGCGCCGGGAAACGTTCCAAAAACCCGTCAGGACTCTCGGCACAGCTCAAATATGCAAAAAAAGTGGACTTTTGGGGAAAGTCAATTTTTGACTTTTTCGTAAGGGGGGGGTGGTTACGCATTTTTTCAAAATGTCAAAATCGGTCAAAAAACACTTTTGGGCCAGGAAGCGCCGGGAAACGTTCCAAAAACCCGTCAGGACTCTCGGCACAGCTCAAATATGCAAAAAAAGTGGACTTTTGGAGTAAGTCAATTTTTGACTTTTTCGTAAGGGGGGGTGGTTACGCATTTTTTCAAAATTTCAAAATCGGTCAAAAAACACTTTTGGGCCAGGAAGCGCCGGGAAACGTTCCAAAAACCCGTCAGGACTCTCGGCACAGCTCAAATATGCAAAAAAAGTGGACTTTTGGAGAAAGTCAATTTTTGACTTTTTCGTAAGGGGGGGGTGGTTACGCATTTTTTCAAAATTTCAAAATCGGTCAAAAAACGCTTTTGGGTCAGGGAGCGCCGGGAAACGTTCCAAAAACCCGTCAGGACTCTCGGCACAGCTCAAATATGCAAAAAAAGTGGACTTTTGGGGAAAGTCAATTTTTGACTTTTTCGTAAGGGGGGGGTGGTTACGCATTTTTTCAAAATTTCAAAATCGGTCAAAAAACACTTTTGGGCCAGGAAGCGCCGGGAAACGTTCCAAAAACCCGTCAGGACTCTCGGCACAGCTCAAATATGCAAAAAAAGTGGACTTTTGGAGAAAGTCAATTTTTGACTTTTTCGTAAGGGGGGGTGGTTATGCATTTTTTCAAAATTTCAAAATCGGTCAAAAAACGCTTTTGGGCCAGGAAGCGCCGGGAAACGTTCCAAAAACCCGTCAGGCCTCTCGGCACAGCTCAAATCTGCAAAGAAAGTGGACTTTTGGAGAAAGTCAATTTTTGACTTTTTCGTAAGGGGGGGTGGTTACGCATTTTTTCAAAATGTCAAAATCGGTCAAAAAACACTTTTGGGCCAGGAAGCCCCGGGAAACGTTCCAAAAACCCATCAGGACTCTCGGCACAGCTCAAATATGCAAAAAAAGTGGACTTTTGGAGAAAGTCAATTTTTGACTTTTTCGTAAGGGGGGGTGGTTACGCATTTTTTCAAAATGTCAAAATCGGTCAAAAAACACTTTTGGGCCAGGAAGCGCCGGGAAACGTTCCAAAAACCCGTCAGGACTCTCGGCACAGCTCAAATATGCAAAAAAAGTGGACTTTTGGAGAAAGTCAATTTTTGACTTTTTCGTAAGGGGGGGTGGTTACGCATTTTTTCAAAATTTCAAAATCGGTCAAAAAACACTTTTGGGCCAGGAAGCGCCGGGAAACGTTCCAAAAACCCGTCAGGACTCTCGGCACAGCTCAAATATGCAAAAAAAAGTGGACTTTTGGAGAAAGTCAATTTTTGACTTTTTCGTAAGGGGGGGGTGGTTACGCATTTTTTCAAAATTTCAAAATCGGTCAAAAAACGCTTTTGGGTC